>NC_072478.1:98788108-99094826 GCF_027574615.1 Eptesicus fuscus
AGGTTCAGTGTAGCCTGTAGGACTGTCATGGTTTGCATGAGGCCAGGTGTGAACAGTAGGTTTTTAAAAGATATGTTTATTAAGATACAAGGGACACAGACTCATTTTAAATTTAATAAAATTAAATAAAACAAAAAATAAAATTATTTCATGTTTAAAGCACCCACTTTTAGTTGTAAATCCAGGTATATAACTCAAGTCTGCTAATTTAGATTTTTCTCTTACAGTAAGTGGCAGGTGCCTGGAATCTACATATGGGCTGGGCAAAGGTAGTTTCGTAATTGTTCATATGGAAAAAATGTATAATACAAGAATAAAAAAATAATATACAAGAATGAACTCTGTTTTGCATACTCACAACTGTAAACCTAGTTTTGCCGACCCCTGAATAACTCACTATCCTTAATTATGAGATTATGTGTGTCATTTAAGATGAGGTGTTAGAATTTTGAAATTTGGATTAATTCCTTTGGACTAACCCACTGAAGTTACAGTTGTGAATATTTTTTATTTCAGAACACAGGCTCATGGACAAAATATCTCTTTCCCCCTTCTGAATAAACACCGAGTCACAAGATTGAGGGAGAATCAAATAGCACTGCAGTTTCCAACAAAACACTTATTAAGACTACCTGATTTTGTTGTGTGTGCATGCACGTGTGTGTGTGTGTGTGTGTGTGTGTGTGTGTTTCTCTCTACTACTTTCTCCTACGGCACCGTTAATAATATCACGAGAACGGCACAGATGTTTTCCCCATTCTGTGCAATACTTATTTTTCAAGTGGCTTCTGAGAGCAGATGTTCCCATGTGTCTTTGTAACTTCTTTTCAGTTGATGCTTCTGTAACATTAAAAGAAAAGTGTAGGGGTGGAGAGGAGGAATACTAAAGAAGACCAACTGCCAAAGAAAAATAAAGACCAGTGTATGCTTAACTTTTTAATTGTAAGCCCATGAAAGAAGCTCCATCCAATTCAGTTGGATCTCACAAGGACTTATTAAAATCCTATATGTAAGGCCCTTGCCTCATATTCTGGATGTTTCAAAGTAGACAGATGTCACATAGGTTGGAAGAAGGATATTTGCAAGATAAGAACATATTCACAAGGCATATATGGGGGCTGGTATCTCAGGCTGAAGGCAGGGAGAAAGCACAAAAGCTTAGAACATATGCAGAGAAAAGTACAATTATCAGCAGAGTCTGGGTATTGCCTATGTGGAGGAATAATTGGGAATTTAAATTTTGAAGGCGGTTTAACGCTAGAGTATAAAGAAGCATGAACGACAGACTGAGGAGTTTGATTTTAAGTGTATGTGTACTGGTGAATGTTTTCCGTAGAGGAGTCACACAACCAGAGCCATGTATTTTGGATGATTATCATGGCAGTCAGTCCTGTATAAGAAGAATTTGGGGAAGCAGAGACAATAGAGATAAAGAACCAACCACAGCTATTCATTTTACTAGTGATAAAAGAATAAGGTAGGATGTGATCTGTAAAAAATGGGAAAGTTATAGATGCAAAGATATTGAGGTAAGAGAATCATTGCTTAGAGTGTTGCTTTTGTTTCAATCCCTCCCAAAAAGATATACAAAAGACAAGGTGGGGGCAGTGTTTCCATTAATATAAATTGGAATATTAGAGAAATGATAATGTGGGGACTCAGATTATGAGTTTGATTTTCTTGTAATATATGCAGCTGTTAATGTCCAATAGGCAATGCACATGGAAGGTCCCGAAGAGGGGTTCAAGCTAGAGATAAATAGGTGATGATGCTTTCTGTATAGAATTGAATAGTTACCAAGAACGAGGCTGGGAAAGACTGGGAAAGAGGACCAAGAACAAGAGGTTGGCAATGAATGTGGTACTGATAAGGGGAAATAGAAAGTAGAGAAGCCTACAAAAGTCTTAATAATTGATGTTGAAGAATAGGTCCCCAAAGAAAGGTGACTCTACCTAATTCCATATATCAAATAGTTTGAGGAATAAGGAAAACGTAAAAAATTTGGTTATGGTAAGGTTTCAATGACAAATACTGGGTTAAATATTGGTTGATGGTTGGAGTTAAAAATTTGAACCTCAATACATGCTTTAAAGAGTTAATGTTTTTAAATAAAGAACTTTCCTATTTGTTTACATAAAAATACTGGACTTCAGATAATTTTAGAGTCCAAAGAACTGAAAATATAAATAGATTTGAGGAGAATCTACAATATACTGAATGAATTTCTGTTTTGTCATTAATCATGACAGTGGGAGGCTGAGAGCCCTGACCTTGATCGGAGAGACCTCTAGTCTCAAAGTTAAATCCAGAAATTATATAATCTCTCATTTTCCTCCCTAAAAGATATCCTCATTGAAAACATCAACTAGGCTTTCTTCTCTATGGATCTAGTTGTTATTCATCTATACCAGGAGATGACCTGTCTCTGTTTCCTACTAACCTAATTTTGCTTAATAATAATTTTACACCATGACAAGGATGCCATTTGGCAGAATTCATATATTGACATTCTAGGGAAAATTTCTTGTGAGCGTTTTCCTGTCTTCTACAATTCTGTATTTGGCTTGTTGCTCTAGATGTTTTTGAAGGCAAAACTTGTCTCTCAACAGATAAAGTTCTTTAAGATCACAGTTGCTTTTGCTAATTGTTGAAGATCATCATTTCCATTATAATGGAGAAGGGTGTGATAATTAAATCCATTGTGCATATTATAATTGTTAGAAACCCATTCTTCACATTTAATCTGAGTCTTCTTCTCAAAAGCTTAAAAATCTGGGTCCTTGTTCCCTTCTGGAGAGGGTATAAGAGCCTTCAAGCAAGCCACTTATTGTATATCATTGTTACTTCTTTCCTGTGATTGATATGATTATATGTGAAAATAATGTGGAAGTATTTCATGAAAACTTCAAAACATTAACAGGATTTTAACTGTTAGTGTTATCCTATCTAATAAAGATGGGATATGCTAATTGACCCTCATGCCATCACAAAGATGGCCACACCCACAGCCAATAAGGAGGGAATATGCTAATTGACTGCCCCACCCTCAAAGATGGCGGCACCCACAGCCACAAGATGGTGGCGCCTAGTCCCCTCAGCCCTGCAGAACAGACAACTCCCCAAATCAATCTATATATATAAAAGCCTAAGTGACCCTCTGACTGTCCGAACATCCGATTGGTAACTATGATGCACATTGACCTCCCGGGGGCAGACACTCAATGCAGGAGCTACCAAGCTGCGGTGACTTGGCAGCTGTGGTTCTCGAGTGGTGCACCCCAGAACCAGAGAGGAGGGAGCCAGATTCTGGGGTGCATCACCTGAGAATCACCCTCTCACAATTCAGGACCCCTCAGGAGATGTTGGAGAGCCTGTTTTGGTCTGATCCCTGCAAGCCAGTCCGAGGGACCCCACTTGGTGCATGTATTCATGCACTGAGCCTCTAGTCATTAAATGAAAAGCCACTATTTTTCCATCCTTATAAAAGAGTGAACAGCATTACAGCAAAAAGGTACTTAACCCTTGCTTGAATCTTGACATTTTTTAAATGATTAAGAATAAGTAGAACATATCTAGACTTCACCTTCATTAACTAAATGAATACATAAGATAATGACTTCAGGGAACAGAAAATTCTTTTCAGTGGAAGAAGAAATATGTGACATAGAAAAACAAATACTTATTTGTTTCAATAACAGTGCCTACCAGAAAATTACTCTGCAACCAGTGCTTGATGAATAATGTGGAGTTACCCTTTTGCAAGTTTCTGCCCAATATTGTTTTCAGATGAAAAAGTTTGGCTAAGTTATTTTTAAGTAAGAACTTGTATCCAGACAGAATTATGTCTTATTTTTAGCTTTTGTCTTTTTTTAACAGTGAGAGGCATTGCACGTAAAGACATAATGTTGAGCTTGGAAATCATCTAGAAGGCCACATTCAGTTTTCCCAAGGGAACAGGCAAAACGTGCTTTGTGCGCAGGAAATGGTAGTCTGGTAAAGAACAATCTCTGAATAGAAAAAAGTTGACACAGAAACTACAATTGGGGGAGGGGAGACATAAAATAGAGTCTTACATTCAGCTTATTATTTATTACTTCTGGGTCCAAAGAGGGGTGCATGCACTACAAATCCTTAACACTTGTTCAAGTTAACTCTGAGCTGATTAACTTAGGTTTTTACACCATGAGCTCATACAAGCAAGACACACCACCTTAGAATCTACTAAATGGACAAGCAAAATCCAGCCTCGCCTACAATAACCACTACAAAGAATGTCAGCCGCCCCAAATTCCCTTTATCCTGGAAGGACATACCCTCTCCCACTGAGGAGAATTGAGCTTCATTATTTAACTTTTCTCTTTTGATTTAGATCACATCTTTATAATAGTCATCCCCTATTAACATTTTTTCAATGAGCAGCATATTGATATTTGGCCACCTGAATAGACTGTAAGTTCAACAAGGGCAAGAATGTGTCTTGTTTTAATCTCTGTTGTGTCCCAAGCCCTCAGAAGTCTTCTCTGTAAGAAAAGGGCACTTAAGAAATATTTGTTTAATGAACCAAGTATGTCCTCTTAAGAATAAGAGCTACTACTATGTGCTTGCCTGGAGGCCCTGTGAGTGCTTCTTATGAACAAGGGCAAACCCACATCTTCAATGTGCAGGAAAATTCTGGATGATTTCAGGTTGCACACTCAAATGAGAGCAGTCATTGCTGACAGAATCTGTATTTAAAGAGCGTAGTTGCCCCTGCTATGCTGGGCACTGTGCTAAGTGCTTTGCAAATATTATCTCAGAGCTCATGAAAATCTTGAAAAAGCAGTTACATTTCACAATATTTGATTATTCTACTTTGTCGCCGAGGAACGAAGGCCCTGGCCTGAAGGTGCACAGCTAGTAAGCTTAGTTGAAACTAAACAATATGCCTCCTAGTCCTATTCTGACCCCACTGTGATATACTTTGTGCATGCAACATGTTAATAAATGTTTCTCAACCCTTTGAACACTAGGAGTGTGAAGTTTTAGGGACTCACTCATTTTTAAGAGACAAGTATTATATTTCCTTTTTTAGGAAAAAAGACAGAGCAGAAGGGAGGGAAATCTGTCTTCAGGCATCCCTGGTAAAGCCTTTGTAATACTCATGAGAGTCAGTAATTCCCTCACGTATTATGGCAGTTAGAAATCACGAAAATAAACCAGTCAACGCCCTTAGCAACCCTTCCCTTTATTGAAGTGAGGTGTGTGTGTGTGTGTGTGTGTGTGAGTGGTGAGTGTGTGGGTATTTTCTTATTTGCTTTTTGCCCTAAACTGCCTGTCTTTTAAAACTAATCTCTGAGGCTGAAAAAACACGGTGTCCAATTGGCTCATTTGTGTCCTGGATTATGGAGAAAGGTTGCTGGCTGCAGCCCCAACATCACCTGATATACATGGGTTTCCAGGTAAGAGCAAGGCTTCCAAATGAGTGAGGAAGTGGCTTCTTTTACAGTCCACCTCTTTCCTCTAAGAAATAACTAGGGTGTCAGAGAGAAACATCACCACTCCTTCTAACCACCTAACAAAGTGTCATCCTATCTGGGAGCTTTACCCATATCGATGAACCTTGGGACTGATTGGAACATAGAGACAGCTTGCTTACGTGACTTACCACTAAAAATGATTGAAATCACCTGAACAATGGCAAAGGCAAGGTCAGAGAAGGACACCATGAAATTTATTATGGGCAAGCACAAAATAATGTATGCACATGGCAAAAAGCCTTCAGATATTTAGTGCTAGAGGGAAGCTGGACAGTTTGTGTTTTCAAGGGGGCTGTGTCGGCATTGCTAATGGGTCTGGTTTAAAGAGACATTGAGCGACAGAGAGAGCAAGATCTGACCTTAGAAAGCATGGTCTAGGGCAGAAAGATCTGGGCACAGGGTGGTCAGACTTTAGTCACAGTTGTGCCTTCATCTGGCTGTGTGGCTTCAGACAGTCTGTTTAATTTCTGTTCACTGTGATTCCTATTGTTTTAAAATAAATAAGGGGATAAGCATGTTCCCTGCTTACCTTACACAGTTATAATCCTATATAATAAAAGCGTGGGTGGTGTCGCGTGACACCACCCACGCTTTTATTATATAGAGATGGCCACCACAAGATGGTCACCACAGGGGAGGGCAGTTGTGGACAATGGGGAGGGCAGTTGGGGGTGAGATCAGGGGAGGGCAGGGGAGGGCAGTTGGGGGCAAGATCAGGCCTGCAAAGGAGGGTAGTTGGTGGTGATTGGGCCTGCAGGGGAGGGCAGTTGGGGGTGAGATCAGGCCAGCAATCAGGCCCACAGGGGAGCAGTTAAACGTCAATCAGGCCATCAGGGGAGTGGTTAGGGGGCAATCAGGCTAGCATGGCAGAAGTGGTTAGGGGCAAGTAGGCAGGCAGGTATGCAGTAGGGAGCCAGCAGTCCCAGATTATGAGAGGGATGTCCAACTGCCAGTTTAGGCCCAATCCTGCCTAAACTGGCAGTCGGACATCCCCCAAGGGGTCCCAGATAGGAGAGGGTACAGGCCAGGCTGAGGAACACATACACACACCCCTCGTGAATGAATTTCTTGCACTGGGTCTCTAGTTGATAGATAAAATAAGACGCTCTATCTGTTGACTTGAATAGAGGTCCATTGTTAAAATTTTGTTTAAAATTAGGTCACAACAGAAAACATACCATAAGCTCATGTCACAAACACATACACACATACATACACATGCCATAATCATATATAAAATGGCAATTTTCTATTTCTCCTTTATATTTTTCTTTGTTCTGATTTTCTTTCAATGATTGATATTTCTGTAAGAGAGAGAAAAAGAGAGAAATGAAGAGACAAACATAACTATGTACCAAAGGAAAATTATAAATACTATAAAAAGAAAGATATGTCCCAGCCCTTGTATCTCAGTTGGTTGAGCATCATCCCATGCAGCAGGAGGTCACTGGTTGATTCCTGGTCAGGGCACATGCCCAGATGGTGGGCTTGATCCACAATAGGGGGTGAGCAGGATGCAACGGATCTATGATTCTCTTTCATTAATGTTTCTATCTCTCTCTCCCTCTCCTTTCCCCTCTCTGAAGTCAGTAAAAATTTTTTTAAAAATATATATATTTTATTGATTTTTTACAGAGAGGAAGGGAGAGGGAGAGAGAGTTAGAAACATCAATGAGAGAGAAACATTGATCAGCTGCCTCCTGCACACTCCCTACTGGGGATGTGCCCGCAACCCAGGTACATGCCCTTGACCGGAATTGAACCTGGGACCCTTGAGTCCACAGGCCGACACTCTATCCACTGAACCAAACTGGCCAGGACAAAACTTGTTTTTTAAAGAACGATATGAAGAGATTCCAAGTTCAGCTCTTTTTAAAGCATGATGTTTCACATTAGAATCTTGAGAAAGAATAGAATGAAGGAAGAATTTGCCATATTATGAGAGCACATGTTATATGTGGGTCAGATACTGACTGAATGAGTGCATCATGTGACTTGGAGTCCTGACTGTGGTGGTACTGGAATAAGGAAAAAGGCCTTTGAGATGCAGCAGCTATGGAGTCCCTGTGAGTGAATGCATGCAGGGTAGCTCTGAAGAAGTTTCTGGCTCACTTGAGGGTAGAAGAGGAGTATGGAACTTTCAAGCATTCATCTTGTATGTCTGTTCTGACACTGCAAAGCAATATATAACGGTAAGTAATAAGCTGTTGTTACCTGTGACAGTTACATCACCTACCTCTATCCTTGGAGTCAGGTACCCTCTCTCCTATTCCCCTCACAGTCTGAAGGCACAGACTACCCATCTCAGCATGCTGCTCAGAGCTCAGTCACTCAGTGCAACTGTTGCTCCCTCCTGGGGAAGTCTTTGGAAGTCAAGAAGAAATTTTCCTTCTCCATTTTCCTAAACTTCTGTATAAACATTAAAATTTCATTGTTAATGCATCTTGGAGGCACATGCTTCTCACTTCTCTGCAAAAAGCCAAGTAAACATCAGTCTGTATTTTTTTTTTTAATTTTGCAGAAAATTTAAGTAGCAGGAATCATTCTAATTGTTTAAGATCCAAGTTATGAAAAGTATCGGTATACTGTCTCTCCGCTTTTTTTAAAGTAGCTAACTCCCTTGGTGCCTATAAATTTTTTCTTACTAAACTACTTGCCAGGAAGGCAGGAAGGGAGGAAACAGAGGATCCGGAGGAAAAGAGGGAGGCACTTATGGAAGAAGTTTTTCAAGCGTAAGTGAATATAAATCATCCTAGAGAGAGGAATGTGTGTCAACAGTCAAGTGGGGTCCTATTTGCAAAACAATAATTGAAAAAAAAATTAAAAAGAAAAGAAAAGCCTCTGCCACTTTTCTGGAAGCCAGGGATAGTGTGGTAGGCTATGCTGGTGCCCATGTCCCCTTAGATACAGTTCTCTGAGTGAAAATAGAAGCAGTCGGGCCTGAAAAAAAAAAAAAAAAGGCAATGTATAAAACAAAGCAGTAACTGGATATTTGCGTTCCAGGAGGTGTTACAGGGAGAAAACACATATGCGCAGGCATATAAGCACACCCAGAACTGTCAGGTGAGGGATTCACACTGCTACCCTGTTCTTCCCCTTTGATACAGATTATAGTCATAGCCCTTTCTTTGTTTTTCTGTAGAAGAGAAGAAGAGAGAAAGCCAAATAAAGAACTGCAGTTATTGTCAGTAATTGATGTGTCTTATGACTTTTATTAGAACACCTAAAAACAGAAAAAGGGCATTGGTAAAATGTGTGTGCCATAGTGGAAAATATATCTTATATGCTTATCCAAGAATTCCCTATGAAGAGCAGATTGTGTATTGTGTTTAAGGAGATACCTTGAGAAGCCACTTAGGGTAGTACTATTATTGGATGATGGGGGCTATCCTTTTCCCCACTGAGTACTGGGGGTAGAGTCCTTATGATATATCTCTAGGCAAAGAATTTTCTGAGACTCGCCTGAGAGAATGAGTGATTTTTATTTCTGTGCAGTTAAAACTCTGTTTTTCTCAATTTTCCTTTCCCTGAGCCTAGTCATAGAAGAAGTGTAGCGGGGGTTACAGTAAAGCTAGAAGCAAAGCCAGTGCTCAGAGATTCTGTTCTATGTTGAAGCCAGGTCCACTCCAGCATCAGGCTAGCTGCAGTCCATTATTAGTTCATTGTATGTAGAGTCTACATCGCCCAGGGCCATGTGGGCAAATGCAGGAGATTAGGCCCCAAGCACAAGAGTTCCAGGGGTCCTAGAGTGGAAGTAGTAGAAAAAGAATTTTCTTAAAACATTCACAAAACTAAGTTTAAAAAAAAACAACAACCAGCAACAGAAATAACTCCTTCTTTGGTCCTCCTGGAAAAATTATACCAGAACCTCCAAATGTAGGAAAAAAATCAAATAGCACAGACTTCCCCTTAATTGCAAAGAGAAGTAGCTATACTCTGTGAAGTCAATAATCACTAAGTATTAAGCATTTTATATATGATCTCTCCTTTAATAATGATGTCTCTTGAGGGATATTGAATTTTTAGCAAGGACAGAAAGTTCATCCAAAGCTAAGAAGGTGACATAATGGTAAAATAAGTGATGTATCAGAATTGAGATCATTAGTCAGTTTTTCCATTTTTATACACATCTTTCTCTTCGATGATTGCGAACAGCACCAAGAGAGAATGGGCATTTGGCAGAGACTAAAAAGCTTGGATGGCCCTGATTCTGTCTCACATCATCTGAATTAGAAGGCATGCCAAGATTATAGGTCGCTAAAGCAGGGCAAAATGTAACAGAATTTTGACACAGACTTGGGTGATTTCTTCTCCTGGCAATGTTAGGAGTTTAGTTAGCAACGAGGAGTAATAATAGTCAGAAATCTGAGGAAACTCAAAATTATACAATGAGATCGGTGCTAAGCTGCTGAGAACACTTAGATCTTCGTGAAGCAAGGAGCAGAAGCCCTGATGTAGGGTTTTAATGCGGTATACGCTACAAAGTAAGCGTTTATAACACATTTTAATACATTCCTGGAAGGCTCCAAACTTTGATCTTTGGCTTCCTCTTCTCACTGTGGGTTGTGTGCAAAGCCTGCCGAGAGGGTAGAATCCAGCACCATTTGTTGCTCATTTTAGGGAAACCGAGTCCAAAGCCAGAGATAAACATTGCTGCTACTGTAAAATTTTGAAAGCAATAGTGCTTATCTCACTCTGTTTGATAAGCAATGCAAATTCAAGTGGCTCTCATTTTATCCACGATTGCTTCAATTTAGAGGCTTCTCAGTAGCATAGATGTGAAAATTGTATTGTATGTTTAAGAGAACACATTATTTAAATCGACTCCAATGCATTTTTAAAACCCATTACCAGCACTACACTTTTTACGTCGGACAATGAGTGTTTCCATCTTTCCCATAGTAACGCAGCCCCTTGAATAGAACGGTGGCTGCCCAGGACAAACCTGTTTTCTGGCCTGCACAGGGAAAACACACCGTGATGCACTGGTGGGACCTTATCTCTGGCTCTGCTGCCCGGGACGTGACCGCTGAACACACTGACATCCACATGTGGAATTTTGATGGAAAGGTGGTTCAGTACAGAGTCCATCCTGACACATGGCGGGGCGAGTCGCCTCCCTCCTCCCTCTTCCTTCCTCCCTCCTAGTTCTTCTTTGCCTCTGCACACATTAGGATTTTGTTTGGATATCAGCACGATGCCCCTCAGCTGCAGTCCATCCTGAACCACGTGATCATGTGTCCGTCGTTTCCAGCAAGGATTTGATCACCAAGTGCAACGGTTTCCTTTCATTTGCCTCTTTGCCTGGATGTCTCTGGTCCCTGCATTAAGAAATTTTGATGGGTTCCGGCCCACACTCCTTGATGGAATATGCCTTCCCCCCTGTGGGTTTGGCCTTCTCACCCAACTTTCAGAAAAGTTTAAGCACTTGCTGGGATGACGCCTTGGAGGGCATTGCTCCTTGGGGCAGGCTTTATATTATAACGACATATATAATTCTTACCGGCTTTTGTCACCAGGAGAAAAAGAGGGTGTTAGCATTTTTTAAAGGCTGTCTCTCTGCATTTTATTATATAAATCAGTTTTCTTGCCGGAGTCAAAGGTCCCTCCTCCTGCTGCATAACAATACTTTTCCGACTAATATTAAAAGCTGGCTTCATTTTACTTTGTAATATGAAGCCCCACTTTGGAATTAATATCATTCAAAAGGCAGCTGCCCACATAATGAGTTCCCTTTAAACAAAATGGGAAAACACGCATTTATCAAGCCATTTGCCGAATGGAGGCTACACTTTTGATCTCATCAAGCAAACCTCAGCCAACCGGGCTATTGCCTGTGAAAGGTTCTGCGGGGGCCGACAGAATGCTGAATAACCAGCGAGTTTCTCCCCGCATCATATAGGCGGAGAGCCCTTAGTGCAGCGGAGGAGCGGGAAGGAATGTGTCTTTTAGAATGTTTTCCAAGGCAGTGCTGATGAGGCCATGTCAAAACTGAGAAATAGTTTGGGAAGAAAACAGTGCACTTTCCTGGGCACTCGCACATGATGAATGACTACGGCAAAATGGAATTTGTCTCACTCTTGGTGCCGCGGGTTCTGAGAGTTCTTATGCGGATTTTATGTCCACGATGACTCGAGAGATGGAAGCTTTCCCTTTGGCTTTTAGCGAGTTATTTTATTGTAGTTGGTCACAGCTGAGCCTAGGACCAGCCTGGACATAAGCTAGTCTCCCAGGCCTCACCTAAGAGGTCAGTCTTGCCTGTGGATTGTATATCCCCCTGTGCCAACAATGTTAGAATATAGTTTACAAAGTTATGTGAAACTTTTTTTCTGGTATCTGTACATTTTTTTTTTCCTCTCTCTCTCTCTCTGATGTATCGCCAAAGCATACACTGCACACACTTAGGTTATAATTCTTGAGAGCATCATTTTAAAATATATTATTATAGTAGGAAAATAATATGGTGGTCGATCCACCTCCATGCCCGCTTGCAATTTCTTTTTCTTATTCCATTTGACGTTTAATTGCAAATGCTGAGACAAAATTGACCCAGAGAAGTCTTGCCAAACCAACCCACAGACACAAGCCATAGTCAATTCCATTTGTCACTTTGATTGATTAGGAAACTAGCGCCTTAATGTCGCAGGTGATTTTCCTCTCCTCCTGATGAACCTGCCAATCAAACTCGAGCGACAGGGAAGAGAAGACATATATTTCAAGAAGAGCAGCAGCAGCAGGCGACAGCCTCTCCCGCTCCTGCTCCTACATTCATTTTTTTCTTATTTGTCCTTCTCTCTTCCTCTTTCTGTACCTCTTCTCTTCCTCTTACCCTTTTGTTTTTTCTCAGTTCTCCAACCTATGGCAAAATGCCTGCATACATCCCTTAGATGCCACAAGTGACTATGCCGGGCTGTGAATCTCAGAGCTCTCTGGGATCTGTAGGTTTCAGGGTGGTGTGGTATGTGTTTTTTTTTTAAACTTTCTAACTTCAGCCCCTCTGACATACAAGTCTCATGACCCTGTTTCACATCACAGAATGACATTCCAGAACCATCTGTGTTTAGAAGCTAAAACCGTGGCTTGCATGTCCAGGGTACCCCATCAGACACCTCTGGCATTTTCCCTAAAAATTAACTCATACGCACATGCGTGTGCCCACACACACATTTCTAAATGGCATTCAAGACAAAGCCCTGGGCACAGCTCTGGTCTCAGAAACGCCGGAGAGCTTCAGCCGTGTCCTCCCCCACGATCAGAGACTGGGTCAGCCCCCACTGGAAAAAAACTTAATATGGCTGCGGTTGTAAGAGACAGCCTGGTCTCATTGATCCCAGCCCCTCGGGGATGGTGTTCTTCCCTTCCTTAGGAGCACAGCCACCTGCGTGGTGTAGCGGTGTCTAGCCATTCACGTGAGCAGGTCCATCTGCGGACAGGGCACCAGCTTTTACTGACACGTGGCACTGAAACACTGGCATGTTAAGCTCTAAAGCTGGTCCTTAAACTGTCATAATGCTGGCTGATGGACAGCTGATTGGAATACCGAACGTGGGATTGTTGATTGTCTGAGTGCAAATGAAACCTGAGCGAAACCACGCTGCATTCATAGAATAATGACACAGAATGCTTGGAAATATTTTTGTACATTGCTTTGCAAAGGTCCTGGTTCCCCAATTACTGTTCTAAGATGTTTTCATTAAAACCAACTGTAGCTGTTCTCTTTTCTTGGGAGTAGATTTGGGACACTCTTGCCTAAATGAAAAGATCACATTTTATGAAGAAACAGCAGTTCTTTGAGCCTCGCTCCACATACGTGTTAATTTACCCACATAAAGCCGTTTGTGGAAACACAAAACGTGGCAGTTGCTGGTTTTGAAAAAAAAAATGTTTTTATTGATTTTAGGGAGAGATAAAGGGAGAAGGAGAAGGAGAGAAACATCAATGTGAGAGTGAAACATCAATCGGTTGTCTCCAGCACCCACCCTCACCACCTGGGTCTGTGCCCTGAACTGGAAACAAACCAGTCACCTTGGGGATAGAGGATGCTCAGCACACAGGGCGGGGCGGCAGTAGCTGATTTTTAAAAATCTAAAGATGACCAATTGTTAAAGAAATAGCAGGGATTCCTTGAATGTTTGTTAGGAAGTAAAAGCCCCAGGTAAATGTAATTTCTTATTTTAAGACAATTAAGGGTTCTAACCATTGGCATTGTCGTGAAATTATAAATGCACTAAAGTACTAATTAGATCTGCTTATGTGAAGTTCAAGGGCACTAGCAAACAGGCTTGAACCAAACTTGCATCTATTTAACGTGACTTAACTGCTCCACATTTTTCGTTCTCATTGCTTGGGCTCTCTGTGGCGATGCCAATAGCTAGTAATTTGAATAGTTAACAATAAAGTAGCCTTAAGATAGAAATGCATAACATTCTTTAGACATTAAAAGAAACACAAATGTTTTTTATCAAGTGTATAAAATTCCTACCGTTTAAATTCCAAAATGCAGTATTTAAATTCTAAAATTATTCTCTTTATGTGGTTGTTTATTACCTTTAAAAGTTCCAAGTCCCTCATATCAAAGGTTCTGTGGATATGCAGAATGATATTGCTTTGTTTGTAGTTTGGTTAATCACTCATATGTTGGTAAGAATATTCACATGGTAATAATATTTCAGATATATTTATATTTAAATATTTTTCAGAAATACTTTTATCTTAATCAAGCAGTCCAGCAAAAAGAATGTCTATGTTTTTAGACAGGATCTATTTTTGTTTTGACTATTTTTCGTGAAATTTATACATGGATATTTTAAGCTTAAAGAAAAAGCACAACAAAAAGAAGAATTCCTCTTTGCTCCCCAAGTTATCCACAGAGATGATAACTTTTATCAGTTTTTTTATAAAAACCCAAGACTTTTTTTGAAAATATATGTATATAGAAAGCATGTGTGGGTGTGCTGTTTTTTTTTTGTAAAATTTTTACATGAATAAGAAGTCAAGTTCTAATTTTTTCACAAAGCAGTATTTTGGGAGGTTTTCCCATGTCAGTTCATGTTAAACTTACCCATGTTTAAAGTGCTGCTGAGTTTTCTATAGGGTGCATGAGTCATAGTTTATTTAAACATCCTTATGATGATGAAAATATAGATTGTTTTCAACCTTAACATTCACACTTTTAATGTTGCAGTGAAAATGCAGGGAAATACAAGTATATCCCCTATACCAGATATCTAGAAGTAGATAGAACAGCTGTGTCCCAAAGTAATGCATTTTACATTGAAGAAGAGACATGGAGGAGAAAATGCAAGACAGTTCTTCCCTGTTTCCTCTGCCTGATGACCTTTGCCCTCTCAGTGGTCCGGCGGCTTTCTTTTTCACATAATTAAGATTTTTTAATCTTTCTCCATTTTCTCTATAACATGACTGCAACTCTTTCTCTATCGTCTAACCTTTACCTAGTTTTTTTCCCCCAATTACAACCACCGGATCTCTAATACATTTATTTGTTTAACTACTTATTTTCTAGATTTATCTGTTTTGTCCTCTGATATCCAGATCAGTGCCTAGTGATTAATAATATCTGTTGAGTAATATAATTTTACCATACTAACTGCCTATTTTGACAATGTGGTTGGTACCATCTCACACCTGTCAGAATGGCTATCATCAACAAATCAATAAATGACAAGTGCTGGCAAGGATGCAGAGAAAAAGCAACCCTCGTGCACTGCTGGTGGGAATGCAGACTGGTGCAGCCACTGTGGAAAACAATTTGGAATTTCCTCAAAAAACTAAAAATGGAACTCCCATTTGACCTAGTAATCCCACTTCTAGGAATATATCCCAAGAAACTAGAAACACCAATCAGAAAGGATATGTGCACCCCTATGTTCATAGCAGCACAATTTACAATAGCTAAGATTTGGAAACAGCCTAAGTGCCCATCACCAGATGAGTGGATTAGAAAACTATGGTACATCTACACAATGGGATACTATCCTGCGGTAAAAAAAGAAGGAATTCTTAGCATTTGCAACAGCATGGATGGAACTGGAGAGCATTATGCTAAGTGAAATAAGCCACTCAAAGAAAGATAAATATCACATGATCTCACTCATTTGTGGAATATAATGAACAACATAAATTGATGAACAAAAAAACAGATCCAGAGACAGGGAAGCATTGATCAGAGCATCAATCCTCAGAGGGAAGGTAGGGGAGGTTGGGGGTAAGAGGTAGAGATCAACCAAAGGACTTGTATGTATGCATATAAGCCTAACCAATGGACACAGACACCAGGGGGGTGAGGGCATTAGTGGGGGGGTGGAGGTGGGGCCATAGGGGAATAAGGACACATATGTAATACCTTAATCAATAAAGAAAAAAAAAGAATTAAATCTATCTATCTATCTATCTATCTATCTATCTATCTATCTATCTATATTTAAACTTCCCAGTAAATTTTGTTTAGGATGCATACTGTTTTTTCTACTAAAGGAAATATAGCTTGGCCTGTATGTCTGTAAGAAGCATGGAATCATTTATGAACCCCACCAAATGAGAAAGGAGTAGTTCCAGAAATGTTGTGATATCTAAGATATCATCCACTCAAGGCATTGGGTGGTTTAACACACAGCAACTTGTCTACTGTGTGGATATCAGTACAGAATGGAGTAACCTACCAGGATCTCTTCTAGCACGCTTGGTGTTTGAACACTAGGAATCTTACAGACGGGCATTAACGTTGTGACATTGAGGTCTGCTGCCTAATGTACCCCAAAGCTGTGCTCTGAGAAATGTCCTTTCATTCACTATACGATTCTCCTTTTGTCTTTCCTTTTGTGTTGCCAAGTCTTCCAATGGGATGGTTGAATAGATGATGATATTACATGCCATTTTTAACTCAATAGAAAATAAGGATTTAGAACATTGTTGCCAATCTGTCTTCACTCTCTTAATTGAATTTTATCTACTGAGTACTAAGGAATGGAAAGTTTGGAGGATTTAATTCTCCAAAGCTAGGAATCTTTTTCTGATAATTTTTAATACCTTAACTCCCTAAATAGAATTTCATGGATTGAACAACTAATCAACCAAAAAATGCTTCAAATAAAAGCAATGCAGGGATTTCAATAGCATTAAAGGTCAAATGACATAAAATTATAGAATATAATTATAGCTTAAGAGAAGAAAAAGAAAATCCAGGGTTGATTCCCAAGGTAGGGTTTTTTCTCTTATAGAACAATTTAAATATTCCAAAAATTATTATTTAAATTAGTGCCCCTATTAAATGTGTACTCATTCATATATTCAGGATTCTAAAAGAAGCCAGATGGAATCTAGGTTAAAGCAACTAATGGGAGTTTTAATAGTTTGGTCTCTTTATTTTAGTTCCTAGTATGTGTGCTTTCATTGGCCTCACTGCTTGTTGGAAATTATAAATGACAAAGTTCAGGCAGTGATTGGTGTGGCTGGAGGTACTAAGGATCTACAAAGTTTCTACATCTACAGTTAGGAAACATTCTAAAAAAATGAAGTGAGTAATAAATTGTTATACCTTAAAATACAGAAAAATGCTGTGCATTCCAAATGCTTAGGTTGTCACTAGTAGGAAAAAAACATTTGTGCCAACTTCATGCATATTAAACAGATATGTGCCATGTGGCCAAAAAAATGGTTGGAATGTAAAAGTAACTTTTTAAAAAGCTTCTCATGTATGTCTGCACTTCCTTTTCATCTCTTTGGCATTTTAGAGTTGGCACTTTTCTTTGGGCTTTTAAAAAAAAATCAAATGCTTTCCTCTGAATAAGAATGAATCACCACCTTATTTCCATGTTTACCAAGAGTAGCTCAAAAGTTAGTGGTATCTTTCTGGGTGGCACTAGCCTCAACAGACTCTGTCTTTATGAAAGTAATTATAAGATGTAAATTCTTTTAGTTAGGTTTATAGTCGAAGAAGTTAATTGGTTTCTCTCCACGAAGAACTCTTGTCTATTTTACGACTCCTCTATTTTGTGACTTTTCTGTTACGGAAAAATAAAACTTCATGTTTGGTTCAGGGGGAAAAAGAGAAGAAGACTTTAGTGAATGAAAAATATTCCTAAACTCATTGGAGTTGAGCCATTTTTTTCTGGACTCAACATTCCAGTTTATTTTGCAGATTTTATATAAATTTCATCCAGAGACAAATTTGTGTGTCATTATGTCAAGGATCATGCTCTTTTGAGAACTCGCTAACCTTAAATCAAACTTCTTGGACATTAATGAGAAAATAATGATTGTGTGAACACATTTTATTCATTTATTCAAATTCATCTATTCACATATTCAACAGATATTTACTGAGTTTCTACAAAGTGCACAGTCTTGTGCCAAACTGTAATGTAATGATGAGCAAGAACAGATCTAATTTATTCTCTTGTGCCTCGAGAATTATATATAATTGTTTTCTGGCAAAGCAGGAATCATTCCGCAAGAAGGATGTTTTCTCATCTAACAGCCCTGTGGAAGGTTATGAAACGGTCTATGAATATACTAAAAATTTAGCTGCAGAAACAACTGTTTGGCTCCAACCAGATAGATACTAAAAAAAAAAAACAACCAGAGAATTTGATTGTACCTATGGTTATAGGACATTGCTTATTACAGAGGGGAACAGTTTAATATTGACAAGTTTGTCCCCAACAAGAGGTAGTTGGGGCTTCCAGTGGGAATTATTCCTACTAGGTCTTCTGTTTGGCTACTAAAAGGCTCTGGAAATAAGGACTGCCAGTTAATTCAAAATGGGAAAATAATTAGAAAAATAAAAAATTTACAAGGCATACTCATGGTTGTTTTGACATTTAGGACACCACTAGGTGAAATAAGGTACTTTTTTTTTAAGTATAAAAGAATAAGGACATTGGTAGGATGGATGGCAGGAAGTTATATTTCAAATTAAAATAAAATTTTATCTCACAGTTAGAAGAAAAGGAGTCTTTCAACAAAAAAAGGAGTTTGGATATTTTGGATGGTAAATATGTAATGAAGTTATTTTATGATATGCGATGTAAACTGAGATGAAATAAGGGAGATGCACATCTTTCTATTTTTTCTTTGTGTTCATCTTCATGGTTAAGTTTAAATCAATTGAGGATCAAAGAACCCAAATTAAAATCTGAATACACTGAGTTCATCCAAGGTTGTAGTTTTCTCCTTTGAGGAAGATGAAGTAACATCTCCAAATGTAGGGGAGAAAAAGCAGGGTTTATAAAAAGGCTGAAGAGGAATCTTTTAATTCTCACTGTACTAGGCTTTCCCAGGAATGATTATGTGCTTCTTATGAATGTGACATTGAAAATCTGTACTTTTTATAGTACGCAATGGCAAAAAAAAAAAATTGTAAGCTGTAAAATGTTGCTTTAAAAACGTGTTTAAAAACAGTGTTCTGACACTTTATTGCACAATGAGCTCTTACATTAAGCATTTATGGCAGCTACAAATTCACAGCATGGCTTTGATGCAGTAATAAAAAGCACCAAAATGGGTCCAACTGACATTTTACAGCCAGAACAAAGGGTTGAAAGTTTAAAGCTTATCTATAGCTACTACATGTTACATATTAGCTGTGTTATCTATAACAAGATTCTATGTTACCCACATCGAAAATATTTCTATTAGTAGATTAAAAAATTCTATTAGCAAATTCAATATTTCAATCACCTAAAAGAACAAATTTAAGGTAATTAGGAGGGATACCAATGTTTATTTGTGACCACTGAGTGCATACACAGTTCATCCAAAATCCATCCTTGCTCCAAAGAATGGACCAATATAATTTTTATTCTTTTCTGGGGTTCAAGTCAGTCCCCAATCTTTCTATACTCATTAAGGTCATCGAATCAAGAGTTTTCTCAGATATTGGTATATCTCTTCCTTGGATTTTTCGCAAAGTGTTGAAGAGGTCTTTGATATTCTCGGTTAACCAACACAAAAACAAACATGTAACTCAGTCCAATCTCCTTCCTACTCAAATCCCCTCTGCCAGTACCACAACTGAGGCTCTTTATCAATATTAGATTAGTACGTTGGCTGAGTGATATTTTGCATATAGCTTTTCCAAAATATATGACAAACTGTAAGCTGCTAGTTTGAACGCTTAAAAGATTGAATATTTGCAAACAGGTAACCTATGAAATTCTGGAAGTTCATGTACAGGCTTCCCTAGGTATATTTAAGTCTTAAGAGAAGCAGAGTTAACTAGCCAGATACATAGATAACTAGAGAGTATTTTCAGTGGAGTGAACAATCTGAGATGATGCTTTACTTAGTTTATGATTTTTTCTATGGGAAAAGTATGAGAATTATTTTTTCCCAAACCATTTTTTTCTGTAGAATTGCCATTGCCAAAAGGCTCATGATGTGGACTTAGTGTTATCCAGTTTCTCAGTATTGCAACAGAAGCCAGGATGGCTCTTCCCCAAGGGCTGGTCGTGTTCGCCTGAATGCAATGTTCATCAATTTCAATGTTGGACAGACATTTTGGGATTGAGTTATATAAAGATACTTAACCAGCCAATCTAGTCTCAATATTCTGGACAAATCAAGCATATGCCATCAATGAGCAAACTATTTAAGATATCTTTTTATTTAACAAATCAAAATTATATATATTCAAAGATATCTTACCAGCTTTAAATTTTTAGAAGATTTTAACATACTTTTGATTTTTGTCGGTGGTCTTTGATAGCATAAGTATCATTTAGATATATGACAACAAATATCTAGAGTCAGAAATCTTTAATTCCTTGAAAAAAATGTCTAAAAATGTCATAATAATGTCAGTATAAGTAAAATTCTGCATCTAAAATCGTGGGATGATACTAAAGTTCATTTTGATTCTTTGTGAGTCTACTTTGGATTTCTTAAATCACATGGTTCATAAGGCTGTCTTGCATATATAAAGTTGGTACAACCCTTGAATATACTGTGTGTATGAGAGACAGCCTAGAACATATGACTGTTCCTCTAGATCAAAGATATATCACTGGATATATATGCATATCCAATTATTTAATGTTAATCATTTAATAATCTTATAAGAGCAAGGCAGGCTGATCATTCTCATGAATAAACATAGAAAGAATTACACTGAAAGTTAAAAATATATTTGGAAAAATTTTATTACTTTGTAAAATTGAACATTTTAAAAAAAAAATAATACTCTCTACTTCTTTTTTATTGTTACCAGCCTTTTCTAATTACAAATGTTATTAATATTATTTTAACAAATTTAAACACTGTAGAAATGTATAACATATATTATAAATGTTTGCTGCTACCCACGCCAACCCCATTTTACTGTTAAGAGTTTGATATTATCCTACCCATATTTTTTCTTATACCTATTTAAATATGTATATACTATTTAAATGAGATTATACAACGTGCTTTTCACCATTAACAATATAACTGAGACCTTGTGTTTAGAAAAGCTACCTTTGATGATTACTCTATAAACTCTGATATTTTATGATTTTATTTTCTTCACTTAGATTTTTAAAAATATATTTTTATTGATTTCAAAGAGGAAGGGAGAGGGAGAGAGAGATAAAAATATCAATGATGAGAGAGAATCATTGATTGATTGCCTCCAGCATGCCCCCTACTAGGGATCAAGCCTGCCACCCGGGCATGTGCTCTTGATCAGAATCGAACCTGGGACCCTTCAGTCCGCAGGCCAATGCTCTATCCACTGAGCAAAACCAGCTAGGGCTTCACTTAGATTTTTTCATTTACCTACAACATGGGAAAGTTGATCTGGTAGAGCAATTTTATTTTTATTTCCAAATGCTTAGCCAACAGTCACAATGGCATGTAATAAGTTGTGACTTTTTGACCCTGAGTTTCATATAAAGTAAAAATGCCATAGTGGAGAGAATGGCAGAGTTTTATAAAGAAATCTTAACTTAAACTAGGTCAACAATCGAAATAGGTAGATTGATTGGTTACTTTAAACTGAAATCTAGAAGTGCAGAAATGTCTACTGAGAATTCTTAGTAAGATTCTCAAATTACATTAAAAAGCTGTCAAATATATATTCTATCAACACAAGAAGTGTCTGATTTCATTAAAGCTTTAATAGGGGCAAAACTCAGAAGTGCAGCAATGGAAGAATTAGTAAAGATCACCAAGAGCAAAGATGTGCCATTGGAGCTCAAGGTTAAGACCATCCACACCCTAGTATTCTCAGTTTCTACATACAGATGCAAAAGGTGCATAGTGAAGAAAGTTGATAGGGAAAATAAAAATGATTCCTTTAAAATATGTGTTGCAGGAGAGCTCTTTGGGTATCCTGGACAGCCAAAAGGTGAGCAATTGTGTCCTAAAGCAAATTAAACCTAAACACCACTAGAAGCAAAAATGACAAAACTGAAGCTGTCCTCCTCAGGTACATCATGAGCAGGCAGAGTTCTTTGGAAAAGTCAGTAGTGCTGGGAGAAATAGAAGGCAGCAGCAGAAGAGAAAGACCAGAGATAAGATGGATTGACTCCAGAAAAGGAATCATAGGCTACAGGAGATGAGCAGGGCTGTTGAGACAGGACAAATGGACATCACTCATTCATAGGGTTGCAGCACTCAGACCCAACTACACAGCACGCAATTCATACACACTGGAAAGAAAGGGACCATTACTGCCCTTCTGAGATTGCTGCCAATCTACCTATTTTGATTGTTGACTCAGTTTAGGTTAAGATTCCTTTATAAAACTCTGCCATATCATGGTGCATGTACTAATAGGTAGGACTTAGAGAGGGAGTAGGGAAGATAAAGAGTTAAAAATATAATCTTTTTAAATTAAATTTATTAGGATGATATTGGTCAACATGAATATATAGGTTTCAGTTTAGGGTTTCTATGTTATAAGATCTGTATATTGCATCATGTACTCACTGCCCATAGTCAAATCTTCTACTGTCATCATATATTAGGAGCCCCTTTCCCTTGATCCCCTTCCCTCTGACAACCACCACACTACTGTGTGTCTTCACGAGTTTCAGTTTTATATCCCACAAAAGAGCCCGATGCATGAAGATTCGTGCAAGAATGGGCCTTCCTTCCCCTGGCTGCTGGCACCACTTTTGCTCCGGCCCGGAGCTGCCTTTCAGCCTTCACTCCAGCCCTAGAGGCCCCAGAGCAGCTGGGGCGGTGCAGAACGCCTTTAAGAAAAGAAATCTTAACTTAAACTGGGTCAACAATCAAAATAGGTAGATTGATTGGTTACTTTAAACTGAAATCTAGAAGTGCAGAAATGTCTACTGAGAATTCTTAGCAAGGATCCCTCCCCAGTCCCTTGGCACCTGTGTATGCAAATTAATCTGCCATTTTTGTTGGGTTAATTTGCATACTCAATCCTAATTGGCTGGTGGGCGTCACAAAGGTATGGTCAATTTGCATCTTTCTCTTTTATTAGTGTAGATACGAGTGAAATCATATGGTTCTTTGCTTTTTCTGCCTGGTTTATTTCACTTAGCATAATGTTCTCAAGGTCCATCCATGTTGTTGCAAATGGTGCTATTTCATCCTTTCTCATGGCTGAGTAGTATTCCATTGTGTATATGTACCACATCTTATAGTCCTCTATCACAGAACACTTTGGTTGTTTTCATGTCTTGGCCACCATGATTAATGCTGCAATGAACATAGATAGGGGTGCATATATCTTTGGGAATACATGATTTTGAGGTTTTCAGGTATATCCCTAGGAGTAGAATTGCTGGGTTGTATGGTACCTCTACTCAATGTTTTGAGGAATTGCCAGACTTCTTTCTATAGTGGTTGTACCAGTCTACTTTCATACCAGCATTGAATGAGGGTTCCCTTTTTTCCACAACCTCTAGAATACTTGTTATTGTTTGTCATATTGATAATGGCCACTCTAACAGGTGTGAGGTGGTATCTCATTGTAGTTTTGATTGCATTTCCCTAATTGCCAGTGATGTTGAACATTCTTTCATATATCTGTTGGCTGTTCAAAGAATCTGATCTTTTTAAATGAAGGCTCAAACTCCCAGGTCTTTTTTTTTTTTTAATAATCATCAATAAAAATATTTCCCAGATGTTTGATTATAGATAAGAATGGAAAATAATATTTGTGTAACTGAAATGTTAAATCAATGAATTCAAGCTTCTAAATCTGGTTGTTTATATTAAAGTGCTTGCAAATGATTTGGTGGTAGTAATGATGATAATGGAAATAATAATTAAACAAAAATTTTAACAACATAATTTTGAGGAAGTTAATGATATATCAATATTAAAGTAATCTTGATATTACACATTGATAATAAATATAAAATTAAATTCTGTAACAATGGCAGTAATTCTTTTTAAAATTATAAAGTTCTTACTGGAGTGATAATAAACAAGGATAACAATGCTGGTATGTGATCAGGTACCACAAAAATAGAGAAAAAGAAAGCATATACAGTTGTATCCTGTGCTACCTTTTTAGAAGATTCCTGCCTATCATTCAAAATAATAACCTTTTATGTTACCATAGAACTGGGGGTTAGAACTTCAGGTCCAGGGTGCTCCTAACTATTTAGGAGAGGTCCACAAATCCTCTGAAATCACACATAAAACTCTGTGGCTGCTTGTGGCAATGATATGTACACATGTGGGTTTTTCCCATATAAATAATAAGTGGCTTTCATCACAGTCACAAAAGGTTAACAATCAGTCATATAGACCCCAGAGTGTACAAGGCACTTGCACAGTTATTAACTAGTTTGATCCTTACAACACAGAAGCAGACCTGGCACTAAGCCCAGGACACTTATGTTTCTATGTCTCTGTGGTCCAGAGAAAGTGGTCTGAACAAATGCAGTTAGTAAATGTATGAGAAAGCCTCTCCTAATAGTATTTGCATTTGACTCTGAAGGAAAAAGATGCAAAGATGTTTGCTGATCCATTGATGAGGATACATACTGTTTGTGGGGAGGGAGGGTGGCATCCTTCCCAGTTTTTTGAACCTAGTGCCCATTAGCCACACCCTCCACCAATGAGTGAAGAAGTGAGTATCTCATAAGTGGTAAACATTCCACTTTAATAGGGGTCATTTGTGGGTAAAAAACACACATAACCCTTCTTTTATATGATGGTAGCTGAATGCCTTTGTTGGAACCCCCACATTTTACTTCTAAGGCACTTGCGACATGAGTACTATTAACCTGAAACTAGTTCAACTGCTTTTCTTCAAACTGGTTATTAAATCTACAAGGGGGAAAAAGACCCACCATTAAAAACAAAAACAAACAAACAAACAAAAACTTAGGAAATGACACCTTTATAAATGCTTTCCTTAAAGAGTGCTTTTTTTCACTTTCTGTTCTGAAACACACAGACATCCCATCCTCTGAACTTCACTCAAGCTAAAGAAGAAAGGATAGAAATTAAATTTTAGCTCTTCAGAACCTTGACCCTCTGCCTATCCAAGTCCTAATCATTGCTGGTAGCCCAATTAAAGTGCCTGGAAACATGGAGCTGGTATAGTGGCATTTTCACAAAACATAACTTTAACTACTAATTGATAGTTCATCTAATCTGTCTCATAAAAGATAATTAGTGATAACAAAATATTTAGTAATATTTTACTAACTAGCTCTTAGTCTATGCCAAGCAGTATTTTAACCATTTTAAAATCAATTAGCTCATGATGCTTCATAACGATTAATTAAATTTTGGTATTATCCAAGTTTTAATGGAAGGAAACTGAGCTCCTAGAAGTTTGAGAAAATTAACTAGTATGTAAAGAACTCAAATGATTCAGTAAGATAAAGGCAAGGAATGAAACAGAAAGATGAGGAAAATAAATAAGTGGTAATTACATAAAAAGGAAGCACAAATGGCCCCAAAAACATATGAAAAGGTGTTCAACCACATTGACCACATTATATTAAAACTACCATTTCCTCCCAATGAGTATTAATTAAAAAGTGAGGCAATACCAAGGATTGTCAAAGATATAGGACAGTGGGTACTTTCATCCCATAGTGGTATCCATATCTACTGCACAACTACTTTGGAAATTAGTATGATAGCTTTAATCAGTGAAGTTGAACATTTGTATATCCTTAGTCAAATAATACTACTAATTAGTATATATGCTTTTGAAAAACTCTTGCATGAGTACACCAGAGACTTGCACATAAAGACTTTTTCTTTTTTTCAGAATAAAGATTCAGACTTAGATACTCTGACTTTTGAATTCTTGCTACAGCTACTACCTTTTGTCCAAAGTAACCAGGGCTTTAGCTGTATGTGCACAAATAAGATTTCTACCACAGGTAGAGCTCCAAATATGTCCCTGTGAGGCCTTAAAAGGAACAGAAATGCAGAGAGCAGATACTAGAGAGCATGTTCAGAGACAGTGAGACATTCAGGTAGATAGCAGTCACCACTCAGGAGTCATTCTCCATTTGGGGAAGGATGTGTGGATTCCTGCAGTAGTGGACCACTCCTGCTAATAAATAAATAAATAAATAAATAAATAAATAAATAAATAAATACCTATAATGAGCTCTAATGGATCTGTTGACGATTCAGATTCAAGCAAAATAGCCCCCTCTTTTGTGGTGAGTATTGCTTCTGGATACCAACACTGTCTTTCTCACTTAAAGACTGATGGTAGGCACTGGAGACAGAGTATTCGTTTTTACATCATTGACAGTCACAGCCAGTGCAGTTCAACTCATTTAAAGATAGAATCCACTCCTGTTTGCATATACTTACAAACAGCAATCTCAGCATCTGTAGTTAACAGATCATCCAATAAAAAACACTCTCTTGTAACTGAACTCACTGTATTTGAATATTTAAACCATTCCAGCCCATTCACCTTTCAAAATAGTACTTTAAAACAATTTGTTTACAACTTTTAAGCCTATTAATGGATTCCAGAAATCATGCCCTGGGAAAATATTGGTAAATTTTCTGTCAGAAGAATGCCTAGCAATGAATTTTCCAATAATGTCTCATGACACTAGAGTATTTTTTTCTAAGTTTTGTGTTTAATTATAGAATTACCAGTATATGCCCTATAGCCAAAGAATACTTTATTTTCCTTAAGTTCCTATGAGCTTCACCTAAAATAGGTAACATTATATTGGATTTTGTGACACCAAAGAAAACATTCTGAACTTAATATTGAATAAGTCATTTGTTTTCAATGGACTGCATTCAGTCAGCCCTATGGCATGGTTCATGCAAGTGTCTGTGGAAGAAAGTCAGTGTTTTATTTTAATTTTAATTTTTTCAAAATATATTTTTATTAATTTCAGAGAGGAAGGGAGAGGAAGAGGGAGATAGAAGCATCAATCATGAGAGAGAATCATTGATTGGCTGCCTCCTACACACTCCAACCAGGGATTGAGCCGGCAACAACCTGGGCATGTGTCCTGATCTGGAATCAAACCACAACCTCCTGGTTCATAGTCGATGCTCAACCACTGAGCCATGCCAGTAGGGCAGGAGGTGGTTTTTTTTTTTTTTATCAAGGTCATCTCTAAAATGAGGTTTATTGATATTGCATCTAAGTGTATGAAGAATGGACTGGATGATGGTGCTATGTGAGATCTACCATCTTCAATGTTACCACTAATTCTCTGGCCTTCCTCCTTAGGCACCAACTCCAGTACAGGTGGGGAAAAAGGAATTATATTTAGTTGTGTTCTGCTCTTCTGGGCCCATTGAAAGTATCTTTTCTATTCCGTTCCAATGGTTTTATGGAGTTGGGCATTGATCTGTGAATCTCTTGTAATATGTTTGAGTGTGATGTGTCAGGTGGTGTCAAACTCTCTTATTACCAGGCAACAGAGAGAAGCTGGGTTGACAAGGAGTTATCATTTCATAAGATATGGCTCTGTTCTTATTTCTATGGATAGCAAGTTTTGTGTTTTGTTGCAAAATGCATTAAAAACAAAGCTAGTACGGAATACTTGATTTATGTGTAGTGAATGGTAAATAAAAGCTAATTATGTGCTGATCCTCTTAAAGACACTCGATAAATCAAATTTTTCTGGATTTCTTTCCTTTTCCATGTGTTTCACTACAGCTTCCAGATTCCACTTTCTGTAATAAAAGTTAAAGGAGTGTCTACCACTTGTCTCTTCAATGGGCTACATCCTCTCCTCACCACTAGCAAAGTCAATCTGTTCTCTTACACCACTTAAGTACACATTTCAGACAGTGTTGGTCTCTGACCCAAGAGTGGAAGAAATGCCTCATAGGACCAGCATGCATTGGGATTCAATTTGAGGTCCCTTTACCTTTAACCTCAGTAATATCACAAATTACTTAGCAAGAAATGAAGTACCAAGTGCAATGAGACATCTTGTTTCACTAGAGTTTTTTTGTTTTGTTTACCCTTCCTATTATCAGAGTTCAGTTGTTGAGAGCCTATGCTAATACCGCTAACCCATGGATTTCTGTATTTTGTTACACGGGAATTGACAGAGACATCTTTACATTATAGAATCTATTCCACATTGTGCTACCCAAATGTTTTTTATTGCCTGAACTAACATCTTGTGGCTGTGAGAATAGGAATGTCTTCTTTAAGTCAAATTAGTGTGTGGTGAAGCATAAACCAATTTTCAGTTTAATACAAATTCTATTTTGGGTTCTGCATGACATACCCCTTGCCTTTGAGGTGATTTTCATTTTATTAAAGAAATTCTGATTATAAATTATGAGATGGTATTAAATTGAAACAAGTTGATTTAAAGGGATCTCCACTTAGATGATTATATACCAAGGTTGGAGTTCCAATTGTGGGGCATTACAAGAGGTAACATCATATATGCTTTTCATATTGTGCATAATTTCTTTGTGCAAAATTTTGTAAAATGTTGACAGTTTATGTTGTAATTATATTTACTTTTCCATGATATCATAAAGTAGCCAAACATGGCATTATAAAACAGTATTCCTAAGTCATCAAATTTTCTTAAGTAATTCCCAATTAATTATTTCCCCCATCATGATAGCAGAACTCATCTTCTGAGGGTAGGGATGTGAGAGTGTAGAAGGTCTTTTTCCACTAATTCATGAGTTTAATTTGTCTAATTAATCAAACAATAGGTGGCATCTGTTCCTTCTATAACCTTCAAGTTCATTTTATATTATTATTTCATAAAAGACTTTGCCAACGTTTCAAAGTTACATTAGATAAAATTAGGCAGATAATAGTTAGAAATCTGATCTTTTAGCTTTGTGGAGACATTGCCTAAATGTGTTGAATAGTTTTTCCACTCAGGGTGGTAAGAAGCCATTTTGCTGTTAGGAAAGCCATCTCATGTATTATTACCTCTCTTCCTTTTACTGCAAAGATTAATTATTTTTCTGAGAAAAAAATAGAGTACTTCACTGGGCATTTTCCAAAAGCATCATTTTGCTCACTGTTTATTTAATTATGAACATATCATTGAACAATATTTTAAATGTATAGCCCAAACCAATTTATTTAGATGTCTACAAAAACTGAATTTTAAAATTTGAAAAAGTTTTGAAGAACCATTTGTCTTTAAGCAGTAACCTTTTTCTCCAATGTTAGTATGTTTAAGGATCTAAACCAGTAGCAAGTAAATGCTGGACACATTTATGGGAATATTCATTTTCAAGCTCCTTTTAAAACACTTCAAGAGCACCATCTCACATGCAAATAATTGATGTGCTAATTACAAAACTTTCTTGTCTGGTTCCTTTCCTCCTTTCTCAACCCTAAAGCCTCATTAGTGAAGTTCTACTACAGGTTTTGATGTTATTAAAGCTTCAGGAAACCCAAACTAAATGTCAAATGTCATGTGTCTTTTTCAAAAGAAACACAGCATGCCTCATAGTGAACTGGACTCCGATTTTTCTGTGATTCTGATGGAATTTTTATTTGTGTCAAGATCAAGGTCAGGAAAAAATGATTTTGCTGCATGATCATACTTGTGGGCAATGCAATGTTTACCAGTTTGCCTATGCTTTGATCTATCCTATAAAAGGGAACATAAAATTATAGAATCATGACATTTTAGAATTGAAAAAATACTCAGAGATAATCAAGTCCACCCCATTTGTTTTAGACTAGATTTGAGCTATAGGAAATTGAACCCTAGAGCAATTAAGTGGCCTGCCTGCCAAAGGCTACCCAGATTATTAGTGAGGGACTTTAGAACAGCCATTGAATCTTCTACTACAACTTCTCTACTGGGTTCTCCCTGCTATGATTTAAATACTATTCTTTCTCCACTTTTAACTTTGATTTTATTTCCATTAGCTAGGATTTCAAGCCAATTAGCTATGCTTTCTGATATATGAATGTGTATCTCTCTGTAAAACATTTTTCAAACCTGTTTTCTGTTGTGTGTTTTTTGTTTTGTAAATGCAATGCAAAGGGAGGAGAAATGTTGTAACATATTCAGGGAATCTGGGATTAAAACCTATATATTTATAGCAATATAATGCTTATAACAGGTGAGTTAAAGAAATGAGTTTAAGTTATTTGGAACACCAAATATACTTTATTTAGACACCACTCTTTTAAAGTTGCAACATTTCCATATAGAGTGAAATGTCTGACATATTTTATCTAATTTTTACTTTCTTATTTCATTTTGCAAAGGTACAGTTTATTATTATTCTTTAGACTATGAAATTAATCCCTACCTTCTGGTTTGGAAAAATACATCACATTTATTTAGTGCCAGCTGTATGTCAAGCATAGTTTAAGAGAACCCTTTGAAGGAGGTTTTGCAATAGCCATATGTCAGAAGAGAAACCTGAAGCTTAGAGAAATTAAATATCTTGTCCAGGGTCACGAAGCTAGTAAAAGTTAAAGCAGAGATTCAAACCTAGGAAGTCTAACAATAGAACCCTTGATATCATGTTTAAAATATGATCTTGAATAAGATTTCCAAAGTCAATTTCTTTCTCAAGGGAAGTTATATCAGTAAATGACACTCTTTTATTCATTTCTTCGTATTTTTGCCTTGTAGAACCTAACAATAATCAGATTACTGGAAGTGTTCCAACAGAGATGAGTGTCATCTTTCAAAGATATATGCACATGCTGAATAGTATGGATACAACTTCTAAGATTCTATGAATTTTAGGTTTGTGGTGAAATGAATTTCACTAGGATATAATGTTGAGAATAATTCTTGTGGGATTTTGGTTAGTACCAGGTCATTTTTGCCAATATTTTTTTTAATTGAGGTGTTTGATGTCGTTCAAAGAGTGTTTGAAAAGCACATAGTTCTCTTCCAATTTCTCCCCTCCGTTTAGCTTTTATTGATTGCAGAATGCCAAAGTAGTTATAAGAATGCTGTCATTTGGAAACAGGTGTCTTTAGATAACTTCTAAAGAAAAATAATACTGTTAGCTAAAGCCTGGGTTCTCCCTGACCCTAAAAGCAGAAAATGTGGCAAAGATTTATGTGTAGGTTGTTTTTTTAAGGAAAAAAAACCCACAAAGTTGTGAAGATGGAGTGGTGGGACACAGGAAGAAAAAAAATGCTAGAATGCTTGTCAAATTGGTATAGAGCTCAATGGCTATGGGAAATTTAATCTCCCTCATGATCTGAATAGCCATGAGAAGTGCTTCTCAGAACTCTCTACCTGGGCCAAGAAATGGGAAGCATGTGTCCACCTACATTTGTCTCCCATTGTCAAGTTCCCTGCACTTTCTGTTTGCACAAGTATGAACATTGAAGTGGCTCCCACCGGCTCCCCAGAACAAAAAGCAAGAGAAATGCCAGTGTGAGTGCTCAGAACAAAGCCCCTTCTAGTTGCATCTGCACAAAGCTGGCCACAGCTTGCTCAGCTGGTCGCTGTGGAGAAAGAGACAGGTTCAAGAGGATTTGGATGGAATATGAGAAGTCCATTTTCAGGGCTCATTATATTACAACTTTCAGTTTTATGTTTCATTTCATATTTCTGATGGTGAAGCCCATGAAACACAAAAGGAAGAGAATCTTCCATTTTAGATAACAGGTGCCCTCAAGTTTTGAGCATGGCTTACTTACCTAAGCTCAGAACTAACTGCTCCTGTGGTATAACCTTAGTTAGAAATGTCCTGGGGAAAGAAAGACAGCCTTATAGTCTTAAGGGATTGTAGAGATAGAAGGGATCATGAAATGTCACTTAGTCTGTACGCTGCCCTGAAGCGCTAATTCACAACAAATATTGCATTGTCTTGACATTTAAATATAGTCAATTGGCACAATTACTTTTTAGAGCAAAGTTTTATGAAATTTATTGGGCAGTAAGACAGAATACATTTAGCATATATTTTTGTGTCTACTAAATGTAACTTAGCAGCTCTGAGTTTATCAAATTCTCACTTAAAAAGTTATTCAGTGACTAAGAACTCAATAAATATGAAGCAGGTATATAAGAACAGGAATATTGCATACAAATTTTCCAATAAAAATTTTCCATGGTCTTTAGTTTAAAAGAGCTCATGGTAAAACTGGTTCTTAGATTAAAAACAAAACACAAAATCTTGATCTCTAGACTTAAATGAAATCAACATATCCATCTGTGCTTTTAGTAGGACATAAAAACTTCATCTGAAATATCTTCCAGAAATCTTTTACTGCCTCCTCTTTGGCCGAAGGTTCTTGGAATTTTTTATTTGCCATCGATAGGTACCAATTCAAACTACATCAAACAAAACACACGCATATGTATATGCTTTAGTTAATCTAATAAGAAGTTCATAGAATTTCTGCTTTAGTTATGGCTAGATCCAAATATTTAAGTGATGCCATCAGGATTCTCTAACTCAGTGGTTCTCAACTTTTCTAATGCCACGACCCTTTAATACAGTTCCTCATGTTGTGGTGACCCCAAACCATAAAATTATTTTCGTTGCTACTTCATAACTGTAATTTTGCTAATGTTAATGAGTCGTAATGTAAATATCTGTGTTTTCCGATGGTCTTAGGCTCTATAGCAGCGGTTCTCAACCTGTGGGTTGTGACCCACAGGTTGAGAACCGATAGCAGGGTCTCCTAAGACCATCGAAAAACACAGATATTTATATTATGATGCATAACAATAGCAACTTTACAGTTATGAAGTAGCAACGAAAATAATTTTATGGTTGGGGGTCACCACAACATGAGGAACTGTATTAAAGGGTCGCGGCATTAGAAAGGTTGAAAACCACTGCTCTAACTCTTAATACTGCTTTTTCCATAGTGGCTTAATCTTGAAATGTAGGCACCAAGGGCCTCATGTTTATGTTCTGTTGACCTAGCATACTCAGTGAGAAGGGCATGCTTCTCACTAGCTCTAGAAAAATTCGCAGCACACATTCTGATTGGTTGTTGTGATATTTATTCATTTTTGTGGCTAGGAGGATGGAATGATCTGATTGGCCAGGACTGGGACATAAGCTGACTATTAGAAGAAGAAAGTAGAATCAACTCCTCCCTAACTACTTAGAATGATGTTAGAGGAGCAAGCAATTCTTTAAAAGTAAATCTAACTACTGTTATTAAAAATAAGGAATGTTGGGACTGCAAAAAAAGTAGGTGTATCTTCCATATTGCTCCAATGATATCTGTAAGTTCAGAAAGACTGTCATCCCACTGGTCTAGAATCCTCTTAAGGACAGAGGTTGTATTTCTTTTTTTTTTTTTTTTTTTTTTACTTTTATTGAAACTATCATCTATCAGAGTGCCTAGTACACATTACTGATTATAAATTAAACTGATCACAATTTTTCTAATTAAAGATATCACAACAAATGTCACTTGGTTCACTTTATTCATAGAGAAAATAAAAAGGTTTAAATCTTCAGGGTGTGGCAAAAGTGGCTTTACAGTTTTTTGTATGGAAAATAACACAATAATAAATCTATATATATAAAAAGCCAGTGACCATAATGCTGTAACAACCAGAATGACCGGATGCTATGATGCCCACTATGGGCCAGCGAACCACCCAATCAGGGGGTGGCGTGGCCCTTCACCCCAGCCAGTCCTGCCCCCAATGGGCCCCCACGACCCCAATTGGCCCTCAGCTCCTCTGCTGATTGCCCCCCATCCCAATAGGGGGCAGGGCTAGGCGGCCAACCTGCAGCCCCTCCTCCCACCTGGCCCCTCCCAAGATTGGCCCCCCAACCTGATTCAGGGGTGGGACGGGCCAACTCACTGTCCGAAGCCCCTCCCATGGCCAGTCCCCCAAATCAGACCCCCCCACCGGCCAATTGCCCTCAGCCCATCCCCCCAGCCAGCCCAGCCCTGATCAGGCCCTGATGGGGCAGGCCAGCCGGCCAACCTCCAGCTGTCTCCTCCTCCCAATTGGAGCCGGGCTAGCCGGATCCCACCTGTGCACAAATTCGTGCACTGGGTCTCTAGTAATTAATAACAACCCAAGAAAAACTCTGTGTTTTGCATACTCACAACTGTAAACTTACTTTTGCTCCACCCTGCATATAAGACAAAGAGCAACCATTATGTAATTCAGATTACATTATGCAAAAAAGATAAATAATTAAGGTATTTACCAAATAGAGAACATAAAATTCTTAAGAATAATTATGTTGATAGCACTATTGAAAACTGCTTCCATTTTTATCCTCAAAACATTTGGCAATCCGTAGATTTTTATACATGTAAATAAAGTAAATGTGCAAATTAATAAAATTCTATCATGCTTCATCATGACTAATGAATAGCTACAAAGTCTTCAATAAGAAAACTAGATTTGCTACATTTTAAACATTTCAACAAATACAGAAGTGGAAACCCATTAATATGCAGTCTACATGTTTTTCTTTGTGTTCAATCTTTTAGAGAAAACAAATTGTGATGTTGTTAAATGAAAAGAAGACAATTAAGTGTATATTCAGGTTTGGACGTTTTCTTACCATCACATCTTATCTGTCACTCAAATGGGGATAAAATAATATCTCCTGCTTTAAAAGAAAAATTTCCAAAGTGCTGAAACAATTTTACACAATTCATGGTGAATATAAAAATAACCTACAATAGGGTCTTATGCCAAATTAGGCAGCACTTTAGAGAAGCAGGGAATAAAGGCTCAGAGTGAGAGGGAGCTGGGAAGGGAGCATTCTCCTCCTTGTCAGGATAATTGGTTCATTAAATGGAAGGAGAGAAGGGGAAGAGATAAAATGGGAGGAGAGTTCCCACTATTAAATATGTATTTCACAAGGTCTCTCTCAACTTGCTTCGCAGCATCATGGCTGGTGTACACAGACCCTAATAAGCAACAAAGCTGGACTCCCAATTGTTCAAATCTTTTTTTTTTTTCTTAACCTAGTGATAAAGAGGAGTCTGCTCTGGTTTCCCTAATCTCAGGGATCAGTCCCTGAAGCAGAGCAAAAGGAAGAAAGGGCTGATTAAAGCCACAGCAGTCAAGACCTTTGTGCAGTTGTGATATGTTGGTGTATATAGACACATGCCCACATAAAGGACACACATGTGGTCAGTGAAGTGCTGTGCACACGCCTCTAGGATGAATAGCACCATTATAAGCATAAGTCATTATTAGTAGCCAGCATAAATAGGTTGGCCTGCCGTGGGGTTAAGATCTCTGATCCTCTGGGACTTGCTACTCTTTAGAGCAAGGGGATGCAGCTGCTGAATAACAGAAAAAAAAAATGTGTCTTAAGAACACATCCAAGGGTCCATGGGAAAGTGGTTGCTTGTCAATGTCGTCTTTAATTAAAGTGGCTGTTGTAGAGAGAAGGTCATCAATCAGAGGTGACCCTTGGATCAAGTTTTGATCTCCAACTAACTGTTCAGTTTTATTCAGGGGACAAAGAGTCAGGAGGGAACCAGAGGGAATAATATCAAGGCAGGGGACACATTGACTTGTGATGTGGAAAGCCAAAAAAAGGTTCAAAGTTTGGGTTTTGGTTCAAATAAAATCCCAAGAGTTCAGATGGATTTCTAAACCCTCTGAACTTCAGCAATGTGGAGAACCAGCTGAAAGAAATCTCACAAGAGCAAATGATCCTTGGAACTTTTGGCCACTTCACTAACAAATCTGGCCAGAAAAAAAATACAATCAGCAATGCAGGCAAGTCCAGGCAGATGACAAGGAAAAGCGGGCTTTAAATGCTGTGATAGGCAGCTTGCCCAGATTTTATCTACTGTTTGTCCAAAGAAAATGGGGGAATGGATGGAGGCATGACTGATGTACATAGCATTTAAAATAGGAATGGGTCAAGAAACAAAACAATAGAAGGGCTGACAGAGTCACAGACAACTGGGATAAGAAAACACACAATGGAACTACAGAATGCTCAAGAGTTGGTACAGCAACATTGTCACCCAAAGTATATTGTGTTGTCCCTGTTTCCTGACTTCTCCACTCCTAGATGCTTAGAAAGGGTAAGGCTACAAAACTCAAAGAGGAAAGAGTGGGTCTAAGTTTTCACAGCAGCCTCTACTCCCTTTTTATCTCTTCACCCCATCCTCATTACTTCTATAAAAATATGGACTTGACCGTGGGCAAGTTCCAGTAGCTGCTTTGTTCTCTTAGCATCCTCTCATTGGCATGCGTGATAAGATGCTCTTCTAGATTCTAGGTACACTCTTTATCTACTGTGACTACTCAGGGCTTCTAAACCAAGTATGTCTCTCAGCATCTGTGTCCTGGGTTTTTCTCCTCATTCAGCCACAAATATGTTCTTAGCATTATAGTTGGAAAGGACATGATAAAGCAATTCATTATTGGGTATATATTTTAGAAAACAGCTTCATGTGTTTTCTCTTCTGAGGTAAGGCCCTTAAGTGAGAATAAGGAAGTAAAAGGTAAGATTCCCTTCCTTTATATGTCTGAGTAGCATTCCATTGTGTAAATGTACCACAGATTATTTTAATCCATTCATCTACTAATGGGCACTTGGGCTGCTTCCAAATCTTGGCTATTATAAATAACTAGAGGCCCAGTGCATGAAATTCATGCACGGGGTGAGGGTTCCCCTCAGCCCAGCCTGCCCCTCTCCAATCCAGGACCCCTTTGGGGATGTCCAACTGCTGGTTTAGGCCCAGCAGTCGGACATCCCTCTCACAATCCTGGACTGCTGGCTCCTAATCGCTCACCTGCCTGCCTGCCTGGTCGCCCCTAACTGCAACCCCTGCTGGCCTGGTTGTCCCCAACTGCCCCCCTCTGCCGTCCTGGTCACCCCTAACTGCCCCCCTGCTGGCCTGGTTGTCCCTCACAGTCCCCCCCACTGGCCTGGTCGCTCCATGCAGCCTGCTGTTCAGTCATTTGGTCATCCCTCACTACCCCCCCCCTGCCAACCCGGTAGCCCCACGCAGCCTGCTGTTCAGTCATTTTGTCATCTCTCACTAACCCCCCTGCCAGTCTGGTTGTAGGCATCCATCTTGTGAGGGTGTGAGGATTAATTTGCATATTACCTCTTTATTATATAGGATGCTGCAATGAACATAGGGGTACATATATTCTTTTGAATTAGTGTTTCAGGTTTCTTTGTATATATTCTCAGAAATGGAATTGCTGGATGATAAGGCAGTTACATTTTAAATTTTTTGAGGTATCTTCATACTGCTTTCTACAGTGGCTGCAGCATGGATGGACCTAGAGAGTATTATGTTAAGTGAAATAAGCCAGTCATAGAAAGGTAAGTACCATCTGATTTCACTTATATGTGGAATCTAATGAACAAAATAAACTAACAAACCAAGTAGAGACAGACTCATGGATACAGAGAACAGACTGACAGTTGTCAGAGGGGAGGGGCTTGGGGATTGGGTGAGAATGGTGAAGGGATTAACAAAGAAATTAAAAAGAAAAACTCATAGACACAGACAACTGTAAGGTTATTGCCAGAGGGAAGGCAGGCGGAGGGAGGTAGTAAAGGGTAAAAGGGAGATAAAAGGTGATGGAGGAAGACTTGACTTGGGGTGATGAGCACACAATGCAATATACAGGTGATATATTATAGAATTGTATACCTGAAACATACATAATTGTATTAACCAATTTCACCCCAATAAATTCAATTTACAAAAGAAATAAAAATAAATTGTGGTAAATATATAAATAAATAAAAAGGAAATAATAATGTCCAACTGGTGATGGAAAAGCCTCTGGGTAGGGCCTTCTTAAACCCCATCATCTATACCACTGTGTTGGGTACTCTTGCACCACACTTGGCTCCTCTCACCCACCCCCCAGTTTCTGAGACTATGTACCTACAGCTGCATCTCTCACTGGGAAATTCCCTTGACCTAAGAGGTTGGTTTCACTTAAGGAAATCCTCTCCCAGGGAAAGCTGTGGCCAAAGATAGGTAGATGCAGGAATGCAAAGCACTTCAACACCACCACCACCACTACCTCCTCCCCACACAGACACTTACCTTTCTCAGTGTATGACAAGTCCAAAGAGCCAGACCAGCTCCAGACCTCATATCCCCTTTGTTTTAGGATGAGTTGAGGTTCATTTACAATCACATTGTCAGTCATCTGCTCCTCCTGTTCAATTCTGCCTCTGTGACTCTGTGTTCCAAAAATTCAATGTAAAACAGCACTCCTTGTATTTTCAAGAAGGCAGTCAGATTCCCAACAATACAATGCTTAGCAGAATACTGCCTCAGAGCGCATGTAGCTTCCACCGTGCATGAGGCAAAGGCAGGTGTTGTAGGGAGAGCTGAAAGAGTGAATGGAGGTCAGGGGGGACCTTGGCAATTGTGGGTGTATAATAATGGTTCTTAGCATCCTAGAGGAAAGTCCTTGCCTGTGTCAGGCGAGCTATCATTCCATTTTCACCTCCAACCAGCAAATTTCAGAATCGATCCTCACTGTTTTACATCTGCCCTCCATGTTGCAGGTACAAAAACATCTCTGAACAAATGTATTCAGATCATTTTCCTATATATAGAGATCGTAATTATCACATTTACCCACTTTATTTCTTTTGGAAGGTTTTTAGAGGTTGTATAGCAATGACTTCCCTTCTGAAGGATTTGCATTTGAAAGGCTGTTGTTCAAATTTAATTCACATTTGACATAATGTTTTCTCTTGCAGAACATTACCCAGTATCTGAAAAATCAGTTTTCAGCAAGCTCTAGTCTACGTCCCTCTGATCATTTCTCTTTTTATTATGGGTATATTCTAAGTGAATTCTGTGTGTGTTCTGGAAATGACATAAACAATCAGAAAATGTTCACATCCTTTCTTCAGCCCCATTTTGATTTTTTAACCTGCGCTTCCTGTACTGTCTTCTCCCTGGCAAGTGCTGCCCACAGCGTCTTTGGCTTCCCTGGGTTTCGGGAGCCAAAACAAGCATTCACCTGTGGGGGGCACAGAGCCCCGTTGGTGGAGAGTCACGATAAATTTCCCTCTCTGCCTCTTAGCTCTTCCCCTGTGAGAGCAAGCTGGTAGGAAATCACTCCACGTGCCCCGATGGTTTGTTTTGCCCGTCAAGCTCTGGCAGTTCTTAGTGAAAACGAAGGTTACATCCCTCAAACCCAGGCTAGAGTGAAGGTTTCTTTAAGGGTAGCAGTGTACAGAGCTTCGCTCCAGGCTAATTCTATTTTCTCAGGGAGGAAATTCAAGTTGGGTTTTGATCAAAGACCCCGCCCCCTTCTTGAGGGGAGCTGTCCAGCAGGGAGATGAGAGGCAGCCGAAATTGAAATGAAAAGCTATTTGTTTTGTCTGTTTGCTGTTTTCATATTTGGAAATCTTCGATTCCTATAGTGAGATTCACAGTCCCCCGACACTCCCTCCCCAACCCCCCCCCCACCCCAGGCAGAGAGACACCAAAATCAGATGCAAATACAGGGTGCCGAGTAAACTGCAGAATGGTCTGCTGTCTTCATATCATTGCTCATTTTACAGGTTTTGTCAGTTTCTGAAAAATGGTGAGAGATAATTGGCCTGAGATGTAAAGCCACACTTGGCTGTTGCAAGGAACAGAGAAAGACAGCTTTAGCCCACGAGACCATATTTTGTGAAACACGGTCTCCCTTTTTATTAATGAGCAGATACACAGTGCTCCTTCTCAGCTCTGAAAAATCTGTGGCTTTCCCCCTGCGATGTTGTACAAGGCCTTTAAATGGGCGCCGTTTGTAATGCTGTGGTCGGTGGCATTGAGCAAGGAAAGCCTGCACTTGTTATCTTACGACGCAGGGGAACGACTGCCGCACTCCAGCGCGGCCACGCGGCTGCCGCAATATCCGTCCAGCATATTTGACCTTAGGACGATAGCATCAGAAACAGCGATAGCAAATAATCAGGACCCACAAGCTGCCATCCCAGCCACTATCATGATCTTCTGGACATATTCAATGCTTCCTGTTTAGAAGTGGGCAAATATTTGTCAAGAAATATAAATAGGAGAATCTGACTGCCGAATGCAGGTCACTCGTACAAGACAGAACAAGTAGCCAGTACTCCCCCCAGGGACTCATAAACGTGTTGTCATAAAGAAAATGCATCTCCCATCCAAACTCCGCCATCCTGCCATGCTGGTAGCATCTTGCCATTGCCAAAGGCGACTATGGTAACATGACCACCTTTTGTTCTTAGTCCCTTATTTAAAATCTATCATCATTCTTATTTCTCTTCTTTAAAATCCCATTCAAGTCATTTCTCCTGTAATTCACTTGGTTCCCTACAGTCGGCTCTAGACACCACAGTCAGAGTGGTCTCCTATTAACCAGGAGGTCAAGGTTCGATTCCCAGGTCACATGCCCCGGTTGCAGGCTCCCCCAGTTGGGGGCATGCAGGAGACAGCCAATTGATGATTCTCATCATTGATGTTTCTATCTCTCTCTCCCTCTCCCTTCCTCTCTGAAATTAATAAAAATAAGTTTTAAAAATGTAAAGATTGTATCATCTCCTTAATAAGAATTTCCAGTGACTCCCATAAGTATCCTATATAATAAAGAGGTAATATGCAAATTGACTATCACTCCAACACACAAGATGGTTGCCCCCATGTGGTCAAAGATGGTCGCCCCCATGTGGACACAAGATGACCACCATAAGATGGCCAGCGGAGGAGGCCTTGGGGGAGACCCAGGCCTGCAGGGGAGGGCAGTTGGGGGCAACCAGGCCTGCAAGGGAGGACAGTTGTGGGGGACCAGGCCTGCAGGGGAGGGCAGTTGTGGGGGACCAGGCCTGCAGGGGAGGACAGTTGGGAGTGACCAGGCCTGCAGGGGAGGGCAGTTGGGGGTGACGGGCCAGCAGGAGAAGGCAGTTGGGGGCAATCAGGCTGGCAGGGGAGCAGTTAGGCATTGATTAGGCTGGCAGGGTAATAGTTAGGTGGTGATCAGGATGGCCGGCAGGTGAGCGGTTAGGAGCCAGCAGTCCCAGATTGTGAGAGGGATGTCCAAGAGGTCCCAGATTGGAGAGGGTGCAGGCTGGGCTGAGGGACCCCCTCCCCCGCCCAGTGCACAAATTTCATGCACTGGGCCTCTACTTTAGGATAAAATCAGGGCTGTTCAGCACAACCCAAAGGCTGGGCATGATCAGTACTTGTCTCTGAATCATGTGGCTCCTCTTGCACTGCTCTTCCCCTCACTCATGTTCCAGGAATACTGGCTTGCTTTCTTCTCATAGGACACTCCAAGGTTTTCTTCCCCCAAACCTTTGCTCAGTTGCCTCTCTCACCACTCATACCTTTAACTATTTACTGGGCTGCTTCTCAACACTCAGGTCTCAGCTTAAATGTCACTGCCCCATTGAAGTCTGTCTCAACCAACTCTTTCATGGCAGTTTCCCCCACTGCATTATTCTTTTTAAAAAATATATATGTTTATTGGTTTCAGAGAGGAAGGGAGAGGGAGAAAGAGATAGAAATATCAATGATGAGAGAGAATCATCAATCAGCTGCCTCCTGCACACCTCCTACTAGGGATGGAATCTGCAACCCAGGCATGTCCCCTATCAGAATTGATCCAGGGGCCCTTTAATCCTCAGGTCGATGCTCTATCCACTGAGCCAAACTGGCTAGGGATCCCCAACTTCATTATTCTATATCTAAGCTTTGAGATTGTTTTGGGTGCAGCTGATACAATAATTTATAATTATTTTATGTGTTTGTTTTCTGCCTCCTTTTCTAAACTATAAATTCCCTAAAGTCAAAGATTAGGCTTTTTCTCCCCGATTTTCTTCACCACCACCCCTTATCACCAGAGCCTACTACCATATGTGTCACACATCAAGTATTTAATACATGTATATTGAATAAATTAATGTCCAAGTGGCCTCTCTCCCTAAGGTATTTTAGACCTTATTTTAATTTTTTTTCATCATGTGGCTTCCTAAAGAGTAGAACCTGCTCAACATCCAAGTCTGTTCTCATTCTCAACATGCTTGTGTGATCATAAAGCACTTTCTTTTCTTTTATCTCATGTATTTCAATTGGGAAGGGCAAAGCAAAAGCAATGTCATTGAGCAGAGGACAGGGCATCACAGATGGGATGGAGAGATAGCATATGATGGAGGGCATCAGCATGGCTCTGTGTCTTCTCAAAAGGCTCCTGGCAAAATAAGAGAAGAAACAAGCTAAGCAGATGGTTGGAGGCATCCACTTTTGCAATTCGTTTGTTTATGTTTTGCCAGCTTTCCTGTCAATTTCAGCTCTTGAGACCTTATCGGCAGGGTCTTGTCCATGATTATTATCAGTTGTATCACCTAATTAAGGTTAGGTATTTTACAAACACCGACTGTTTAGTAGTAAATTTTGTTACGCAATACAGGAATCTTCAGGAATTATATGAAAAACTTGACTTGAACCAGTGTTTCAAATTAGTTTAGATGACTTTGAATAGAATTGAGCAGAGTTTTCTATGTACATTTTCTCTAACATCTTTTAAAATTCTAATTCCTCTAGTGATATTGTGTGGACTCACCACTGGAATGAAAAAAAAGTCAGTTTTTAGTAGTTGAATAGACTTAAAGCATAGCAGCAGTAGAAGCTTTTAGAATACGAAGTTCATTCATTCAATTAACGTTTTTATAGTGGACATTATTTGTTCCTGGTGTAGAATACAAGGAAGAATAGTCCTTGCCTTCTCACCTTATTCTATTTAAACTAAAAAAATGATGAACAAAAATAAACATATATATATATATATATATATATATATATATATAGAGAGAGAGAGAGAGAGAGAGAGAGAGAGAGAGAGAGAGAGGTCCCGGCATCCAGAAGGACGAAGGAATGACTCCCAGAAGGACATTTGGTCTAATTAGCATATTATCCTTTTATTATTATAGACTTAGTTCTATAGCATCAGGCTTATTTATTATAAAGTATAGCTCATATCTGATACTACCCTGGCATAGAGAATGTTTTTTAAAGACTGCACTTTTTCTTGGATTAGGATTTAAACTGACAAAAGTATGTTGTTCATGGGTTTTAGCCAACACAAAAGCTTTGAATTTGACAATCACAAGGAGGCTAACAGCCTATGATGTTGTACTTGGGTTTTTGTTTTACTGTATGCCCTTAGACAATTTTCAAAGACATTATATGGTTATTATTTGTCATGTTGTATTTGTTGTGTTGTTGTTGTTGTTTTCTGGGATGTTGGCTTGTGGTGTTCCTTGCACTTTCATTCTAAAGGCCATTTATTACTTCACTTTTCAATAATAAATTTTATCAATGTACAAAATAATTTAAATGTTATACATTTTGCATGAAATCAACTGGCTATTGTTCAGTCTGCCTTACTCAATACAGAAGGAAATATGTCTTTGTTATGCTTTCTACAAATAAGGATAGAGATAAAGACACTTGACTTTTCTCATAAATATTACTACTCCCAGGCAAATCTCCCCAGAGTATGGATCTCTATTCTGTCCCAGGAGGCAATTTGATGCTTATTCCAGTTCAATAGTAAAGGAGAACAGAGGTGCTTTTTCCAATAAAAAAATCTGAATTATTAGAAGGCCTGGACAGAAGGTATTCAATTTTTGAGGTCTGGAGTGACCTAAAATATTGTTTTTATTTTTATCTGAATGAGTTTTTGTGTGTTATTTTTTTATGGCAAGCACTGACTTTTTAAAAAATATATATATTTATTGATTTTTTACAGAGAGGAAGGGAGAGGGATAGAGAGTTAGAAACATCGATGAGAGAGAAACATCAATCAGCTGCCTCCTGCACATTCCCCACTGGGGATGTGCCTGCAACCAAGGTACATGCCCTTGACCAGTATCAAACCTGGGACCCTTGAGTCCGCAGGCTGACGCTCTATCCACTGAGCCAAACTGGTTAGGGCCAAGCACTGACTTTAGAGCCAGTGAGTTAATCACAAGATTTCACCAGAGTCCAATTTTATTTTAACATTTTTTTTCCAAAACTTTAACCAAAAGATTTTTTTTTCAAAATTTATAAAAATGCTTAAAACAGTGGTTTTTAAACTAAGGGGGGTTATATCCCTTCCATGCTCCCTAGCCCAAGGGGACGTTTGTTAATGTCTAGAAGCATGTTGCTTTCACAACAGAAGTGTGACTGTCATCCAAAGCATAGAGGTAAGGAATGATTTTTCAAGATTGTTCAATGCAGAGGAAAGCCCTCCATGACAAAAAAATAACAAAATAATCCAGCCCAAAATGCCAATAGTGCTGTTTGATTTAGAGAAAAGTGGCAGTTTTCATACTGTACAATCTGGTGCTAAGGACTACAAACCAATTTTACTTTCTAAACCTTTGCTATACCTGAGAGATATAGACATTCTGATTTCATTAATGGGTTGAAATAGTTGGTTTTAGAACAGTCCTTAGAATATTTTCCCTTACTTTCTACTAGAGATGATACCAATTAACAACCTCACTGTGATCTCACACATCATACCAGCCACTTTCCTTAGAGAAAAAATAGTTGTCATGTATACAGTTAACAAATACACAGCAGGAAAGTGTAAATGCAAAACACTTCTAAACAACAGCAATGATACTGTCAAAACCAGACTCCTGAGTTTCATTTTTGATTTCCCCATGCTTTCTCATATCCAAACAATAGATCACCAAATGTCTTCATGTTTTTCCTTTGTCATAGCTAGCCTCCAACATATACCCTAGTGAGCTTTGCCTCCTAGAATTCATACCCCTGTGTAGTCCCTTCACATTGAATAGTGTAGCTCTGTGATCCCTAGTTACTGCAGAAATTATGGGTTTTTGACTTTCATGTCTGGGTCCTGTTTGCTCTGTTAGGTCCCTAGCTCTGGGGGAAACAAAGTACTGTCCTGAGGACACTCAGGTAACCTTAGAGTGAGGTCCTCATGGGAGGAACTGAGGCCTCCTTTCAACAACCAGCACTAAACTGCATGGCATGTGGGTGGCCAATGTAGAGGCACATTCTGCAGCCCTATTCAGACCCTCAGATTAACTCTATTTCTGGTCAACATTATTACTACAACCTTTTGAGAGAGCCTGAACCAGAACCACTCAGCTGAAGTGATTGCAGGTTCTTGTGAACTGAGTGGGATCAGAACCGTGGGAGATAATAAATGTTGACTCAAGCTGCTGCTAAGTTTTCAATCAGAAATGCTTTAGACTTTTGGTTTTTACACTCCACCCAATTTTCATTGATTAGATTACATACTAGATGAAGTTCGTGTCATTGAATAAAGGTAACCACCTCTTCTCTCAGCAGCATTTTAGCCCTGAATGCAATCCAGTGAATTAAAATTGATGTGATGCAGGTTCTAGCACCAGCAATATTGAATCCCATCTCCCACCTAAGCAAAAAATGCCCTTAAACTGGCAGGTGTATCATTACATTGTAATCATATGCTTCCTTATATATCTTTCCCACTTTAAAGTTAATCACTTTAAAGTTAACTTTATTTTTTTTGAAGCCAGGTATTGGCATTTTTTATTATCATTTTTGTTGTGTTAATCCTCACCTGAAGATATTTTTTCCATTTATTTTTTCCATTTTTTTCTTTATTGATTAAGGTATTACAAATATGTCCTTACTCCCCCAGGTTCCCCCCATCCCCACAGTCCTGCCCTCACCCTCACCCTCACCCCCTGTTGTCTGCGTCCATCACTTATGCTTATATGCATGCATACAAGTCCTTTGGTCCTTTAAAGGGAAGGACTGTGTCATGTTAACCACTATATTCACATTGTATAACTCACTTTTTGGCATACAGTAGATTATTAGTACTTGTATTAATGCAATAGTGCAGTGGTCGGTAAACTCATTAGTCAACAGAGCCAAATATCAACAGTACAATGATTGAAATTTCTTTTGAGAGCCAAATTTTTTAAACTTAAACTTCTTCTAACGCCACTTCTTCAAAATAGACTCGCCCAGGCCGTGGTATTTTGTGGAAGAGCCACACTCAAGGGGCCAAAGAGCCGCATGTGGCTCGTGAGCTGCAATGCACCGACCACAGCAGTGGATACATGAATTGATTAATTAACCACATGGATAAGAACTGTATGACTGACCTTGTTAAAAATCTTATTTTTCCTATTTCCTTTTTTGAATAGATTATTTTAAAAATATGTTTTTATTGATTTCAGAGAAAGGGATGGAAACATCAATGAGAGAGAAACATCTATCAGCTGCCTCCTGCATGCCCCTTAGTGGGGATCAAGCCCCAACCTGGGCAGGTGTCCTGATGGGAATTGAACCATGCCATCCTGGTTCATGGGACAATGTTCAACCAACTTAAGTCACACAGGCCAGGCTCTTCTTTCCTTTTTTTTTTTGGTTAATCCTTAACTGGGGATATTTTTTCATTGCTTTTCAGAAAGAGTGGAGAGGAGGAAAGGATGGGGAAAGAGACAGAGGAGAGAGAGAAACATCAATGTGAGAGAGACACACTGATTGGTTGCCTCCCACACACACCCTGACCTGGGCCAAGGATCAAACCTACAACCCAAGTACATGCCCTTCACTCTTCAGTGAGTGGGCTGCTGTTCTAACCATAAAGCCATGCCGACCAGTACATCCTTCCTTTTTAAAATGTCTCAGATTCTAATGTAGTAACTGGCAAAGAATCATGCAATTTTTGTTGAAATTTATAATTGCTGCTCAGTGTTTTGTCTATAGATCTTTACACACATCACAGTCTTCTAATGATACTCAGCGATCCTCCACCAGCATCATAGTATAACTTAAATTGCCCAAGGAAGTGAAGTTAGAGCATGATTCTTGTAGAATGTCTGGAAATATAACATCATTTTAGCCTGGAACAATATTTTTGTACACTTCTCATGAAATAAATAGCAAGAGTTTTCTTAAGAGATTAAGCTGCTTTTATAAGGATAAAGAGAATATAGGTGTTAGAGCATCTTCAACTCAAAGTAAAAGTCTGTTTACGAGGTGCCTTACTTATGGTCATACTATAGGGAAAACTTCTGATTCATAGCATTCCTCTGTTTGGGTCTTTACTTCATGCTCCTAGCAGGGAGCAGATGCTATAAGCTGCTCCAGAGTTTTACATGTTGGCTAGAAGCTGTCAAAATAAGATGTCTATGAATTTTTTTTTTACATTTCAACAAGCGACTTTTATTTGTATGTATGTATGTGTGTGGGTTAATCAACATAAATTTATTTCTCACAGTTATCCAGACTAGAAGTCCAAGATCAAGGTGTCAACGGGCTTAGTGTCTACTGAGAACATTCTTTTCCTCCTTGACTAGAGATGGCTGTCTTTGCCCTTGGTCTTCACATCTATTTTCTCTGTACCTGTATGTGTCCACATTTCATCTTATAAGGATACACACTCATATTGCACTCCACTTTAATGACCTCATTTTAACTCAATTATCTCTTTAAAAATCCTATCTTCAAGTAGTGTTACATTATAAGGTACTAGAGATTAGGTTTTCAGCACATGAATTTTGACTGAACACAGTTTAGTTTGGAACATATAATAATACTGATAAAAATTCTGTAGCTCAGTAAAATTTGGCCCAAATTTTCCCCTTTTCCCCCAACTAGCTACTCTTAGAAGTGACTTATCTGTGATTATTTTTCTAAGTAAATGATCCTGTTGGTCCTATTTTCTGAGCCAACATAGTACCATTGTTACGGTTAAAACTATTGAGTTATCCATTAACCTTCTTCCATCAATCTAATCAAGAGTTAATGGGCTAATTGTCCATTTCCCTTTCATACTAAACTGAGTTTTTTTGTTTCCTTTAGTATTGGGGCTCTCTTAAAAATCTGGATATTATTTGTTATCATGATACCTATAATTCACTTCAGGGGGGAAAAAAGAGTTAATTTTGCAGTAATATATTTTATTCTTGTGGGGTGAAAATAGAATGCCTGTGCATTGCTTAGAAAAAATACTGCTTAACTAGCAGAGTATTTTATGAAGTTCAACACATTTTTAATAAATGAGTGAATAAACATTGACATAATTGGCTTTTCTCTTAGATGTTTTACTACTTGCCTTCCTTGTTGTTTGTCCTGATTACTTCCCTTTCAAAAATAAAAAGTGATAGTTGGATCCTCAGAAAACCAGGATTAATTTACAGAACTTAGATGCCCAAATTATCCTATAAATTAGATATAAGGAAAAAGCATGAATCTGGGTCCCAGTGTCTTTCATCCACATACCCACTGATGTTGAAAGAGGAATTTGTTATTAGACTAACTGAGTCTTTTTTTTTCAGTATGTGCAACTGTGGGAAGTGTGGCATGTCATTCTACCACCTGAGCTTCTGCTATTTCATTTATTAAATAGAGATAATTACACCCAAATAGACAGCGTGAGAGTCAAATATAATTAAATTAAATAATGTATTCATGTAAAGAGCATGAATGTGTGTTACGTGTGGTTGAGTCAGCTCTGGCTCCTGGCAACCCTATGAATGGATGCTGTCCACAGTCCTGTCCTCAGCTCAGCTCCTGTAGACTCATGCCTCTGTCTTCTTTTGTGGAATACATCCATCTCATATTTGGTCTTCCTTTTTTGCCACTGCTCTCTGTTTTTCCCACCACCAATGTGTTTTCCAGAAAACCCTGCCTTCTCCTGATATGCCCAGGGACAACTTCAGTTTTGTCATTTTTGCCTCCAGAAATGTTTCAGGCTTAATTTGCTCTAGGACCCAATTGTACATCTTTCTGTGGGTCCAGGGTATCCACAGATCTCTCCTCCAACACTGTTATTTCAAATGAATAATTTTTTTCCCCTATCAGTCTTCTTCATTGTTCAACATTTGCAGTGTACATATAACTGGGAATATGAGGGTGTGGATCATCTTAGCCTTAGTATCTAAATGGCACATCTTTGGTCATGGTGATCTTTTCTAATTCTTTCGTTGCTGCCCTTCTGAGTCTCAGCCTTCTGTTGATATTTTGGCGGCAATCTCCATTCATATTGATGACTGAACTAAGGTGAGCAGAATCTTTAACCTTTTTGATGTCTTCAGGTTAAAGGTATGTATTTCTTCTGTAATCATGATTTTTGTTTTCTTAATGTTCAAATGCAGTCCCATTTTGGCACTTTTTCTTATTTCTCTTTCATCAGAAATTGTTTCAAATTACTGCTACTTTCTGTCCATAGGATAGTGTCATCGTAGTATCTTAAGTTACTGATATTTCTTCCACCAATTTTTACTCAGCCTTCTTCTTTAAGTCTAGTCCAGTTTTTATATGGTATGTTCTGCATACAGATGAAAGAAATAGATGAAAATATACCCTCATCTAACACCTTTGTCCATAGGAAACCTTTCTCTCCATATTCTATCCTGACAGTGGCTTCCTGTCCACAATATAGGTTACACAACAGGACCATCAAGTGCTAAGGCACATCATTTCTTTCAGAGAAACCCATAGCTTTTCATGATCCATGCAGTCAAAGACTTTACTGTAGTCTATTAACCTAGACTAACCTTCATTTGAAAGTCTTTGGAGCACTCCAATGAATGTTCCCATTGTTGGTCCAATAGTTTACCAACAAAAGATGGTAAAGTCACACAGGTAGATCTCGAATGCGTCTTCCTTTTCTGAATCCAGCTTGAACACTCAGCATTTCTTGCTCCATGCAAGGTAGAAGCCTTTGATGCATCACCTTGAGCATCACTTTCCTTGGGTGGGAAATAGAGCAATGGTCCCATAGTTACTGCAGTCACTGGCTTCTCCTTTCTTGACGATTGAGATGTATATTAAACATTTCTGGTATGTAGGCCATTGCAACATTCATATTAGTAGTACATACAAATAGTAAATGTGTTGCAATCATACAAATGATATGAGTACTCAGTAACTAATATCTATTATTATTAACTTCAATTTTAAATGAAAATAGATTATATCGAGATAATTAGCTTTCTTGTAATCTCTATAGTTCTTTAATAAAGAATATAATTTTTCAAAATGTTTTTCTTTCTCTAAATGAAGAAACTGCTGGGTTTGCTGGTGTGTACAGCTTCCACGGCAAATCTTGGCTTAGCTCATTGGCTCCATTCTGGGTTAGTGTCTTTTCTTGTGGCCAGGGGAATTAGTGGAATGGATTTGGTGCCTGCTGGATGGTGGTGCATCATGTGCCCATCAATAATGTGTTAGGGACTCTGTATATGTTTTCTATAAAGAGTGCTTTCAGCTGGTAATTCAGCCAATAGCCCTTTCTATTCTGATAGTTTTTGTTTGTGGCTTAAATACCCCCATCCAGACATTGGCTTCAGATGCTATGCTCATCTCCAAAAACAACATCATTGTTTAGTCCAGTCTCCCAACAGAGCAAAGGGAAACTGGGTATAGAATTTTTCTGTTAATGCTTCTCGAGTCCACCCCTCATCACGGAAGTACTCACTTTGACCACTACCCATCTCTTGCATGGTGAAAAAATTTTTAAACTCTTCTGAATCTGAGGTGTGATTTCAAAGTTTATAATTTTATTTTATATACTAGAGACCCAGTGCATGAAATTTGTGCACTTGGGGCGGGGTGGAGGGGGTGTCCCTCAGCCTGGATTGCAAGAGGGTACAGGCCAGGCTGAGGGAACCCACCGGTGTACAGTCAGGGCCGGGTAGGAATGCAGGATGTTGGCCAGCCGGGGAGGGACCACAGGACGGCTCCAGGTCATGGCTGGCCCGTCTCTCTCAGTCCTGATCCAGCAGAAAGCTAACCTACCGGTCAGAGCATCTGCCCCCGGGTGGTTAACTGGTTGACCAGTCAACTGTCTGCCCCCTGGACATCAGTGCACGTCATACTGAGCGGTTGAGCGACCTTAGCATACATTAGCATATTACGCTTTGATTAGTTGATTGGCCTACTGGACACTTAATATATTAGGCTTTTATTATATAGGATTACAACCCCACTTATATGAATTTAAATATCCTTTATAGGCGGGGGGGATAACTTCTGATTGCTTTTTGCTTTGAAACATAATAAAAAGAGTTTGGACATCGAAACCAGAGAGTTCTGAGATTCCCATTAGTTCTCCACTAGAGAACAAGTATGCACACATACAAATATACTGAAACAAAGAGTGCTTAGAATCTGTATTAACATCTAACAATTTGATGACTGACCAGTGAGAGTTTAGGTTACCATTCCAAAACATCTAAGATATATACATCATACTTTTTGCTTCAATATGAAGGGAATAAATAAATATGAAACACAGTTTTCTGTTTTCAAAAGTCACACAGAGAATGGTGTCATCAATTTGAAGTTCAAAGAGTTGTTTCAGCCATGCTCCAGGGATAAGTTGGTTGTCAACTGGCCAGTAGACAACTCAGAACCAAAATGCATGTGGAGAGTGTTTAGACACTCCTGAGAGTTTAGGTATTCTTGCAGTGCTTATTTTTCTTGCCGATTGATTTGTCACCAGGTAGATATATTACCATAGTTTTTACCTTGATATACTGATCACGTCTCCTTCTCTCTCTCTCCCTTCTGTAGAACAAGACTCAGAGAGCAATAGGATTAGGCTGTCAAGGGAGAATAGGCATTCAGAAACTGAAGAGATTCGTATCTGAGTGGAGACTTGTCAGAATAGGCAAGTGGATTTAAAGAGTAATTAAGCAAAGCCATGAATAAGAAGGTTCATATTCAGAAGAGCCTTCTAAAAGGACAATCAGGATTCCAATATTTTTTAGCCAAGGACTCAATACGAGTTAGTTGCTGTATTGTGTGAAAGGTTCAAAGGCAAGGAGATCAAGAAGAGAGTTGACTGATTCAGTGAAGACAGAGTGGGCAGCAAGAATTGGATTCCTCAACTGCAAATGAGAGATAATAACGGCATATCATAAGACTTTTGTTAGTGGAAAAATAATACAACTATATGATCATATTCCTTAATAAAGCCATAATAACCTGATATCTTTCAGCATATAAAGACATAAAATATGCATGCTATTGCCGAAAACAGTTTGGCTCAATGGATAGAGCGTCGGCCTGCAGACTGAAGGGTCCTGGGTTCAATTCCAGTCAGGGGCATGTACCTTGGTTGCCAGCACATCCCCAGTAGGGGGTGTGCAAGAGGCAGCTGGTCGATGTTTCTCTCTCATCGATGTTTCTAACTCTCTATCCCTCTCTCTTCCTCACTGTAATAAATCAATAAAATATATTTAAAAATAAATAAATAAATAAAATATGCATGATATTGATGTGTGTGTTTCCTATCTCTGTATAACAAACTTTAGATGGGAAAGCAATATGTGTACTTTGCTCTTGTTCTTGAGGGGAGAGGTTCTTGTATGTTACAATATTCTTTACATCTGTATCCTTCTTGTCTCCTTTATAGCTCCAAATTGAAACTAGAATGGCATGTGCCTCTTCTCTTCTCTGGGGTGAATTGAACAAAAGATGGTACACCTAGGAGTACAGATTTCTCTGCTTTTTATAAGTATCAGTTAGTGAAGAGAATGGCCTTGATAGAAAGGAACTAATGTGCTTCTTCTCCCCTCCCCCCCGGCTATTTTATCTCTCATTTTTATTCCTTCTTCTTTGATCAGGCTTTTTTTAAGGTATCCATCTCAGTCACCAAATTGGGGTATCACATTGGTTCTCTAGATATAATTTAATCCCTAGATTTTCCCAATTTACTAGGTGTGGATTCCCCTTTCCACTCACAGGTCTTGGAAATCCAGATGGTATTTTTCCAAGGAATAATTGCTGAAACACTAGGAGCAGATGAAAACAGGTATCATCTGGTATAAATATATAATTTTATGGTATCCAGATTCTTCTCTCTAATTTTCGAAATGTCTCATCATGGACCACTTTGCTTGGTTCCATTGATGGACTCTCTGGCTTTTAGTTCTCATTATTTCCAACTACCGTGAGTTGGTTTGCTAAATGAGATCATTGCTCTGGGGGCCTAAAATAAATCTCCACTGTAACAACTTTCAGAACAGGAAAACTGTTGGACTCCTTAACACCTTTTGGTACCTACATTTAGGAATGGTCTCAGGGATTGGATCCCAGAGAGATTAGCTGGCCTATGTGCATCTGTACTTCCAACTTCTTGATGAAAAATTGGATAACTCCACAGAACAGCTTCCTGGATAGATCCAGAGTACATATGGGATCTAATATTTTAGCTCCTGATATTAACACCATGTCACTGATCTATCAGATTCCACACGGTGATGAATCATTTCTATGGTGTGCTACCAAAGGGTGGCTCTTTTCTCCAGATCCCTTTCCTGTAATTCTTTCCTCTAATATATGACATTTCCAGTCTCAGCATGATAGAACAAGTAATTTCTAACACAATGTCCAGTCTTCTAAAGCAAGGTCTTTATCACAATAATGAAAACCTGTTCAGTTTGAATTCATAGCTCTCACTAAAGACAAAAAAAAAAAAAAAATTAAAGCTCTCTTTGTTTCTACTACCTCAATAACAATTGAATTGTTCAAGTGTATTGGACTGGGTTCCTTCTTTCTCTTGTTCCTTATGGGTTTGTTCTCATCTAATCAGGAAAATTCTTAAAGGTAAATTTTGGCCATCAGTATGTAAGAAAATTCCCACTGAAGTCTGTGCAAAAGAGTTGACTGTTCCAACTTACAAGGAACTTTTTCATATATATATATATATATATATATATTTATATATATATATATATATATATAAAATTTGTTTGTTTTGGTTCTGTGTATATGTGGGTTTTTAATGTTTATTTTTTGAAGGATTATAGGGAAAAATACTAATAGTTTCAAAGAGCTTATCTCCTAGCAGCTCTTGAGAGATGTATGCAGCAATGAGAGTATCTATGTGGAACCTTAAAAGGGATACCTTTGAGTTGAACCTATTAGTTCTTTAAGTTGTCACAGGAAAAAGAAATTCTGTCAAATTATTTTTGACATTCTATACAGTTTACTTTTATAATTAGTGCTGCTATATTCAGGCTGCCGAATTAGGTCCATTTCTGAGTGTTTTGTTCTTACAGAACATGAGCGATTACAGTGGAAACCAGCTAGGAAGAAGAATTATAATTGGATAAAAAATTTAAAAAGAGTGAATTAATTATTGGGAACTATAATTAATCAGGGTTATTCTTCTCAAGGTTAGCACTTTAAAATGTATTTTACAGGTAATATAAAATGCCTCACTTAGTTAAAACCTTTTATGATGATGATAATACCACCTTATCACAAAGGCGGAGAGAAATCCCTTTTACATGAAATCCCTGTTTTGTTTAATTTTGTTACCTTTGCTCTATCATCAATCCAATGGCCAGCCTGCAGAGCAGAAGGCAGGATAATTGGGTTTGGAGTGTTGCTGCTCACTTATGAAAATTCGGAAAGCTGGGTCACAAGTGACAATGTTTTTAGCACTGTTATAGCAGTTCCTAATGGACATCTGTCCACTCACTCAAAGCCTTCACCTTAGGTTTCAGCCTGCCTGTCAAGCATGTGTTCAAGAGAGACCCTTTAGTGAGGCACCCAGGTTGTTTCAAACAGGCTTACATTTTAGAAACCAGAATGTCTTTGTTAAATTTTATATTATGGAGAATGGCAAATATACATGAAAATAGATAGACTATGTATGTCTGGGGGCAGAGTTTCTGTAGGAAATCTCTTCACCTTCCTCCCAAATTTTCTGTGAACTAAAACTGCTCTAATAAGAAAATAAAGTCTTACAAAAAAAAGTAGGCAGACTATTATAATAAATCCATCTATATCCATTACCCAGTGCCCAATCCATCCTCCAGTGGACAGCTCCACCCCATCTACTTTTGCAATCATATCCTTTTTCAGATAAGTTGTAGTGACAGAAGACATTATATAATTGAACCATTAATACTTTTAATATGTAAATTTAAGACATGAAAGCCCTTTTTGTTAGCATAATCCTATAAAACATTCATAACTTAAAGTGAATCATTCTATAATATCAGCAAATATGTTCAATACATTCAAAAGGGAACTAGAATCCCTGGTAAAAACAAAACAAAACAAAGGACAACAACACATTTTTTCCTAAAAATCAATAATATATATTTTTTTTAATTTCTTTATTGATTAAGGTGTCACATATTTGTCCTCATCCCCCCATTCCCATCCCACCCCTCTCCCCACGTATGCCCCAATCCCCTGTTGAACTTAACCGTTGGATAGGCTTATATGCATGCATACAGGTCCTTTGGTTGAACTCTCCCCCTCCCCCCCACCCTCCCCCTACCCTCCCCTATCCTCCCTCTGAGGCCCGATAGTCCGATCGATGCCTCCTTGCTTCTGGTTCTGTTCTTGTTCCTCAGTCTATGTTGTTCCTCATTTCCTCTAGATGAACGAGATCAAATGTCACTAGATATATACTAATAAGAACTGAATGTGATACGAGAAATAATATTTATGCTGACAGGCAAATGAATCAATCTGTAGCGAGCTTCCCCCTGGACCAACAGTTCTTTTGAGACCCAATTTCGATGTCCATTAGTTCCTTATGTGTACATGTCAGCACTGACCCCTCAGCTCTGGATGGTGGACAAATGGTGGTAATGGAGGTCTGACTCCCTCTGGTTTGGTCTCGGCCGATCCCAGGGGCACGGCGTCACCTGGACTAAGGGGCACGTGGCCTCACCCATACCCAAGGGGCGCGTGGTCTCACCCGGGCCTGGGACCCAGCCTCACCCGGGTGGATCCAGGGGCGCACGGCCTCACCCGGACCCAGGATCTGGCTTCACCCGTACCCATGGACGCTTGGCCTCTCCCAGACCCAGGGGCACGTGGCCTCACCCAGGCTTAGTTGCACAAGGCCTCACCTGGATCCAGGGACACATGGTCTCTCCCGGACCCAGGGACGCTTGGCCTCTCCCAGACCCAGGGCCACTTGGGCTCACCCGGGCCTAGGTGCACGAGGCCTCATCCGGATCCAGGGACGCATGGTCTCACCTGGACCCAAGGACGCTTGGCCTCTCCCAGACCCAGGGGCACATGGCCTCACCCGGGCCTGGGTTCACGAGGCCTCACTCGGATCCAGGGACACATGGTCTCACCCGGACCCAGGGACGCTTGGCCTCTCCCAGACCCAGGGCCACTTGGGCTCACCCGGGCCTAGGTGCACGAGGCCTCACCCGGATCCAGGGACACATGGTCTCACCCGGACCCAGGGACGCTTGGCCTCTCCCAGACCCAGGGCCACTTGGGCTCACCCGGGCCTAGGTGCACGAGGCCTCACCCGGATCCAGGGACACATGGTCTCACCCGGACCCAGGGACGCTTGGCCTCTCCCAGACCCAGGGCCACTTGGGCTCACCCGGGCCTAGGTGCACGAGGCCTCACCCGGATCCAGGGACACATGGTCTCACCCGGACCCAGGAACGTTTGGCCACTCCCAGACCCAGGGCCACTTGGGCTCACCCGGGCCTAGGTGCACGAGGCCTCACCCAGATCCAGGGACGCATGGTCTCACCCGGACCCAGGGACGCTTGGCCACTCCCAGACCCAGGGCCACTTGGGCTCACCCGGGCCTAGGTGCACGAGGCCTCACCCGGATCCAGGGACACATGGTCTCACCCGGACCCAGGGACGCTTGGCCTCTCCCAGACCCAGGGCCACTTGGGCTCACCCGGGCCTAGGTGCACGAGGCCTCACCCGGATCCAGGGACACATGGTCTCACCCGGACCCAGGAACGTTTGGCCACTCCCAGACCCAGGGCCACTTGGGCTCACCCGGGCCTAGGTGCACGAGGCCTCACCCGGATCCAGGGACGCATGGTCTCACCCAGACCCAGGAACGTTTGGCCACTCCCAGACCCAGGGCCACTTGGGCTCACCCGGGCCTAGGTGCACGAGGCCTCACCCAGATCCAGGGACGCATGGTCTCACCCGGACCCAGGGACGCTTGGCCTCTCCCAGACCCAGGGCCACTTGGGCTCACCCGGGCCTAGGTGCACGAGGCCTCACCCGGATCCTGGGACACATGGTCTCACCCGGACCCAGGGATGCTTGGCCTCTCCCAGACCCAGGGCCACTTGGGCTCACCCGGGCCTAGGTGAACGAGGCCTCACCCGGATCCAGGGACACATGGTCTCACCCGGACCCAGGGACGCTTGGCCTCTCCCCGACCCAGGGCCACTTGGGCTCACCCGGGCCTAGGTGCACGATGCCTCACCCGGATCCAGGGACACATGGTCTCACCCGGACCCAGGGATGCTTGGCCTCTCCCAGACCCAGGGCCACTTGGGCTCACCCGGGCCTAGGTGCACGAGGGCTCACCCGGATCCTGGGACACATGGTCTCACCCGGACCCAGGGATGCTTGGCCTCTCCCAGACCCAGGGCCACTTGGGCTCACCCGGGCCTAGGTGCACGAGGCCTCACCCAGATCCAGGGACACATGGTCTCACCCGGACCCAGGGACGCTTGGCCTCTCCCCGACCCAGGGCCACTTGGGCTCACCCGGGCCTAGGTGCACGAGGCCTCACCCAGATCCTGGGACACATGGTCTCACCCGGACCCAGGGACGCTTGGCCTCTCCCCGACCCAGGGCCACTTGGGCTCACCCGGGTCTAGGTGCACGAGGCCTCATCCGGATCCAGGGACACATGGTCTCACCCGGACCCAGGGACGCTTGGCCTCTCCCAGACCCAGGGCCACTTGGGCTCACCCGGGCCTAGGTGCACAAGGCATCACCCGGATCCAGGGACACATGGTCTCACCCGGACCCAGGGACGCTTGGCCTCTCCCAGACCCAGGGCCACTTGGGCTCACCCGGGCCTATGTGCACGCAGCCTCACCCGGATCCAGGGACACATGGTTTCGCCTGGACCCAGGGGTGTGTGGGCTCTCCCAGACCCAGGGGCGCTTGGCCTCGCCCGGGCACAGGATCCAGCGTCATCCGGGTCCAGGGGCACTTGGCCTCACCCGGACCCGGAGTCCGGCCTCACCTGGACCCAGGGGCATGTGGCCTCACCTAGACCCAGGGACGTGAGGCCTCACTTATACCCAGAGGCGTGTGACCACACCCGAGTCCAGAGGCGCGCAACCCCGCCCGCACCCGGGTCTCAGCGGGGCCCCGTCTTCCCGATCCCAATTCCTGCCGGTCAATCCCCCCTCAGCAATTCCCCTGGCCATCCTTCCAGAGCTCCAGTATGGCTGCTGCAGAACTCGTCGGGCGGCGGCTCGGCGAAGCTCCGGTGCACCCGGTGCATGGCGGTGGGCCAGTCTGGCGTCGCTGCGTCGGCCCTTGGGTCTGCATCGGTGGCCGGTCGCCGAGCATGCGCACCTGGCCGCTTCCGGGGCGTTGAGATTCTTGACGGACTCGGAGGTCAGCAAGCGCGGAGTCTCCCACCCCATGTCTCATAGGGGCTCGTCTGTCCGTGCTTGGCTGCCAGTGGAGCCGTCCCCTCAGCCGGAGACCGCCGGGGGAACTGCGCCGAGCACGTTCCAGGCCGCTGTTGTATCGCCTGAGCCATAGTTCTTTTGTGTCGCCTGAGCTGTAGTTCTTAAAGTGTGGTCTTTGGGTCGCCGGCATCAGCATCATCCCACATACCCCTCTTTTATTCTAGTTGTAGAGCATCTACTCAGCCAGCCCTATGGTGGTCTTGGATGGTGTCTGCTCTGCTCTCTTGTCGTAGTCTCAAAGTTGTTGTGGTAGGCAACAATCAGGCTTCCGCCCTATGCCTCCATCTTGGTCCTCCTTTGTATAGTTAAGTCTTGATTGTTGTTGGTGTCATTGGGGGGGCTCTCTTTGTCTATAAAGGAAGAGTTGCTGTGCAGGAGACACGTTTATGGGCCGGGTCTTGGTGCAGCAAAGCTTTGGCGCTCACTGAATATTCCCGTTGAATGTGTCCCTTATGCACGTGGTTGAAATCTGGTGTCATCTCCCACAGACCACTAGATGCCCTCGTTTCTGGGTCTCCAATGGGGTGTAGATCAGCTACTGCCTTAGGCACTCAGCAAGGATTACAGCAAAAACTGTAGTTTCTTCCTCCTGTCTGAGTGGCCCTGGAGCAGTCCGACTAGAACAGCAGATCATCTGGTCCGCTGCCAGAGGGCAGGCCACCCACATGCATAAGCCGTTGCTTGGGGCGCAGGTGTGCCTGCAAGACTTGCGGGGCAGGTCTTCAAAACATGCGGGGCGGGTCCCTGGGCGGGGCGGGGTCTCAGGGCGCCAACAGGCCATGGTGCGGCGAGCCTCGATGGCTGTGAGTCTGGTCCTTCTGCCTTCCATATATCTAAGTCCCCTCGTTCCGCACTCCAGCGCAGCAAACACTGATTGCTGGGCGCACCTCTGCAAGAGTCCCGCCTCTCCCCGCAGGCATCTGGGTCTCCCGGGGTTCGCCAGAAGATGGGTTTCAGGGTGATGGAGAGCTAATCTCCCTTAGGTTTGGAACAAAAGCCCCTTTCCCCCGCCACCAGCCAGACCCACGCACCTCCACACCTCATCCCCTCCGATTTCGCTGGGTGCGAGGCAACAGAACAGCCTTTAACCTCCGCCGCCATCTTTTTCAAACTTCTCAATTTGTACTTCTTAATCCCTTCATTTCAGTCAACTCTACTGAAGTCTAGCGCCGCCGGGAGGTGCACGGAAAGGGTGCCCGGGCCTCCGTCCGGTGTGCGGTGCGCGCGTCCCGCGGAACCAGGCGCGCGAGGGCTGCGCGGCTGGGACGGGCGCTGGGCGGCCGCCAAGCTCCAGGCACCGCCATCACCGTGTTCCGGACGTCGCCGCCGCGGCGTCCCCCCCAATTTATACTTTTTAATCCCTTGAATTCAGTCAACTCTACTGAAGTCTAGCGCCGCCGGGAGGTGCACGGAAAGGGCGCCCGGGCCTCCGTCCGGTGCGCGGTGCGCGCGTCCCGCGGAACCAGGCGCGCGAGGGCTGCGCGGCTGGGACGGGCGCTGGGCGGCCTCCGAGCTCCAGGCACCGCCATCACCGTGTTCCGGACGTCGCCGCCGCGGCGTCCCCCCCAATTTATACTTTTTAATCCCTTGAATTCAGTCAACTCTACTGAAGTCTAGCGCCGCCGGGAGGTGCACGGAAAGGGCGCCCGGGCCTCCGTCCGGTGCGCGGTGCGCGCGTCCCGCGGAACCAGGCGCGCGAGGGCTGCGCAGCTGGGACGGGCGCTGGGCGGCTGCCGAGCTCCAGGCACCGCCATCACCGTGTTCCGGACGTCGCCGCCGCGGCGTCCCCCCAATTTATACTTTTTAATCCCTTGAATTCAGTCAACTCTACTGAAGTCTAGCGCCGCCGGGAGGTGCACGGAGAGGGCGCCCGGGCCTCCGTCCGGTGTGTGGGGCGCGCGGCCCGCGGGACCAGGCGCGCGGGGGCTGCGCGGCGGGGACGGGTGCTGGGAGGCCGCCGGGCTCCGGGCGCCGCCGCTGTGGCGGCGTCCCCAGCGTCCCGGGCCTGGCGGCCTGCGGGGGCGGCGGAGTTGCGAAAGTGAGTGAGTTTCCCAGGGTTTCGCCCGGAATGGGGTTCAGTGCAATCAGAGCCGGCGCTCAGCGCACTCCGGAGCCTTTATCTCCTTCCTGCCAGTGAACTCCGGCCAGGTCATCAGCCGCCCCCTCCTCTCCGGTTCCATCCTCCCCGCAGGCCTGTGTGCTCGTGTCTCCGCCCGTTTCTCCATACCTCAGGCTTTTACGGCTTCCCGACTGTCCCCGTGGCCTTCTCCTTCCCCCCAGCGGTGGGCATTTCAGTCCACCAACTTTTCTGTGGTTCTGGACGATGTCCGTTCTGACCTCTAGTTGTATTTTTGAAATTGTTGTGCCCGGCTGCAGGTTAGGTGTTTAACCTATGCCGCCATCTTGGTTTCTCCCTAAAAATCAATAACATTTTTTAATGTAAATGTTATTTCAATTTTAATTTTCTTTTGATATTCAATTAGATTCATATAATGACTTCTGTAATACCATTTAAAATTATTTGTTTCTATGTGTTTTTGCCTGTCTGTTTATCTTTTCACTGGTAAATAGGAATAAAGGGATATTCAATTTGCATTTACTTAAATGTAGTATAAGCTATTTCTAGGTGGTAGCATCCAGTTGATTTTTTTCAAAATTGTTTTGCACGTATGTATGCCCACATACATTCTTTTGGATATGGTCTCAACTTCTTACAATGAAAAACATGTATATGTATGTGTATATATATATATATATATATATATATATATATATATACAAGCACATACAGACATGCATATATACCTATATTTTTTTTCTTTCAAAACTAAATCCATTTTAAAATGTATTTAATGGAGTCACATGTCATTGCTGAGTTCAAGGGTATAATTTAAAAATTTAAATGTATTTCACATGGCAAAATGTATTATATATAATCAGAATTTCCAGGTTATCTTACAGTGGCAAACAACTCCAGAACATTAGTTGCTTTAAAATAACAAAAAATTATATAGAATTTTTGTTTCTTTATTTGACCCAGTGATCCCACATCTAGGAATATATCCCAAGAAACTAGAAACACCAATCAGAAGGGATATATGCACCCCTATGTTCATAGCAGCACAATTTACAATAGCTAAGATTTGAAAACAGTCTAAGTGCCCATCAGTAGATGAGAGGATTAAAAAACTGTGGTATACATCTACACAATGGAATACTATGCTGCTGTAAAAAGGAAGGAACTCCATGTATGGAGCTGGAGAGCATTATGCTAAGCAAAATAAGTCAGTCGAAGATAAATATCACATGATCTCACTCATTTGTGTATTATAATGAAAAATTTGTATCTTGATCACACTATACATTTGTTGAAAATCTGCTCACTGTAGTCATTTAGGGATCTGAGATGACGGAGCAATCAATATCTAGAAAGCTGTTGGTTACCATCCTACAGAGGAGAGAGGGAGAGAGCTTCAGAGAGTTCTGCATGAGCAACCTAATGCTTAGACAATGAGTCACATCAGCTCAGCACTCATTGGCCAGTTCTAACAATATGGCCCTAACGAAAAGGGCCCCAGAAAGTGCTTTCCTGTCATGCACCTAGAAGTGGTTAAGAACTGGAAATATTTGTCAAACTGTCTACTACAGCTGTTCAATAATTTTCTACATGAATGAATGGGCTATCTGGTTCAGATATATGATTTTCCTATGTATGCTTTATTTTTCAAATTTCATCAACCAAAGTTGCTGTGGGGTGGACCAAGAATAAGAAAAAGTATCCTTAAAAAGACACACCAAAGAAGGACTATGGCCATATCCCGGGACCAAAAGCAGGCGGAGGCAATTGCATATACAAGCAACTGTCATGTACTCAAATACTACTGTGTGCCAGACACTGGGGACAAAGACCAAGCAAGCCACATTATTTTCTCAATGCTTTCATAGGCAAGTTGAGGCATCATAATTTTTAATAAGAATACATCTACTACTGCCACATGCTGTTCACCTGGAATAAGTTAGTGCAGCCGCATTGTTTAAATCCTTGTCAAAAGGAAGTAAAAAATAATCTGACTTCATTTCATTAGGAAACTTTTCAGACTTCTCCTTCTCACTTATACTGACAGAAATTGAGGTAGTTTACATATATATTAGGAATCTGCAGAGGAATCTTAGTGACTTCAGTTCTCTAACCTAGCCATGCTAATCATGCTCCCATATTAATATCACCAAGCTTTTTAAACTTTTCAACATAGTTTTCTCTTAATATATAAGAAATATTTGTTTAGTTTGGGTTTCTTTAAAAGATAAGCTCAAATATAAGTTATCCAATACTAAAACCCCTGATATAACTGAGTCAACTTTTGGGTGGGTGACCACGCAGATAAGTTTTCTATGCACACGTGTAATTTTTTTATGATGGACATTATCAGTATCATAATGTACATCCTGTATACTTAATGTACTTTAATTAAACTTATGATGCCATAGTGAAATAGTTCAGTGTTATAAATATTTTTCCATGTAACAAGATTGCACAAATTATTAATAGTATCTGAATTGTGTACAATTTTACTGTATTTCACTTAATCATTTTTATTTTTATTGAGCCTTTATGTTGGTTCAAAAATCCCAACAGATGTAAGCAATATTGGGTTGAACATTGCTATCCTATCTAATAATAGACAAATATGCAAATTGACCATACCTCTGACACACCCACAAGCCATGCCCACCATCCAATCAGAGCAAGTATGCAAATTAACCCAAACCACGATGGCTACAGTCACAGAGAGCAAGGTTTCCTAGGTAACAGAGGAAGCCAAGCTTTCCACCTGCCCTTGCCAGGCCTAAACCTCCACTCAAGCTACAAAGTTTCAATTATAGAAGGTAAACAAATTCAAACAAATGGCAGCAGAATGGAGCTTGAGAGAGCAGGCCAGGGTTGCCACCAGCAACAGGGGAAGCAAAGCTTTCCACACACCCTGGCCAGGCCCACCCGCTTAAGGCAACAAAGTTTCAATTATAACCCCAACACAAATGGCTGCTGGCCTCCGAGGGAGCCCCAGGCTTGGCTCTGCTCCAGGCTACAAAGTTTCAATTGTAGAAGGAAAATAAATTCCAGATACCAGGGCCTCCGCTTGGGTTGCCAGGGGGCGTGGCCGGCCTGCAAACCACCACAGGCCCCTCCCTCAGGCCGCCCCACACCCCAAGGAAAGCCTCACCTGATCCGGGATGCCCTTCAGGGCAAACCAGCTGGCCCCCACCCCTGTACCAGGCCTCTATCCTATCTAATAAAAGAGTAATATACAGATTGATCATCACTGCAACACACAATATAGCTGCCCCCATGTGGTCAAAGATCCTGCCCCCATGTGGACACAAGATGGCCAGCAGGAGAGGGCAGTTGGGAGGCACCCGGCCTGCAAGGGAGGGCAGTTGAGAGGGACCAAGCCTGCAAGGGAGGGCAGTTGGAGGTGATCAGGGGAGGGCAGTTAGGGGTGACCTGCAGGGGAGGGCAGTTAGGGGTGACCAGGCCGGCAAAGGAGGGAAGTTGGGGGCAAACAGGCTGGCAGCAGAGTGGTTAGGGGCTGATCAGGCTGGCAGGCAGAAGCGGTTATGGGCAATCAGGAAGTCAGGCAGGCAAGCAGTCCTGGATTGTGAGAGGGATGTCCGACTGCCCGTGTAGGGATCTGACTGCCCACCAGGATCGGGCCTAAACGAGCAGTCGGACATCCCTCAAGGGGTCCCGTATTGGAGAGGGTACAGGCTGGGCTGAGGGACGAATTTCGTGTACCAGGCCTCTAGTCAGTACATATTATACTCAAGTTTATTTCCTTTAGATAAATTACTAGATATACTATTGCTAAGTCAAAATATATTTGCGTTTACTGACTTTTGATGTTGCATTCTGATTTATCTCCCAACCTGTATAGCAGTACATGCTCCCACCAAACTTCCATAAGAGCACCCCATTATCTTAAAAGTTTTGTATGTTAATTAGGGAATTGTTTGTGGCCACTAGTGAAAGAGCTGAAGTTACAGTGGATTCTTTTACTCACAAACAAACAATAAAGAATTCAGAAGGTACCTCAGAGATATATGGCATCCACATATTAATCAATGGCCCATGATCCTTCTGTCAATCTGATTTGCTCTTTTTAGAATATGTCTTTGTTCCTTACATTTGCCTGTGTACCACACACTGTGGATACTGTAGCACCAGTCATCATAGCTCCATCCATCTTAATGAGTCAGAATGAAAGAAGAAAATCAGGTTTGTAAAACTGTAAAAACCTGCCACCCGAAAAATCTTTCCTAAAATATATCATTTTAGGAAGCCCCACCAAAGGGTTGTTTACATGTCATTGTCTGTCCATATTTGTACAGGATGGTTGGAAATACAATTTTTAGCTGGATATACTGCTGCTTCTGGCAATATAGATACACCCTTGTAAGGAAGTGGTGTGGTTGATATTGAGGAGGAAATCAGCAGCTTCAGCCAAATCATTGTGTGTGTGCGTGTGTGTGTATGTACATATGAATACACACACACACACATTTTGATTAAAGCTCCTAATGTATAGATATAGATATAAATATAGATACAGATATAGATATAGATACAGATACATACATTTAAGTATTTTTAAGTAGGTCTAAATTATTTGTTTTTGTTTGTTTAGTTTACTTTCAGATCAAGAATTGTGAATAGTTTATAACTATTTTGGCAAGTTTAAAAAGACCAAAAGATAAAGTAAATTCAGGCCCCAAGAACAGATTTCTAAAGTAAGCAGAATTGAACATTTAATAACTTCATATAAAGATAAGTTGTATAAATTTAAATGGAACATGTATAACTATATTAATTATCAAATGTACCTTTATTTTCTATGATAAAAAGAGGACCAATTTATCTATTGAACAATCAAGAGAGAGAGAGAGAGAGAGAGAGAGAGAGAGAGAGAGAGAGAGAGAGAGACTTGAGTATTTTGAAAAATCACCCAGAGAAATGAACTGAAAGTCATGATTGAAAATGATAAATGATCTTTCAAATTATGAAGTCACTTGTGGCAGGTTCCCTAATAGTTTAATCTACCATTATAGTACCTCTCATTATACCTTTTAATAATAAAATAACCCTGAAGGTAATTATACCTTCCAGGTGGTTTCTTTGAGCCCTACCGCTGATAAACCACCTGTTAAACACAGTAATAAATAATATAGGCTACACAAAAGTGTGATAACATTTTTGTCAACATTGTTAATTTGTGGGTTTTCAATCTAGTTGGCCATCATGAGATATTCTCATTGGATAACACAATTTTTTTATGAAAGAGGCAAGTCAAAAATTCAAGAAAGCAAAGTGGTGGATGGACAGAAAATTCTGAAATGTAGGAGTAACATCAGGTGCCACCTTTTATTCTAGAATTTTGGGTAAATTCTCGATTCCTTCTGAGTTTAAGTTTCTTAAAAGGAAAAATGTACAGAATACCTGATATGTACTTTTGGAAAAGAATATGGATGGTAAGAGCTACAAAAGTATTCTGTGCATCATAAAGCTCTATTCAAACATGAAGTGATATTATAAGTATCTGATTAGCAAAACACATAAAATGAGAGTCATTTTCCACACATTATTTGTTTTCCGGGAGATAAAACACAAAACAATATGGTTTTAGCTGTTGTTGATGTTATAAGTAGATTTGCATAAAGCCTCAAAAATTACTGGCCTTCCCTGAGATGCACAAAGAGAGAACAAAATATGAAGAAATTGTTTACCTTAAATTTCTCTCTTGGGAGCCACCAGGACTCAATTTTAGGGCTCTGTAGATAAGTTATAAGGTTTTGCATAAAATATGATATATTTCAAGAATGTGTAATCCTTTAATGAGCAGCAGTACAATGCCATCTTTTAAAAACACTCAAAATGTAGAAATATCGAATAAATTGTGATTTTTCGCTTAACAATTTAAACTACCTTTATTTGAATTCAGAATTTGGTAACTTTTTAACCATAATTTTCAAGATTTTGCCTTGAATTTCAAATCAGAACATATAGTGTTTCTCCTCCACCTATAGACTGGGGAAGCTTTTCCAATAACAGCCCAGTGACTTACACATTCAGCTTCCCCAGCCCTATCTCAATCCAGTTCCAAAGAGGAAACCAGGAGCCACACTAGGTGTTTCACGGGGAGAATCCACTTCAGGCAATGATTATGCAGATACTAAAGGACTAAATCAACACAAAGGCCTAGGCCACTGGTCGGCAAACTGCGGCTCGCGAGCCACATTCGGCTCTTTGGCCCCTTGAGTTTTTAGCAAAGGCCAGCTTAGGAGCACCCTAATTTAGTTAATAACAATGTACCTACCTATATAGTTTAAGTTTAAAAAATTTGGCTCTCAAAAGAAATTTCAATCGTTGTACTGTTGATATTTGGCTCTGTTGACTAATGAGTTTGCCTAGACCATCCAGACATAATAACTGCAGGATGTAGCCACTACCTCCCTCGTGAACTGGGGGAACAAAGAAAGTGGTTGTGTTTGTCAAAACAAGGACAGCTGGAAGCAGGTCTGCCCCAAACTGGGACTCAGACCTGTGAGGGTCTAGCTGCCCACCTGGTGCTGTTTCTTCAGGGTCCCACAGAGTAAGACCTTTGAGGAGGAAAGGGGACTGCACTGGTACTGCTGGCGTCTCTGGGGGACACAATGATGGTGTTCAGGAAGCTTTAGAAGCAGCTGGATGCTGGGAACCATTTGTTACTACAAAACCAAGAGTAACCTGCCAGGAAAGTTTGGGACCCCTGTCCTTATCACTTGTGCAATAAAATAGGATGTATTATTGTTTGATAATAATGGCTTCCCCTCTCCTCTTGTTCCCCAACTTCAATTAAAGGAAGGTGCTTGCCAGCATGGTTTCAGAATCTTTTTTGATACAAAATTAGGAGAACGGGGGTTTGGGGGTTGGGTGTGGAAATGACTTTCAGAGTGTCCTAAGAGAAGGAGAACATGCATCTAGAAAGATCAGTTTTGACTACTAATGAGAGAAGACAGAGTAGAAAAAGTGCCAGCAGACTTGAGAGAAGAAGACTTGAGATTTCAGGGTTTGAAGGACTTTAGAACAGACATGAGGTAAGAAGGTGGTAGACATTGGAGGGAAGGGTTCCTATAAAAGCTGGTGTAGGAATCTGTGTGTTTTTTGAGAGATGCAGATAAAAGTTGGAGTTCATTCTTAGTTACTGTCTGGTGGACAGATTCTGCTCCATTGCAGAAATTGAGCCATGTGGGTGTCACCATTTCCTAAGCTTGTGCAGAATAGAAGCCCACTACATTGTTAGAATTCTCTGGCAAATACCTTTATATATTCCCCCCTATGTAATGTTTATGAATACTTCACATTTATCTTAACCACAGACAGAAGACTACCCAAGTGAAATCTCTTCGTGTTAGGGAAAAGAAAATCATGGAACAGGAGGGATGATGTTCATGAATAAAAAATAAAATATGCCCTGGCTGGGTGGCTTGGTTAATTGGAGCATTGCCCAGTGCACCAAAAATGTTGTGGGTTCAATTCCCTGTTAGGACACATACCTAGGTTGCGGGTTCCATGACCTGTCAAGGTGCATACGTGAGGCAACTGATTGATGTTTCTCACATCAATGTTTCTCTTTCTCTCTCTTTCTCTCTCCCTCTCTTTCTTCCTCTCTCTCTAAAATCAATTAATATATCCTTGAGTGTTTTTTAAAAATAAAATATTATTAAAGTTCTATAACAATTATGTGTGTTCTTTAACTAAAAATTTTAGCACACTTTAAAAAAATAAATGTAATATCTAAATATTAGTAAATTTTATAATAATTAATTATATTATGTCCTACTGACATCTAAATTTTTCCCACTGACATCTCAATAAAAGAAAACACTCAACTCCATCATGTTACTTAGAAATAACAAACATCTTAAAATCGTATATTAAAAAAACACACACAGAATTAACAAGCAGCTTTCAAACTTTGCAAAGCAATTGAATGGAAAATAGGCATTTAGGGCCAGCTCATGTTGCCCCTGTGGAATCATTTTTGAACTCCTTTTGCTTTCGGATTGCTTTTTTAAGTATACCTGTGACTGACAAGGCTTTCATTTCTGCACTCTCGCACAAATGTACATTAAAAGTAAAAGTGAGCAGGCAAACAATGGTTGTCATTTACTTTCAATCAAAGAGTTTGTCTGGCTTAAACCAGGCTAGAGTTTTTGGCACCTCGAATAAGATCTTCTCTTAAGAGGAAGCTTGTCATGCCTAGACAGCAAAGCCTATGACCGATTATGGTAAATCTTGTAAGTGTTTAGATACAACGTTGTGTGTAAGACATCATTCCAGTGCCCTAGCTTTCCCTTACTAAATGTCTGACATAGGGGAGTTACTGACCTTTCCTAATCCTCAGTGTCTTCACTTGCTTCATGGGGAAACTAGCAGTGCCTATACCATGGATTTGCTAAAAGAATTAAACTAAATAATTCATATATATCACTGACACAAAATTACCAATACTTAGTGACTTCATTATTAGCAACTTTGTATGGCACCTAATCTATTTGTCTATCAAAAAAATTGCTGAGATCCTGATGATTTTGGAGTTACTTTACCCACTGATGATTTAGGTTCCTAAGTAATATCTTCCCCACAAAGACTAATGGATAGCATTTATTTCTTTTTAACACTTCAAATGAGTTTAAGTAAATATTTTTTATATTAACTGATACTTCTCATAGATAATTTGTCTGCTCCTGATAATACTCAGGTTAGATATTACTTCTAGGTATAGAAACCTTATTATAAATAAATAAAAATAAATGAATTACTAGCTACAGAAATATATATTCCAAAACAAGAGTTCTTGGCTTAAGTATTTTAAGTATTGTTATTAGAAGATAATCACATGCTCAAAATAACATTACAAATAATAATATAAAAGTTGTCAAATATGAATGTTCTCCATATTCCTACTCTATAGAATCAACCATTGTTGGTAGATATTGAGTTCCTTCCTCATAAGTAACTCATAAGTAAATATGAATGTTCTCCATATTCCTACTCTATAGAAACAACCATTGTTGGTAGATATTGACTTCCTTCCTCATAAGTCTCCTTGGATTTGCTTATCACTGAAACTAAAATCTCAGCAAACTTCTCCCCTTCCATCTAGTGAGGGTAGAACAAAATGAACCTCTTCCAGGTCTTTGCTCCTTGAGTTAGTGGCAGAGTGGTTCATATTCAGAGGCACTTATTTCACGGGAACTGTTCCTTTGGGAAATTTCCTCACCCTCTATAACTACTTAGTATATTTATCCTTTCAGATATGTCATTCTGCTCAGTATGCAGATGATAGGCAGATTCATTAAGAATTAAATCTAAACATGAAATGTGTACAAGCAGGATAAAAATAATTATTTAGTTATTCTTAATTATCACACGTGTAGACAACTGTAGATTGATTTAACTATGTTTTTTTTTAAATAAAAAATGCTATGATACTTGCTGAAATGCTTTGAGTGGAAAAGATTCACATCCATAGGCTATTTAATAACACAGATTTATCTAAAGCACTGAGAAAGTAGATGCCAGCTGTTCGAATTCCAAATGGAGGAGCTAGACTATTCAATCAGGACTCACAAAGAAAGAGGTGGCTTAAAACTTGTGTTGCCAGTCCTATAAAAAGTTTAATTTGGAGCAGCCAACAGGTTAGAAATAAAATCCTTGAAGGAATCATTTATGAGGGAGGATGGATTGATGGTTTCCACTTCTTCTGAAGCCTAGTTAGGGACTAGGGACTCCATGGGGATCCTCCAGATGTTACTCTTTGAGTTCAGTGGACATAGTAGATGGTGCTTAATTAACTCCTGAACTAAAAGGCCAGCAGAAGCTGCCTGAAATGTCAGTAGGAAATAGGGCTGCATTTGGGAGAAACCCAAATGCATGTTGGAGGTGATGACATATCCTATCACAGTGGGAATGTTGACCTAAGGCTTCTTCCCTGGGAATCACCTGCCCACTGACAAGTGACCTCAGCAGAAGACGCAGGATGTACACAGTGAGGTGAAAAACTGAGGTGGAATAGACAGATGAAGGACAGGTACCACCCAGGTAAAGAAAGCATTAAGGACATCTCCCAGGAGTACATGAGGAGCACGCATGAGAAAAAGAATCATCTTTAAACATCTGCCACCTCTAGAGAAATCCAGCACCCCATTACACATTGTCAACCCAGAAAGCATCCTGTCAGCATCCTTTCCTCCCTCCTCTGTTTCAATGCTGGAGGAGCCCCGGGCAGCCTCATGAGTGCGGTAAGAAGAGCACTCAAGAAAGAAAAACCAAGCAAACCACATGACCACTTCCTACACCAGGAAGCAGCAAGAGGAAGGCAGGAGCTGATGGAAGGAGGATCCATTGGGAGAAACTTTTAACTTTGAATGACCTTCTGAGTTTGTGATCAATACATTAAAGTGGACAAAGTGATTACTAAGAAGAGATGATTTTTATGGCTGAGATTGACAAAAGAATGGTTTATTGGGTCAAGGGAAGGAGCTAAGCTGTGAGACCTGCCCGTGAATTCTTGCAGGTGCAGAACTGGTTGCATGAAAAGGATTTGAAGAACCAGTGGAAGAAATCGAGTAGTTTTCTGATTGCACTCTACAAGTCCTGCTTGCTCAACATATCACTTATATACAAGTAAGCATTGAACAGCTTATTCAGTGATAATCCAATTGACAGCTTTATAGTGTTATACAGTATCACTTTTATTTTGCTATAAATTACATATTGCCTACTCCTTCATCACTCAGACAAAAATGTTCTCAGTTCTCTTTCATCATAATATAGTGAAATACTGCTGTAGTGCAATACAGGATTTATCAGTCTCTAGTTTTTAAAAAACTAGAAGAAAGGAAAACCACACACAGAAACAATTCAGGGGTGCTTTCTTTTGCTTATAAATCTTTCCTAAACATAGTAAAAAATAATTGATTAAGGGAGACATTGATGACTGATGTTATAATTCAATCTCTGGACTTTGATTATAGCATAAACTGGATTTCTTCAACAGAAAAATATCACTTAAATCAATCTTGTCTTATTGGTATCCTTTATGCTACATTTGCAATTACACAGCTTAGAGAAAGGTCAGATTTCACAAGTATTTATTCTCCCAATGGGTATTCAAGAGAGAAAAAAATTTTAGAGAAGTAAAATTGAAATGAATGTTTGGGTGGAGGAATATCTCAAACAATGGGAAAACAAGGGCCATTTTCTAAGGAGGTGGCTTGCTTAGGAAATATATATATATATATATATATATATATATATATATATATATATACACACACACACACACACACACACACACACATACATATATGCTAAATATCAGTAGACCTAAATTCCAGGCTTATAGTTAAGACTTAAAAACTTGGCTGAGTATTATTATTTAGTAGTAGGAGCAGTAAGCTTTTGACTGCAAAGCTTAGTTAGAGGTGAAGTAAGGAGTGATGGGGAAGAGAAGGGAATGGAAGAGGGAGAAAGGGAGAGAGGGAGAGAGAGAATATATTTTAAATGTAACTGAAAACTTGTGGTTGCCTTCAAGTATAGCTGGATCCTGATGCTCAAATAACATGAAAATGTCTGTCTACATTTTATCTTTTCTTACTACTGTGTTGACTTGAAACTCATTCTTCACTCTGTGTTGACCTGTGCAACTATAGGCCTACATTCTTTTCCCTCCAGGTTCAGGGGAAGAGGTTGCTTCCTTCCAAGTCTTTTTTCTGAGCTTCTCCCTGAATAAATTGACATGGGTTACATGCTCATTTTGAACACATCATTGTGATTGAGTGCATGGCATATGATGATATTCCAGGTCAGCATATCCCCACTGCTAGATCTGATGCTGGAATCAGCTCCAGACAAACTATCGGGATGGAAAATTGTGTGGGAAGTGGAGTCTTAAAGTGAAGTCTGCTCTTATAAGATCAAGGGAAAAAGAAAACTAGGTAGATAAAAGCAACAGGTTGCACTTAAGATGATTCATATAATCTCTTAGGACTTAATTTCTGCATCTATAAAACAAACATTAATAACACAAGCTCTATATATTTTCTAGACTCATTGTTGTAAATCTCAGATGAGATCATAGATATAGAAGTACAGCAAAATTTTGAGTTAAGAAAAACATGTTGTATGGTGAAAAAGTGCAAATTTAAAAAAATATTCTATATTTGAGACGATCTAAATAGCTCTTTAGTGGAGGATTATTTGATATATCTCATTGTACTCATCAGCAATTATTGGTATTTTTCTTCTCTAGGACACAAGGACTGCTTAAAGATAATAATACATATCCAGTTGTTCCTCAAAGATATAATGATTCTATGATATGAACAAAAGCAAGAATTAAATAATAGGATTCAATACATTTCTGGGCACTCACAAAGCAAATATTCTCTGGAACATGAGAAAGCTACTTCTTTTTCCTAAGGTGACAACTTAATGCAATGAAAAAAATATATAAACTGGAGATATGAAAACAACTGCATTTGAGTTCCTGCTTTACTATTTCTTAGGTGTGAAATGTTAGACACCTAACCCTGACCCTCAGTTTTTCATCTGGAAGAATGAGGATAATAACTAGCTTGTAGGTGTTGGTGAGTTTTAGAGATCATGTGTGCCATGGGACTTTTCACATAGTAGGCACCCAACAAATGATGATTTCATTCATTTTTATTATGAACTTCTCAGGATGCTATTATAGCAGTTCTAGATAAGATTTTTCAAATAAAAATGGTAATGACTTGGGACTTGAGATGCACAGGTCAAGTGCTTGCTAAATGACTTTTGCTATATTTCAGGAAACCAAGGGTATGAGTCAAAGTTTGATGGGAAGGAAGTGCAGAGCCACTGTAAGTGATAGAATATGGGATTTTAAAAATAGGGATTTATACCTTACACAAATCTGGAAGCTGGTGTAGACAGCCCCAGAGATCTAGGTGTGGAGGTTAGTAAGTACCCCTGCATCCAGATCTGTCTCTCATATCCTGTAACTGCTGCCTTGGTGGCCGGTGGGAAAAGCTGGGCTCTAGTCTTCACCACCAGATTGTAACACATTTGATCCAGGACTATCAGACACTGAAGGAGGAGGTCTCGTGGGAGCTGAAGGGCCTACGAGTCTGGTAGAAGACTCACACCAACAAAGTAAGCTACCAGATCAGTGACAGCATGTGTGAACTGCCTTAGTGCCTGGGGACTGCACTAACTTTCAAAGAAAACATAATGGCTGCTATTTCCCTTCTACATTCAAAATCTTGTAGGAATTCCTCTTGGGTTCAGCACTGATTCTAACCTGGGAAAGGCCATTCCAGATTAATTACAATGCTACAGTACAAAGCCACCACACCAAGTAATCACTCAAAATCTAAGTACTACTTATAAGTAGAGCTAAAGAAGTGATCATTTGTGGTTGACTTTAATGAGGAGGGAGAAGCAAATAGAAGCACTCTCCATTTAATTTTATTTTAGCTTTTACTTTTAAATAATTTCAGACATATATAAAGAAAATTTGTGTTCGGCATAAAACTCCATTATACTAGTATAATTTAGCTAGTTTTCCCCATTTTGCCAAATTTGTGCATTCCTTTCTATCTATCTATAGGTAGATTGATAAATAGATACATGTAAATATTAATATATGTTTTTCCTGAAACATTTGAGACTAGATAATGATACTGTTGGAGCCTCATTATCCCCAAATACCTCTGTGTATATTTTCTCAGAACAAGAATCTCCTCTTCCATGACCATATTATAATTATTCAAAACAGAAAACTAGCTTTGATGCAATACTAGTCTCTAATCCAAAACATTTAAATTTTACCCAGTTATTAAGTAATGTCCTTTATGGCCCAAACATCCTATCTAATGAAGAGGGAATATGCAAATTGACCATCATGCTGTCACAAAGATGGCAGCGCCCAGTCCCCTCAACCCCACCAGAGTCTCCCAGTTCTTGCAGGCCCGCAGGGGGGTGGCAGGAGTGCGGTGCAGCCGGACCCGCCCTCAGCCCCCCAGCTGTCCAGGGCCGGCCCAAGCCTCAGGAAAGCCTTGGATGGTGGCTGCCCAGCTGCCCAGGGCTGCCCGAGGCTCAGGTAACCAAGGACAGCTGAGGCTTGTGCTGCCAGCAGTGGCAGCAGCAGAGATGTGATGGGGGCATCACCTTCCCCTGATTGCCAGGTCACCTCCTGCCCCCTGAGGGCTCCTGGACTGTGAGAGGGGACAGGCCAGGCTGAGGGACCCCCCTCCAGTAGAAGTATTTTCATGCACTGGGCCTCTAGTTACAAATATAAAAAGGTCTGGTCCACACCTCAATCCAAGGTCATATGTTGAATTTGATTGTCATGTCCCTCTAATCTCCTTTGTTCTTGACCAGTTCTTCAGTCTGCCTTTGTCTTTCATGGACTTGCCATTTTTTAAAAGTATAGGGTGTGCACTTTTACTTATTGTCCCTTCATTAAGGTTGTCTAATTTTCCTCAAAATTAGACTAAGAAATTTGGCAGAAAGAGCAAGAAGTCATGTTGTTTTTTCCCTATAAGATGGTGTCTGCCTTCTCCTCTCATTTTTACATATATTCCTGTACTATGTATGCACTGGATCTATCATTGCAAAGGACTTTTGTTTCCTTAAGTCTAGAGTTCGCAGAATTTTTTTCTGTTAAGAGTCAGAGAGTAGTCTGGCTGGTGCAGCTCACTGGTTGACCAGGAGGTCACTGTTCAATTCCTGTTCAGGGCACATGCCAGGGTTGTGGGCTCAATCCCCAGTGTAGGGCATGCTGGAGGCAGCTAATCAATGATTCTCTCTTGTCATTGATGTTTCTACCTCTCTCTCCTTCTCCCTCTTTATCTGAAACCAATAGGAATATATATTTTTTAAAAAGTCAGAAAGTATATTTTCGATTTTGCAGACCATGTGTCATTCACAACTACTCTACCTGTTGATGTAATGAACATGTGTGACTATGTTCCAATAAAACTTTATGGGCATTATTAAAATTTGAATTCATGTTATTACACATGTCATGAAATATTCTTCTTCTTTTGATTTCCTTCAACCATTTAAAAATGTAAAAACAATTATTAGCTCCTGAGTTATACAAAAATATTGTAGTCCATAGTGTGCTCACCCCTCCTCTAGACCTGCAGGTATTGTTACTCAAAGCTGCTTTCTTTCTCATCACAGCTTTTCTATCACACAGGTATCTCAACTGTAAAGGCCAACTTTGAATGTTCTCTTTACCATTGAATAGCTGAAAACCAGTGGAGGGAAAACACAGTTGTTTAACTTAGATTTATAGAAACTGATGTTTTTTATTGCTCCGTATTTTTTATCCAGTCTCTTCTTGTATGTGAGCATTGTACTTGGAACTAATTTTCATCTATAGCACATTATACAATACTATTAGTTTGATTAATTAATGCATAATACATCCTGGAGACTAATTTGTTTACTCCTAGTAGACTCATTAAGGCTTTCTGTATGAATGTGGGATTGGGTTTAAAAAGGGAATCACCTTAGAATGATTGACTTCTGTGTCTGTTTAAAATGAAAAAAAAAAAAAAATCAGACTAATGAAAATCAAGCAATCTATACCCCTCCCTTTAACCAAAAAAAAAAAAAAAAAAAAAAAAAAAAGAGCATTAAAGGACTTCTAGTGCTCCAGTGCTGCATGCATATAACTTGATGTCCTATGATGATATTTATAGAGTTGCATGATTTACTTTCAAAAATTACCATAGAAGACACCAGTTAAAGCAGTGTGCTAATATTTTTCTTCGGAGGTGAATAGAGCAATGAGGACTTGCATCTCAGCTTTAGTTCTGCATGCCCGTACATATTTTGAGCTTAGTGTCTTGCCAGCCATGTTAACGCTATTGCCCCTCATGCAGGAATAAAGCAGCTTCTAATAAATAAGACTGCTGTTAGGTGAGCCCCAGCCAGCAAGCCTTGCCAAGGCAGGAGGACATATTTCTTGATGAAATATTTTTTTGTACTGTATTCTGCCTTTTCTGAATAGTGTTTATGCACCTTGGTAGGATGAGAGGGTGGGCATAATCCTTCCCCATTTCTGTTCTGATGTATGATATTTGGCTAGGTAGTTAGATACCTGGACAGTACCGAGCCATTCAAAATTTCAGAGACACGTAGATGTCAGCACCAGTCTCCTGCGGGGTTTCTCCACCCAGTGTCTCTTCCAAGGTCTTGCCCTTTGAAAAGAGCTGAAACCCAGTTGTCAGAGATGTGTGCTGCAGGGTTATTTTAGTAAAAACAGGTTTTGTAATTAGAAATCTTAGTGCTGTGATTTGTCTATGAGGCTGAATATGCAGACACTTCCCCTTTCATTGAGAAATCTCTGTAGAATGTCTACAACAGATCTCCCCAACTTAATATGCAAGAGAGCAAGTGCATTGTGTTCTTACTGCTGGTGCAGCACCAGGCTCATCTCAGAGACGGGCAGTGTGTAGTTTACACAGTTGTCATGATTACCTAGCTGGCTTCGGGTATTTATGCTTTCAAAAATGTGGAGTAAACAGTTTGTGATAAATTCTCTCTGGGCCAAGGTTATTGGAACTCCTTTGCTGGAAATATTTAGGTATTGGATAGGAGCCCTACTGTCCTATGTGCTTCTATGAAATCAAGTCGGCGGGCCTGGGGTTGAAGAAGATGACCTCCATACATGGGCTAGCCTAGGGCAAAATTGTTAAGTAGGCCAAGTTTCCGGTTTCATTTGTCATTTCACCAGGATGCCCTCAGGCTGTTCCCTGCCTCCTACCAGTTGTTCTACCCCTCACTTTATCAAGCAATCTATCCTGTTTTAACACTCAACATTTACCTGGTTGGTGCCCTGTTCCCCTAGACTCTCCATGATTGTGAGAAAAGTGATTATGTGAAATCATTTTAATAACAATAAATGGCTCTAGCTTTCTCTATTCCTCCACGTTGTTTTACCTCCAGATCCCTTGCTTAACATATGTGCATTTTAGAAGGACCCTACTAGAACCTCAGTATCTTCATATAAAGGGATAACTGATAGCAAATATTTCAACTATCAGAGCAGAAAAGTAAGGGAAGTATTTTAGAGGCCTTTTCACTCTTTTAAAACCATTGCAAAAGAAAATAGCTCCTGCAAGGAATCATGGCCTTCTCTAGTAGTATGAGCCTTCCTTTTCTGACAAGGTTAACTAATATTAAAACTGACTTTCAGAATAATTGTTTGGCCTCTTTGAGTCTGCAAATCAGCGACCATTGAAGGGACAGGAACAGTAAATTAATACTACTACTATTACTACTGCTACTAATAATAATAACAATAAAGAAGCAGCTTTACAAAGGCACAGTTGGGAGGAGGAAAGAATGGCAAGAACGAAGAGGCAGTATCTAATGAACAAAACAAACTGATGAATAAAATAGAACCAGTGGCATGGAAACATGGAACAAACTGAGGCATCTCAGAGGGGGGGGGGGACAGGCAGACAGAAAGAGATTAACCAAAAAACTTATATGCAAATAACTTATATACCCATAGACACAGACCATAGGGTGGTGAAGGCTTGGTGCTGGGTGGGAACTGGGTGGAGGGGGTAAGGGAGATTAAAGGGGACACTTGTAATATTCTCAATAATAAAGATTTTTTAAAATTAATTCTAAAAAAATAATAATAACTGGATTTAGTTTGTGGAAGCTGCTGTTGTCTGCCAGAAAGGAAAAGACTAGCAGATTGGTTTTGTTGGCCTATGAATTGTTATGTGAAATGCTTCCAATAAGCTATAGTCTAAGAAAACTGTAGAGTCATAGACCTTTAGTGCTAGAAGGGAACCTTAGAATTGACTTGTCCAAACCACATATTTTAGAGGTGAGAAATGTGAAACACACAACATAAAACTGATTTGTTCAAACTAAATATTATATTCAATAATACAGGGAATATTAGACCCCTAAAATATGAAAGAAGTAACTTCAACTTGAAACCAAACAACCGTAACAGCACAGGGCAATGATTAGAAGCACAGAATTTAAAGTCAGATATATTTAGAATCCTGTTTTACTAGTTGTGTGAACATGGACAAGGAAAACTATTTTGCTAAACCAATCTTGGTACCCTTACCTGTAAAATTCAGATTATTAAAGTGAATGAAATCCAAATAATACATCACCTTGATACAATGCCTGACTTGGTGTGGGTAGTTAATAAATACCTCTTGCTAACATTACCATTATTGAAGAATCAATATTGCTCTTGCTATATATAATAAATTAGGTAACATTAGAGTGAAAAAAGTGAAAGTATGAAAGCTTGGTCACTATATGAAATATCTAAGAACTGCTAAGATGTAGGTATATTCCAGAATTTCCTTGATAGAAAAGTATTTTTTAATTGTGAATATTACAATTTGAAGAGTGATAACAACTATACCTGACATTCCTAACACAAATTTAATATCATGGGGTTTCTTTCGTAACTTCTCTAATTTTATATTTGATTCTTTGTTTACACGTTGAAATGCTTGGTTTCTATTATTACCCTATATACTTATTTGATTTATCATACATTTCATAATTGCATCAACTATGTGCTAAAGATAATATCACTGGGTGAAGTTTAAGACATTTTTGTAGTTCTTTTTGTACTAGAATATATACTATTACAGATTTATTGTTAGAGGAATTCACTTAATATATACTTAAATTCTATCTACAATAATAAAAGCATAATATGCTAATTAGACCTGACATCCTTCCAGATGACCTTCCAGATAAAGCTGGGGCTTTGAGGGAAGCTTGGGTCCCCAGAGCCTGCTGGCGACTAGAGGGAAGCCCGAGTCCTGGTGCCAGAGGGAAGCCAGGGCCGGCAGCTGGGGAAGGAAGGCCTACTCTGGCACGAATTTCATGCATCAGACCTGTAGTATAATGATAAAACCAAATTTTATGTAAGATTTTATTCATGTGTTTTACTTTGTTCTTCATTTTAAAGGTATTTCTCATGATTCATTTATGTGTTAATACATAAATAAAGTCAATTACATGGTTTAAAAGAGAAAAATATTTTAAATTCTCAGAGAAATCTTGCTTTCATTATAATTTCTATTCCCTTTGTAAGCAAACATTTTAATTATTTCTTGTATGTTTTGTAGCTTATTATTTTTTGAAAAAATAAGCAAGTATAGGCATAAGTATATTTGTATTTTCACTTCTTTAAAAATTTCATTTACCTGGAGATCCTTTGTTACCAGTACTGAAATGCTGGTCTTCATATTTCTTTTCACCTGCATAATACCATCTTTTGGAAGAAGTACAGTTAGTGGCTCATTAAAGCATTCCTCTAACGCTGCACCTTTGAATAGTTTCCAACCTTTTGTTGTTTCGAATAATTCTGCCAAGAATAACCATTTGCCTTAATATTTCACACATACGGTGGTTTTCTTTCTCTCCTACTTTAAATCCTTGTAATCGATTGCTGAGTCAAGGGGTTAATGCTATGTAATTTTGTTTGATATTGGCAAATTCTCCTCTATAGGAATTATGCCATTTTGCAATCACCCTGGCAACATTATGGAGGGTCCCTTTCTCCTAGTGTTGCCAACAGAACATAGTGTGACTCTTTTGAATTTTTGTCAATATAATAGGTGAGATTGCATCATCACTTTGTAGTTTATTTTATATGTACTTTATTTTGAATGAGACATTATGCTTTTCATATTTGTAAGTGTCATTTGCTTTTCCTGAAACTCTCTACACATAGTTTGCCCCATTTTATATTACGATTTTTTTACTGTTTACCTCTTAATTATTAGGAGCTTTCTATATGCTAAGAAGATAAACTGTTTGCCTATAATATAATTTCCAAATATTGCCAAAACCGATTTGGCTCAGTGGATAGAGCGTCGGCCTACAGACTGAAAGGTCCCAGGTTCGATTCCAGTCAAGGGCATGTACCTTGATTGCGGGCACATCCCCAGTAGGGGGTGTGCAAGAGGCAGCTGATCAATGATTCTCTCTCATCGATGTTTCTAACTCTCTATCCCACTCTCTTCCTCTCTGTAAAAAATCAATAAAATATATTTAAAAAGAAAACCCAAATATTATTTTGTTTGTACTTTACTTACAGTGTTTTATTTTTCTTTGAAAACGTAATATATCAGTCTTATCTTTGTTGCTTTTGAATTTTGAATGTGAAATAGCTTATATTTATTCCTTGATTATAAAGTAATTCATTTATGTTTTTATTTACTGCTTGTAGTTTTTAAAATCTTTAATCCATTTGTAAATAGTCTGGTATAAGCTATGGGATATAGCTTCAGTTATATAATTTTGTAAATGACTATTCAGTTTTCCCAACATTATTGATTAAAAAGTTGACTTCCCCTAGAGATTTCAGATGTCGCTGAAAACATACATCAACATTGCTCTCTGATTATTCAGGTGACAATACCTATCCTTTTTTGACTTTTAATGAATTATAGAGGGTTTCTAGTTTGTTTCAATTTTAGTTCGTTTTAATTTCTGATAGGTCTATTCTGCCCCTTCTCTAACTGCTTATCTTTTTCAGGTTTTCTCCTATAATTTTTATTTGGTAAAATTGTCAACAAAAATATTATAATAAATTTATCTAGCTCTGGATCATAAATGGCTCTATTTCCTGTGATTATAGTAAATTTACTGACTTAATTTATTTTTTTAAATATCTAGTTGTCATAAGAATGTGGTTTAGTCTTTCATTTGTCCAATTATTCTTTTGATCTTTCAGGAAATTTAAATATTGTTTTATGAGGTTTTAATCATTTTAGTAAACTTTATTTCTATTTAATCTTTAAATTTGCACTAGAAATTTTTCTCTTTCATTATCTTTTCTAACTCATTATTGTTTGAAAATATAGAAAGTCTATTGATACTTTATATTAATTGTATACTCTGCTATTTTCCTGAATTCTTATTGTGTATAGCCTTTTAAATTTATTCTTTTGAATTTTTCAGGGATATATTCTTATTTTATACATATAGATAGTTTTACTTATTCTTTTCAATTTTATGCCTCTAATTGTTTCATTTACTCTGATTACATTGATAATATCATCAATCAAATATATATATATATAAATATATATATACACACACACATATATATAAAAGGTTAATATGATAAATATCCGACTGTTGGACTGCTAGACAGGTAGCTATGACATGCAATGACCACCAGGGGGCAGACGCTCAATGCATAGGCATGGAAACATGAAACAGACTGATGAATCTGAGAGGGAAGGGGGGATGGGAGAGGGCAGGAAGAGATTAACCAAAGATTTTATATGCATACTAGAGGCCTGGTGCACAGATTCGGCCACTGGTGGAGTCCCTCAGCCCTGGCCTGCGGGGATTGGGCTGAAACTAGCAGTCCGAAATCCCCTGAGGTGCCCCGGATTATGAGAGAGTGCAGGCCAGACTGAGGTACCCGCATCGGTGCACGAATCCATGCACTGGGCCTCTAGTATTAAATAAGAGTAGAGATAGGTGCATTTTTGTAATGATTTTTTTTTTTTTTTATGGCAAATCACCCTCTGTTTCATTTACTCTTCCCCTTCCTCTTTACTGTTATTTTTTTTGAAGATTATAGAATTAAATTTAATCAATGATAATTATTTCTTGGTTACCTGGAGTGCTTAATAGATTTGTTTTTGTTAAGTAATATATTTGTAAAATTTTTTAGAGAAGAGTTATTACCGTTTATTCTCTAGACGCTAAACTAATAAAGAAATGAATCACTCAGGCCAATGTATAAGACTCTTGTAATGTTGTCTTCCTAGAAATTATGAAGCCATGGTCTTCTTTCCATGGTGAGTCCCAACGGAATTACATTTGCCTTTGAGATAGTTCCTGCCTTGCAATATTTCTAAAGGGGTTTTCAACTCCAAGTCCCAGTATGAGTAGGTTATCTCCTAAAGGAGAAAGCTTTAAGCTTTCTTAGTGACTGTCTTTCTCCTGAATATTTATAGTATCTTACACTTTCTTTTCAGTTCTAGTAGATAAATATTCTCTTCAAGAGATAGATTGAAAACTTTTTAAAAGGTCAGAGTATACGATTAATTTCATTTTTATCTAATGGCTGTGTTTTAAAATCTACAGTATACTGATATTTCTACATGCAATTAAACATATTTTTAAAAATAGGAAAGCTAACTCTGCCTTCTTTTAAAGTGTTTTGCAAACAAGCCTTTGGTTAAATATAAAAATAAAAGTTCCAAGAAATTTACATATTTTATGCAAGGGATCATTAAAAACTATGCAAATATCCTTCTATTGAAATGATTGCTGCTTCAATCAATCATTACATAATTTTCAGCTAAATAGTTCCATATTCCCATAAAAATCAATTTTTACTTATGCAGATAGTTCAAAAAAGTGTATTTAAATTTCAGAACCACAGAATTACATCCCTTATAAAAAATTTATCACTGATGAGTACTGAAAAATTGCTAGAGAACTATTCAGTATTACTGGAACATTGCTTTATTCTCACTGACAGTCAGGTTTTTTATTTTTTATTTTTTTCTGGAAAAGGCAACATGTTTTTCATTTCTTTAAAAAGTTAACTTTTTCTGACCCAGCTTCTAAACAGCCACTGGAAAATAAGATTGGTCAATTCCCATCTTTCAAAAGAAACAAAACAGCTTAGAACAGATTTTAAAAGAGTTTGAAGCTTGTGAGGTTTTTTCCCCTTCATAATATGAAACCAAAAATCTTCTGAGAATAAATCTTGTTTTCAAAGAGTAATAGAGGTCATTTGTGTGATCAAAAAAGAAGCGGTAAGTGTGGGAAGAAAGGAAAATGTTTGTAGACCTGAGCCAACCCACAAGCCTCACTTATTATGTTTATTATTTTATCAGATGGGTGGAGGAGGGAAAAATAAAAATAAAATTTATCAGCTACCTATTATGGTCCCTATCAGTGAGTTATGATGTTAATCCTTATAAGTGTACTTTAAAAAAGGCATTCTATACTTTTTGATTAAGAAACTAAGGCAGGCCATAGACATTAAAGTAATTCTGTCCAAGGTGACCCATTGGGTGAGTCATCTCACTCCAAAGTCTGAATGTGTGTGTTTTCTGTCTTTAATAAGTATCTTGACCTTTTAAGACAATACTTTCCAGACGTTTGTCATTCACATAGTCTCATCGCATGTTTTATTTGTTACCTGACGAAAGGGGTTCGTTCTCCAAATGCGAGCATGAGTTTGCAGCAAAGAAAGTATGAGTTTATGAGTTGAAGAAATGGTGCCAAGCCTGGAGTCCCAGGTAAACTAGTCCTCAAAGACCTAGCTCCCTAATGGCACTCAGGGCAAAGACTACAGAAAAAACAACAACTATTAATCATGGTGGCTAAGAGAGTTGGGGTCGTGGGCTCTACAGATGGGTTGGCCAAGGTAGGGAGTAGTTGATCATCATATTATGTCCTGATATCTGACAGGGCGCCATTCTGTATGGTTTCCTGAGTGTTGGTCTGTAGGGTCATTCTGCCTTCATGCTAAAACACAACTGAAGTTATATTTAGCTTGAGGGAAACTCTGTTTATGTGGTCAACATACCTGCATCTTTGTTCTTTGTTCTTAATACAGTTGATGCTGACCAGAATCTAATGTCCAAAGGGCTGAATAACTAAGGAAGGGAGTAGACAGACAGAAAAGGGAAAGGGTCATGTTAAAGAAATGGAGTTTCTGTGTGGTTACATTTAGACTTTTTTTTCCCCTTTAAATTGACTCACTTTGTTAACTTCATCTTGTTATTAGAAGCAATGACAAACATAGATACAATTGACTTACTGTGTTTTGTGTTATATATAGTCACTAGAGGCCCAGTGCAGGAATTCGTACACGGGTGGGGTCCCTCAGCCTGGCCGCAATCAGAGCTGATCAGGGCTACCTCACCCAGTCCCAATGGGGGCGATCAGGGCCGGCTGGGGTGCGGGGGAGGGACCACAGGAGGTTGGCCAGCCATGGGAGGTTAGCTGTGGGAATGCACTGACCACCAGTGGGCAGCTCCTGCATTGAGCATCTGCCCCCTGGTGGTCAGTGCACATCATAGCTACCGGTCAACTGGTCATTCGGTCGACCTTTGTAACAGACATTTAGTCTTTTATATATATAGATGCCCACTTAATGACAGGGATATGTTTTGAGAAATGTGTAGCCAATATTGTATTGTGCAAACATCACAGAGTATACTTACTTTGGCTATATGACAGAGCCCATTGCTCCCAGGTTACCAGCCTGTGTGTATAGCATGTTACTGTATAAAACAACATGAGATTCAATCAAGCACAAGAGAAAATGATGCAAGCAAGAGATAGGGTAAACATGAGATGTATGAGTCTGCTGCCAACATAATTCTGTTTTATGGCAAACTGGTTTTTTTTTTATAAGTAAAAGTGTACACCTAACATAATGATAAAAAGTACAGTATAACCCTGGTGTGATTCAGTGGTTAGTGTTCACCCATGCTGCATTTCAATTCCCTATTAAGGGCATGTACCTGGGTTGCAGGTTTGATCCCCAGGCCTGGTTTGGGGCATGTGTGGGAGGCAAGCAATGGATGTGTCCCTCTAACATCAATGTCTCTCACTCTCTCCCTTCCATTCTCTCTAAAAATTTAATGGAAAAAGTATCCTCAGGTGAGGACAAACAAAAAACAAACAAAAAAAGTATAGTATAGAAAATGCATAAACCAGTAATGTAGTATTTTATTATGAATAATAAGCATTAAGTACTATATGTAATTATATGTGGTATATTTTTACTTGACTGGCAGTACAGTATTTTTGTTTTGGCCAGCTTCACCACAAACCTATCGGTGATACATTTTGCTATGATATTAAGATGGCTACAATGTCCTTTGGCAATAGGAATTTTTCAGCTTCATTCTAATCTTATAGGACCACTGTTGTATATGTGGTCCATTAGTTGATTGAAACACAGTTATGTGGCACATATATTATAATAAATGTACAATCTTAAAATGTTGTGTTGTGTTTATTCATGCATTACCTGAAATATATGCACTGGTTTTGTGCTTGCCACCTTTTTGCAAACACTATACTGGGGGGAAAAATGTACTAAGTTGCATTTCTCCTTAGCCCATTTTTTGAAAGACCAATCTTTCCTCGGTTTGGGACCACCAGCCTCCCTTGGGCTCTTCCTCTTCTAAAGAAACTATTAAGCAGAATAAAGTAAAAGTAGGAATACCAGTAATTTAGTAGACCCTCAAGAGAGTAGAGTTGCAAAGGTGAGACTTAGGAAGGTGGAGTAAAATAAGCCTAAGGCTGCAGCTAACTCAAATGTGGACAATTCTTGAGGTCCTGACAGGAGGAGAGCTGCCCTGTGCCTTCCCTGAAGCGAGAGGGAGGGGACATGCTGACAATGCACTTTTCTCCCAGGTTTAGATGGCAGAGAAATCCTAAGGCTTGTTCTAGGGCTCCTAAAACAATACTCTGGCATTGCACATTCCACATATTTTAATGATCAGATCCTCAAACAAAGAAAAAATAAGCAAAGAATTTTCAAACATAGGTGCATTTCCCCCTACTCAAGTAGTATAGGATCTGACCATTGCAGTTCTTGGAAGCCAGTTTAAGAAATCCTTTACATTCAATGACTTTTAGATACTAGTTAAGGTTCCCATGATAAAAGTGATATGGGTTCATGAAATTGCAAATTTCCTATGTATTTCATTATTCTATGTTGCCAGTTTGAGAATATGTAACAAAACTCTGTCTGACAACAACAACATTTTTTTTATTTAGATGAAGTGAAACTTAATATAATATGTGTCCCCCAAATTCATATGTTGAAATCCTGACCTCCAATGTGATGCTACTTAGGAGGGGGTGGGCAATAGTAAGGTTTAAATGAGATTGTGAGGGTGGGGCCCCATGATAGGCTTAGTGTCCTCATAAGAAGAGGAAGAGACACCAAAGCTTTCTATGTCTGCTATGTTAAGATGCAGTGAGAAGTTGGGCTGTCTGTAAGCTAAGCATAGAGCCCTCACCAAGAACTGAATTTGCCAGCACCTTGATCTTGGACTCTCCATCCTCCAGAACTATAAGAAGTACATGTCTTTTGTTTAAACCACCTATTCTTTTGTAGTCACAGCCCAAACTCAGACAGGTAGCAGAAAATATAGTTTGGGGTGGTAGATTGGGCGGCGGGGGGGGGGGGGGGGATAGACTTGGATGATTGTTGATTCAGAAACTAGAGCTGTAACTAAGACTACTGTCTTGGAAGAGAGATAGCAAAAGGATAGCTGGCTTTAAAAGTAAAGGGATCTGGACTAGCCAGTTTGGCTCAGTGGATAGAGCATCTGCCTACAGACCAAAGGGTCCCGGGTTCCATTCCGTCAAGGACCAGTGCCTTGGTTGCAGGCTCCTCCTCAGATGGGGCACTGGATGGGGCTCATGCAGGAGATGTGTTTCTCTCACATTGATATTTCTCTCTGTCTTTTCCTCTCTCTTCCAGTTTCTCTAAAAATCAATGGAAAAATATCCACTGAGAAAATAATAATAAAAATAAAGGAAACTAACTGATGGAGTAGCATGTCAAAGAGCCAAGGGCAGAAAAAAACCCTGCAAGGTTTAAGATAAGGGAGATTCCTAAGGGTTCCTGGCAGCTTGTGTGCACACTTGAGGTGTGAGAGAGTAGGATATACAGTATGGCATAATGGTAAAGTACATGGGTTCTGGACTCAAACTGTTTGACTTTGTATCTCAGATCCTTCACTCACTGTGTTTATGACCTTGGACAGTTTAGTTCATCTCCTTACCCTCAATTTTCTTATCTTCAAAATGGTGTGAATTAAAGTCCCTAATTCAGGGAGCTTGCTCCATCAAATGAAGTAATAAATGCAATAACAGTACATTTCATAATAGTACGTTTCTGTTAATTAATTTCACCCAAGTGGACATATTCTTACTATGATAGTTGGACTGCAGAATCAAAAGTACATAGACAGAAACTTTCCTGGAAAGAATGGATATGTATGACCTATCATAAATGGAAGAAGACAACCAATTCTTTATGGATATCAGTTGTTTGTATTTCTTTTAAATTAAAATAATTAATGGGAAATGAAATAGATAGTTTACAGATGGTCTTGGTTACTTGGAAGAGGTATTGATGTTTACAAAGGCAACTTCACTAGCCCAATCTGTGGCAGATGTTAGTGGATTAATTTTTCAGTTAGTGGTGATAGTTTTGGATCTATTTATTTCCCACTGTTTCTAAGGGCTGAAATTTTGTCTGGAGCTGGCCAAAGTTCATGGTATTGTGAAAGGCTGGAGCCACTTTGAGTCTCCAACATTATATTTTCTACCTACTTTAGTCAACTAGCACCAAATACTGTAACAATAGCCCTCCTGACTTTATGGGCAAAACCTCTCATAACCATAGGCCAAATAATTAATGTTATTTTATGTTTCATTCTTATGTAAGGGTTCATGAAGAATCAAGGTAGACTATAGCTTCCTTTTCTCTCCTCAATAAGAAGACAAAATAATAAGAAGGGCTATTTTAGGATTAGAGCATTGGAAGTACAGTTGTTTGAATACTCCTGAAGTATCTCCCCCAACTTCATATCCACCCAAAGAACATCCATATTTGGAAATAGCATCTTTGCAGGTGTGATTAGTTAAGATGAGGTCACATTGGGTTAGGGTGGGCCCTAAATCCATTGACTGGTGCCTTTAAAAGAAGAGGACACACAGAGACATACAGGTGACAGAGACAGAAGGAAGAAAGCAATGGAGGCAGAGATTGGATTGATGCATCTACAAACCAGGGAACAGCCAGGATTGTCAGAAGCTTCCATAAGCTTGGGGGAGGCAAGGAAAGATTCTTCCCTAGAGCCTTCAGAGGTAGCATGGCCCTGCTGACATCTTGACATTGGACTTGTACTAGTAGCTGCTAGAACTGTGAGAGAACATGCTTCTCTTGTTCTAGCTCATTAAATGTGTGGTGACTTATTATGGCAGCCCTTGGAAACCAATACAAAGACCACTTTCCCTCAGTCCTGCATTTGATGTCAGGAATGAAAAGTAAAGCAAAGGAACATAAGCCGACAGTGTTCAGTTAAAATATATTCAGGATAGATTTATTATCTAGGTATTGTGACTTCCTGGTTATCAAATGCCTTTAACTCCTGTGGGAATACTGGAGTTCTGTTTTCTTGGCACATTATGTTTCATTGCATTAAACTGTTTCTTGTATCTAAATTACGGCTTTCATTGCTATGCACCAATTATTATCTTAAAACAATTTATTTTCCTTTTCCTTTTTGTACTTGTCATTACAGCCCATCTAAAGAAAACTTCAAAATATTTGTTAACATTGAAATTCTTTCTGTTTCTCCCAGCTATCCCTTATGAACCCTAATGATCTGATAGTCTGTCATTGCAAATCTTTCACAAGGACAACTTCACAAGATAAGGAATAGTCTGAAAAGAGAAGTGCTTCAATCTTAAAACATAACTGTTTAAAAATTCTGTTTGATAACAAAGAGACTCTTAGAACATTATCTTTAGTAATTTCATTGTAGGGGATTTAGGTTGTTTGTGACTGCTTTTGCAAATTAGGAACAAACTGTTTTCTTATTTGCTCCACAGTTTTATTTAAAGAACGACAATAAGTCATTAAGTATTGAAAGATTTAAAAAAATGCTATCAGAGTGACTGAGTTATGCCGAGCCATAAGCATGTGTTTTGACAGTAATTTGGTGGTATCCTTTGAGAGTGGCCCTAGGAATGGAAGTCATAGGAAACAGTAACATATGTTCCTTAGGTGGTAGGAGTTCGCCTTAAGAAAGTTACCAGACACTATGGTCACTCTAATCAGGAAAGTACAAAGGCAAGTTGATTTCATGTGTAAGTGTACCTTGTCTTTGGGAAAACGTGTTGCATTTCCATAACCAGAGTAAGCCACAGCACTAACTGATCCACAGGAGAACAGTTGTACCTCTGAGGTTTTGGTGTCAGTGAAATGTAGTGGCATCTTATATCTTGTTGTCTGCCCATAACCGAGCTAAAGATTCTGCCAAAACAAATTCCATGAATATTCTGAAATCTTTCATTTTGATCATTTAGCTTGACTATGGTCTTTGAAGAATGGTATCTTTGCTTTGCAACATGTCTTGGCAAAGGAAAGAAAGGAGTGAATGTTAAAAAAAAAAAGTGAATTATAAGGGAGGAGGGCAAAGGTCTACTTAACAGCCAGTGTCTTCTGAACACCAATGAGTCTATTTTTCCTAAGCTCACAAAAAGATTCCCAGAAAATTTAAATTAATAGTAACTATCCCCATAGTAATTCCCTAGGACTGCCGTAACAAATTACCACAAACCAGGGGCCTTAAGACAACAGAAATGTATTCTTTGTTCAGATATATATAGAGTCCAAAATCATGGTGTGTGCAGACTTGGTTCTTTTTAGAAGGGGAATCTCTTCCATGTCTCTGTCTTCGCTTTTGATGCTGCATGCAATCCCTGGTGTTCCTTGGCTTGTGGATGCATCATTCTAATCTGTGCCTTCATCTTCCCATGCCTCCCCTCTGAGTCTCTGTGTCTCAGAACTCCATCTTTCTCTATAAGGACACTAGTCATTGAATTTAGAGTCTACCCTAAACGTAGAATGTTCTCATCTTGATACCCTTAATTATATCTGAAAAGAATCTGTTCCCAAGTAAGGACATGTTCAGAATTACCGGGGCTTAATACTCCGAGATACATTTTTGGGGGGCACTCTTCAATCCACACAAACCCCCTGTATTGCAATGCAGTCATATTTACCTATGGCAGGTGTGTCTTATGAAGCATCACAGGTCAACTCTAGGCTCCCATACAATTTAAATAACTTGAGGTGATGTGCCCTATTCAATAGAGCACAATATTCCATAAGGCACAATGAAACAAATGAAATTAGAGATACCTTGTTTAATCTAGGATAGTGTAATATTAGAAACCGGAATGCACACATTTCTTCTATCTAATTTTATATAAAGGACAGGACACCTATCTCTCTTCATCATTAATCTAAACTTAGTATTACATTGCAAAACAAGTAGGCTCAAGGGTTGATTTCTAACCTTCAGAGATTGATATTAGCATCCAACTGAAAGTTCTCCATCTCTTGCCTGAATAGATACCTCTAGTCAGGTAATATTTTCTGCCATGTGGCTTGCTTTTCAGAGTTGAAAAAGGAACCTCGGTTATCCACTCTGCTACTCATGAGAAATAAATGCTTCTTGTAAAGAATATTAATTACAATAAACTTTAAAACTGAACTTTTGAAAACGGGACTTTGGGTGAAGTTGGAGAGCAGGGGTGAAGGGCATATCAGAGTGAGCAGCCTGTAACTCCAATGCTTCATTGAGAGCAGATGGTGTTCGGAGTCAGTCCACTTATGATTACTCCTTAATAAAGATTAAAGTTGCTTGTCCCCTTCCAGAGGTATTCTCGGCAGGCTGCCAATGTTCTGAACAGGTTCTTGGCTCACCTTGATCCATGCTGGATTGTTTCCCCTCCATTTATCTAATCGCTTCATATTTCTACTAATAAATCTGTCCACTATAATGTTAAGTTTTAAAAAACACACACACATGCTAATTTTAATCTATCATTATTTTTCTGTTATGTGAGCCCATTAGCAGTGACTAATTTTTTTTTATTGTTCTGGATCTTAATAATATTACAGTCATGTTTTGAATCATACACGTGTTTGAGCTATAGTCTGTTCCCAAGATCTGTGGAGTTGATAATTAGGCAAAGAATACAGGGCAATTTTTTCTTTTTTCTGTGAAGCTGGCCTGTGCAAGAAATGTGGGTGTTATAACAAGGTAGCAGCTGTAACCGAAATTCTAATGCACAGCAGGGAGTCTGACACAAGGCAGTTTCATTCTTCTCAGGAGTTGGCTGGAAGCCATTATTTTCAGGGGAAAGAGTAGCGCATTGTTCCAGTCCATGACCACTTGTGAGTTTCCATGGACAGCCCACACAAGTCCTTGGAATGATTATACAGACACAGAAAACAACCAGTGAACAATTTTAATGCAATTTATGTAAGCCTAAACTCTTGAAAGCATGCAGGTGACTACAAAGTGAAAAGACTATATGGCTGAGAAATCGCTTAAAACCAGGATACAATTAATCCTAAGAGAGCCTAATTTGTTTCTATATCTTAGTATATATACTTCTATGCCAGGAAACTCACACACAGGCCATGGGACATTACCAGGACCTGTAATTCTTCTTCATGTCTCCCTCTTAGTCACTATCTTCCTCCAAATAGCAACTATACCGATTGCTAACATCATAAATGTTTTTCTACTTTATAATAATATACTTCATACAATATGTGATTTTTGTCCCTGCCTTCTTTTATTCTGCATTATGTTTACAAAATTTACCTATTTTTTTCTGTGGAGTTGAATGTTTTTCTTATTCATGCAGAGTATTCAATTGTGAGAATACACCACATTTTATCAACACTACTAATGAAAGATTTTGGACTTTTCCATTTTGACACTATTATGAATAGTTGCTAAGAATAGTCTAGTACATGTGTTTTGATGTCTATTTAAACATTTTTCTCGGGTATGTATATCTTAAAGTGAACTTTTAGGAGTACAGGAAATGTCTATTTAGCTTTTATAGAAATCAGGTATCATTTTAATATGGTTCCTTTTACTGTCTCTTGTTCTATAATATATGATTTTTGTTCTTGTTGATCCTTACACTTACATGGAAGACCCATACTTTTCATGATGGAACTTAAATTTTTCTTTCACACGGATGATTGCCCCAACAATTAATGGGTATGCCAATTGTTATATTTCCATTGAATATTGATTGTTATTGTTAAGATTACTAGATTTGTCTTCTTAATTTCTCAAAACTATTTTATTTCTTGGTTACTCCATGCCATGCCTTTACTTCAAACTCTTATCTCTCACCTACACTACCCATTAGTTAGTGGGTTCAACTGCATCCAGCCACTGACACCCCAACTAAATCCCCACTGATACCCACACCATAGGTTTGATGGTCACCTGAAGAATCTGCCCCACTTCTCTAAGATTTAGGCTTATTAAAATTGAGTCAGGGTTTTTTTGTTTCAAAATCTTCAATGTAATGTCACATACAAGGTTTTTTTCATTGTTTCTGCCTTCATATGTAGCATATAAGCTATCGATTTGCCCATCCCAACACCGTCATACTTGGTATGTTTCAGCTAGCTCTTGACTTTAGCAGTTTCTTGTCCTGTATGTTGTGAACAACAGATATTAATCATTCTATCCTCTCTGATAATTTTTTTAAGTTTTATAAATTTTTGTGACTATGCATGCTATCATAAAATTTATTTGTTTTTCTTACTAGACTAAAAAAATAAGCAAGGACTATGTCCATTTTATACCCCGAGTGCCTCACATGGTCTTTGACACATGGTACATCCATGTTAAAAACAATGTTGACGGATACTTTCTTTTTGTGTGCCAAATATTTAGACACTTGAGTTGGTTATTTCTTATTTTTCCTTACTATAAATGTCATGTGTATTCAACTCAGCTGCTGGTGTTCAATATAAAACTCTTACCAGGATTGATTCTTGATGGTTTTTCTTGCTATCTTGCATTAAGTATGGTGTGTCTTTGCTCTTAAAATAAACTAAGCTTGTAATACTGTCCTCACCAGGAGAATGAGACATTAGCCAGTCTTTCAGAGGGTACCACGTTCTATTTATACAATATTCTGATTCTCCAAATGTCAAAATTTAGTCACGGTAGGAAACACCAGCTTCATATGACTGATCTAGCTATTTACAGAACTGCAAAGTTGCCCTCTACAAGCTGGTCAGCGGCCTTACCTCCCTCCAGGCGGATTGCCAATATATGTTCCTTTGCTGACTCTGTATAGAGGCCTTTAGGATACTCATGGAACTACAATATAAATTATCTTTCAAGTCTAGATGTACATTTTCAAAATGCTTAGAATGGGTCATATGCCATGTTCATTTCTTTCAGCTTTCTTTTTACTTTTCAAAAACTGAACAGCACATGTATCAGATGTGCTAAATTGATGATTTCACTTGCTGTTATAAAGTACCTGTAGTGCTTATTCCATCAAGCCCCAGGGCCTGAATTTACTTCACAGAATGGTAAGTGCTCGAGTTTTAGCTGGTGCATGTGCAAAGTGTTTGGCTTAAACTTGAAAAATCCTGAACTCCTGTGCTTTTCTGTAGCAATAAATCCTAAACGACAGCTTCAGTTTTATGACACTGAGAAGGGGCTAGTATGAAATACAATTGTTTTACAGGTTTTATCCTTCCTAAAATGAAAAGGAAAAATGTGTGTACAAACCTTCAATAAACATTTGGAAGATTATATTGAAGGCTCTCCAGATCTGGAAGAAATCTGTCAGAAAGTATTGCTGAGTCCACAACCTACATGAGAGAACTAATATATCTGGCATACTCCGTTTCCTAGTTTCTAAACCCAGGTAAAGATTTCTTTCAAAAGACAAATATACTACTGCAAATTTAAAGGAAGCCCAAAGAGATTTCTGACTCACAGTTCCAAGATGAAAGAAGTGAAATAAGAGATATTGTCATCACATTATAATTCATAAAATATATGTCATTTATACTCAAACATATGAAGTACAGGGCTTTATGAAAGCCACCAAACTCTGGTCTAGGCTGCTGTGAGATTTTTCACTGGCCAAGTCTGCATTCCTTTTCTTGGTCAAGACTCTATTTTATAGGCCAAGTCTAACTTTCCCTTGGGGTTCACAGCAAGGTTTTGTCATTTAAGTCTTACATTCTCCCTTAGAACTGTATAAGGAGCACCAAAATGTAAATTAAGACTACAATCCAGCATAAACTGGTAAATAAACTGCTGATTGCTAGTGTGGACCTTGCAGAATCTTATTGGTGGGTTTAAAACAGTAAAACCCAGTCATGCCAGGCCTAGGCTGAGCAGTGGATGGGTGATCGCTGTCCTCGGTGCTGAACCATCATCCTTAAAGTCCACGTCCATTTTTATTCCAATGTTGGCCCATGAGAGCTGTCTACTCAACATTTCCAGAATTCTAAACCAATGACACAAGAAGCAAGAGACATATGGAATGGAGGAAGTAAGAAAATAGAGAAAGATGAATGAAGTCCTTGGGAAGGCAGAACTTCTGAGAAGAGTAAAAGATGAACACTTCCTTACTTTTAAAATGATATTCAAGCATTTAATCTCAACAAAACAAAAAAAAAAAAAAACATTCACTTTGGCCAAACTGAGGTGGCTCAAAAAAGACAAGAAAATGGTGTAAAAATTAATACAATTAATAACTATCCCCAATAAAGAAAGTTATATAATGCAGAGAAAGGAGATATATATATAGGCATCAAGATGTATCACTATTGAAGTACCAGGTGAATACTAGCCGCCCCCCCCTCTCTTTTATATAATAAAAACATGTTTTCAAACACCACACTGTAGTGAAAATGTTTGTGTTCCAAACTGGCCAGAGTTAATTGCATGTGCTTTTTGACATTTTACCATATTTCTGATTTTTATAGTTGTTTTTCCCTCTTTGGTCATTTTAATGAGCATGCTCTTATCTCTTCAAAATCTACTGATGCTTGTTGGTCTTATATGTCTCACTAATATTTAGAATTATCTTTAAAAGTCAAGGTTTGAATTTTAAACCTTGAGTGATTGGGTGAAGATATTTCTCCCTGCTTTGTAACTGTCACTTTGCAAATGGAATGTAAATAAATGAAAATAAAAATGTTTATATTGCAAATTTCTGGAGATTTTAGATATTTTGACATATGGTTTGGGTAATGAGAGAATTGTTTGACATGAGTTCCTTATTTGTGAGTTGAGTCAATTCATTCATATTCTCTTCAAATCTAATGTCTTTTAAGTCCAGGTGGAGTACACTGTTTTAGAGTTTTGGAAAAGATAGAAGTACCTCTTTGTTTGAAGCAGCTGCTTCTGAAATACCCTTGCTTTTGTATTTTGAAAACAGCTCTAGTAATATGCCTTGGTTTGGCATTGCACTTTATATGTTTAAGTGTTACTACTTATATTTCATGTACATTATCTCACTGACTGTTGTTTCCAACTAGATTGCAAATTAATTAAATTAATTTACTACTGAACAGATAAAGAAAATGGAATTCAGGAAAGATTAAGTTACTTGTTTAGGGTCACAAGCTAAATCTTGACAGATCTGAAATTAGAAATTAGCTCAACTGACTCCTATGTTTGCTTCACAAATGTAGAAGAACAAAGCTTTTTCTATTGTTCTACCTCAGATTGTATGAAAGTTGGATGGGCTCTCATGTCTCACTTATTGCATAGAGGCTAACAACTTTCAGATTATATTAAAAAAAAAAAACCTCTCATTACAGTTACTATGTTTCTGGCATAACAGTTTTTTAATCCTCACCTGAGGCTATGTTTATTGATATTTAGAGAGAGAGAGAAACATTGATTGGCTGCCTTTTGTATACACCCCGACCGGAGATAGAACCCACAACCTAGGTATGTATCCTGACTGGGAATTGAACCCAAAACATTTTGGTGCATGGAACAACACTCTGGCCAAGTGAGCCACCCTTCCAGGCCAGTCTTCAGAAGTCTCCTCAGTTTTTATGGGTTAGATCACCTATATCAATGATTTCTGATAATTTTTAGAAACCAAATACATTCCTTAAAATGATCTAGATTTTTGTTTAAATATTCTTATGTTCTTTATTTTTTCTACAAATGAGTAATAATAATGTTCCTTTATATTAAGTAGTACATTTAACATATCTAAATTATTTTCACATCAAGTCTCACATTTTGGAGGTATTCTAATTATATAACGTAAGTAAAATGGTCATAATTTCTTTCAGTTTTTGGAGATAAAGTCTCTGAGTCTCAGAGAAGCTCAAGATTTCTGAAGTTTACAGAGGTAGCAAATGATTGAAGTAGGACTGCTGAATGGGTATCTTGAGTCTAAGCACTGAGCACCCCTAGCTGCCATACAGCAGTGATTCTTAAAGGGGGAGTGGTTATGTTGCTTCAAGGGGACATTTGGGAATGTCTGGAGATATTTACTAGTGATTGTCTAAACTTGGAGGGGTGCACTGTCACTTAGCCAGTAGAGGCCAGGGGTGCTACACTGCAGGATACAAGACACCCTCCCCTCCACCACACACACACACACACACACACACACACACACACACACAGCAATTATCACGACTGTCAAGAATGTCAATATTGAAAATCCATGATTTAAAGAAATCTTTCATTATTTGCTTTCTTTCTTACTAAAGAGTGAAATGCTGATTTAAGGATACCAAATTGAATATTTGAACCCAATCAAATAGAAGTACAAAATTACCAAAGAGCAAAATGAAAAGTACTCATATTTTGGAGGTAGATAAAACTGCTTTAAAATTCAGATTCTTCAGGTAAATAGTACGTTTCCTTCGGACAGGTCACATAACTTCTTTGTGCCTTATTTCCCTCTGGCATAAAGTAAGAATAATTCCTACCTTTTAGGATTTTTAACAGGATTACTCACTATTATTATTATTATTATTATTATTATTACTATTAATCCCTCCCTTCCAAGCCTCTATAATTCTATATTTTGTAGCCTCATGCTCCTAATGTGTTTACTGTCTGACTGTGGTTTCACACTGTAGTAGCCTATAGCCCTGATCCATTCTCTAGACTCAAAACCTGGCACCATCAATATGACCTATCTAATACATTACCTTTTACTGGTAGACACACACACCAGTAGGAGCTTGTCTTTTCAGCCAAGGATCCCCTTGGATGGGTAGAGTAATTGACAGAAATTATAATTTATTGATTCACTTCACCATTGTTTGACTCTCTCAGGATTAAAGTGAGCTCAGGGTGTGTCATGCAGTCTCCACTAATGTCCCAAAGGAAAGAGGAGAACTATATACAGAAGAGAATAAATGTGACAATTAGTTTAAATTTAAGTACAGCACCAATTGCATCTCTTCTAGCTATTTATTTCTATAACTCAAAACTGTTTCGGAGTCTGCTATCTTTTTTCCATAAAAGAGGGCTGTCCTATGAATGAAAATAAGCAATACATACAACATACACCTAGATTCATGCTTAGCAAGTAGTAGCTATTTATTTATTGAAATGTGTAAATACCATGCATAGGCATCATGCTTCAATCATGAATTCTAACAAAGCAATAGGAAATTCTCTCAAAGTCATCCCCACTGCATAAAAATTACTTACTAGTACTACTTTTCCAAGGCATGTTTGTACTTCTTTTTATATGCTCAACCTCTTTTTTTCCCTGAATTCTCCAAATTAACATGATATTATCATTTTAGAAAATGTTCTTTCTCTTTAAAAATAATCTTGATTTACATCTGGCTACTAAAGTAAATAAGTTTACTTTAATGATATGACAGCACTCTTTCTTTTAGTAGCTTTTGTTATTGTGGGTTCTGAAGTGATGAACGTTTAACAGTTTGGGATGATGGAACTATCAGAATATCTATACCCATTCTGAAAAGGGAGCAAAGAAAGAGGAAAAAAATGCCTTATCTCATTTTAAAGACTCATTCTGGTTGTATCTTCTCCCAAAATCATAAAAATCTGTTTTCTATGAGTGTTGGGGGAAAACATTATCAGTAGAAATGAGAGACCTGAGTTTGCCTCTAAAACCTTTATTCTTAATCCAACGATGCTTGTCCCGAGGGACTCTATTTTCTTCATTACTTGAGGCATTTAATTGAGCACCTTCACAACTAAATCCAGCAGGAAGAGGTTGGATGGATATTGTATTGGTATTAATACATGTGCTAGAGGGAAGGAGAGACAAAATATCTCAATACAAAGATATTCCAAAACATCCCAATACAATTGCTTAATCCTTAAGAAAAAGCAGAAGTCTGGAAGATCATGAGGAAGAAATATGAAATAGAATAGCTTCAAATTCACACTGTCACTTACTGCTTCAGTAAGTAGGAGAGGCCAGAAGCCAATCTCAATTCTGATTTATGATTCCTTGTTTTAAACCACCCAAAAACTTGTACCATTTGGAATATGGGAAGCCATCAGATGTCCCACTTGGGATTCTGTTAATTTATTCATCTTTCCATTGATGTATTCAATCACTCATTTAACAATTATTTATTGGACAGTTAAGGATTCTGATTTTAAAAATAGATGTCTTAAAAATATGGTCATGTGACTATATTTAAAACGTAGTGAGGGAGTAAAAAAAAATAAGCAAATAAGTGAATTACATTATAAATGGTTATATTGCTCTAAGGGAAATAGAGTGTGAAATAGAGAATAATACTATACTTTCAATAGAGCTGTCAAGTGTGGCTTCACTAAATAGGTGATAATTATGCTGGTGTGTGTATATATTTGGGGATGGGATGCATGGAAGGAATGTGTAACCATATTTCAAATTTTAAAAAGTCATCTGAAAAGTTCAAGGCCCCTCCAAGACTATACTATGTTCCATTGACTCAAAACCTTGCTAGATGCCATCACACTTAATATGATAACGTGAGAGCCACTGATTAATTATGTAATGCATTGTGCTGCAATTAATCATATATAATAAAGAGGTAATATGCAAATTGACCATCATGCCACAAGATGGCTGCCTCCATGTAGTCACAGGATGGCCTCACACAAGATACCTCCATGTAGTCACAGGATGGCCTCACACAAGATGGCTGCCTCCATGTAGTCACAGGATGGCCTCCCCCATGTACTCACAGGATGGCCGTGCCCATGTGGTCACAAGATGGCTGCACCCATGTGATCACAAGATGGCCACCCCTATGTTGTCACAAGATGGCTGCCTCAAGATGTCCGGCAGGGGAGGGCAGTTGGGGGCGACTGGGCTTGGCAGGGGAGGGCAGTTATGGGGGGACTAGGCCTGTAATAGAGGACAGTTAGGGACAATCAGGTCAGCAGGGGAGGGCAGTTGGGGGCAACCAGGCCTGCAGGGGAGGGCAGTTAGGGGTGACCAGGCTGGCAGGGGAGGGAAGTTAGGGGCAACAAGTTGGCAGGAGAGGGCAGTTGGGGGTGATCAGGTCAGCAGAGGTGGGCAGTTGGGGGCAACTGGGCCAGAGCAGAGGAGGACAGTGGGAGGAAACTGGGCTGGCAGGGGAGGCAGTTTTGGGTGACTGGGCCTACAGGGTAGGGCAGTTGGGGGCGATCAGGCTGGCAGGAGAGTGGTTTAGTGGTGATCAGGCTGCCAGGCAGAAGTGGTTAGGGGCAATCAGGCAGGCAGGCAGGCAAGCAGTTGGGAGCCAGCAGTCCCTGATTGTGAGAGGGGGGCCTATACCAGCAGTCGGACATCACCCGAGGGGGTCCCAGATTGGAGAGGTTGCAGGCTGGGCTGAGGGACCCTCCCCCCAAGTGCATGAATTTCGTGCACCGGGCCTCTAGTATACTTTATAAAGGCTGGTCTTCTAATATTGTCTGATACAATGATGCTTGAGTGAACTGTAGACCCTTTGGCAAACAGGTGGGAGACATTGCTTGGATTTTTTAAAATGTATTTTTATTGATTTCAGAGAGAAAGGGAGAGGGAGAGAGAGATAGGAATATCAATGATGAGAGAGAAACATTGATTGGCTGCCTCCTGCATGCCCTCTACTGGGGATCGAGCCAACAATCCTGGCATGTGCCCTTGACTGAAATCAAACCTGGGACTCTTCAGTCTGCAGGCCAATGCTCTATTTACTGAGCAAAACCAGTTAGGGCCATTGCTTGCATTTTTTGTTAACTTTTATAGAAATCATGTCTCCCAGCTTCCTTTGAACAACCCTACGAAGACAGGTGCCAACTGCACTTAGAACAGCCTATGTATCTGACATATTTAACATTGGCTTATGAAATATCAACTTGGTCATTGCATTACTAGTTGTTCATTTGCTCACCTGTACACTGTGAGCTCTTTGCAGGCAGCCAACTTTGTATCTCCAAAGCCTACCAGGGTGTCTGCATTAAAATAATATTCAGGCAAAGCTTATTTAATGAATGATTAGCTGACTAAATGAGTGAAAGCTAAACCAGTAGCAAGGGCTGGGAGGAAATCATTCTAAAACTTTGAATCTCAGAATATTTTTCTAAACCAAGTTAGAGAAAATATCCACCTACGTAACATGGCATATTTAGATTGAACAACTTAAACATTGACCTTATTTCACTAACAGAAAAAGAGTTTGGTCAGAAATTTTCAAATCTGAATTCACAGTATCGCTCTATAATTTACCTCCCATTTATATACATTACAGAAGATTGTCTCTTCTCTTTGATTTTCTGTTCCATCTCTGGGATCTTACATCCCATGCTGGCAAAAATATATTTTGTTTTCTCATCTGAAGATGTAGAACATTTGAGAGGAACTGAAGAAGTAGGTTAGGGACATTTATCAATCTCTCTCATGCTATCTCCCTAAAGGCAGAGGGAGTGGGAAGGAAAGACAGAGGGAGCTGACAGAGGAAGAAGGGAGGGCAATGGTCTACTACAAGTTCAATTTATTTTGGAATCTTTTTTTGTGTGTGGGAATGTTTATATAACCCCTATGAAACCATTTTTCTTTTGTAAAAAATGCTTATCAAATCTTCAAGTGAAACTTACTTTCTAGGAATATGGAATATCTTATTCTGTGGTTTCCCACACCCTCTGGCTCCCTGACTCATCCCACCTCCTTCCTGCTTCTTTGAGAAACTGGTGTGCAAGAACGCTAGCACAGGTAAACATGTTTGCTAGAAGGAGGGTGTATCAGACTCTCAAGAGAGCCTTTTGTAGTAAACAAAATGGAAAATAGAAAAGGCTTATATGAACTGGTAAATGAGTACCAAAATGGGAGACTAAGTCTCTAAAAATAACCATATTGTCTTTCATGAGCTTCCTCTTCTGTGCAGAGGCTTCCAGGTAATTCTAGGTGTCTGCACACGGACAGAGCATCTTCTTCCAGGGCTGAAATGCAGATATTTAAGGGTATTATCAATGAAGGCTATTTTTCATTGTGTTTGATTTCTCTGAAAGAACACACAGGCCCACACGGAGATTCACTGAAGCTCTGTTTCCTTCCTCAGGGAGCTGTTATTTCAAAAAAAACAATGGAATCAGTTAGCATAGGTAATAAAATAATTATAGTCATTTATTTTGGCTATTAAATGTTGCATCCCCTTAGCTAATCATCCACTTCAAGCTATTATTCAAAGTGTTCTGCTCTTTCTGCCTTTAAGTTAAACATCATGAATTTCTATGCACTGATAAATCCAAATCTAATAAATTCCTGATGTGTTTCCTTTAGCTGTGACTACAGACAACTCTCTCTATCTTGTTAATTCAATGTTATTCAACACCAGTAGAAGATGTTTTCTAATACAATATAAAAGCAGAGAGTTACCTTGTTACCTAAGTTCATATCAAGTTACGAGGATATTTAGCCTTCATTTCTTTATGACTCTAGAGACTTGATGTTACAAACAAAAGAAGTGCCTGAGATTTTAATCCTGGGGCCTTAGAGAGCTGTACTTTCTAAAGCAACCCTAAACATCTCCTGCCAACACTAAGTCCATGAGAGAATATCTTTCAGGATTCAAAGAGCCTAATGCCTGTTTCACCATAAGATAGAGTTAGGTTTCTAATTAATTTCAGTTCTATTCAGTTTCACATCCATTTCATTTTGATAAGGTCTAAACCAGGCATATCAAATAACCCGAAAGCATGGGGAGTTGTTTTCCTGTCTTGAAGGCATATTATGTGAATTGCTTAGAAAGAAACCAAACTGGAATCCTTATTCTCATTTCAGACTTCAGATCATTAAACAAAAGAAGCAGCAGAAATAATTCCAAATGATTCCTGTAGAGATTGCATATTCAGAGTTTAAAACTCAATCTATGTTTGTGCTATCAGTGCACTATAAAGGAAACAATTCACTCCTTAACCTTCCCCATCCTTCCCATGCTTCTGAACTTACCCAATGAATCAATGCAGGTTTGACTTTAATTAAAAATATATATACATACTAGTATAATGACTGGAAATCCTTGTCCTTTAGTATGAACTCTAGGAATAATTAACATACTGGACAACTTCTTTTTTAAACTTCTTTTTAAAGTTCAGTTTATATTTAATATTATTTTGCCTTAATTTCCAGTGTACAACATAGTGACTAGACAATCATATACTTTGCAAAGTATTCCTCCCAATATGTCCAGAACCCATTTGGCAACATACATAGTGATGACAATATGATCGACTATATTCCCTATGCTGTACTTTACATGCCCATGACTATTCTGTAACTGCTAATTGTATTTCTTAATCCCTTCACCTTTTTCATCCAGTCCCCCAACTCCCTGCCTCTCTGACAACCCATCGGTTTTTTCTATGTGTCTTTGAGTCTGTTTCAATTTTGTTTGTTCCTTTATTTTGCAGATCACTTTGTTTTTATTAACTACATTTGGGTTTTCAAAATTGTATTGAATTTGTGAGGTGTATCATACAATTGAAACTAATAAAAACTAATGACATGTTTTGGTCCTAAAGTTGTAACATCAAAAATTTTTAAAAGCCCTAGCCTGTTTGGCTCAGTGGATAGAGCGTCACTCTGTGGACCAAAGAGTCCTAGGTTCAATTCCAGTCAAGGGCATGTACCTCTTACCTCATTTGAAGGTTCCTACCAGGCCTTGGCCCTGATTGGTGCATGCAGGAAGCAACCAATTGATGTTTCTCTCACATTGATCTTTCCCTCTCTCTTCCATTCTCTAAATGATAAATGGAAAAATATCCTCGAATGAGGATTAAAAACATTTTTCCCAAAAAATCCTGTTTTCAAATGGATTGTTTTTCATTGATATTCTACTTACAAAAAATATTCTAAAGAAATGAATAAAAAAAGAACTTCAAATTGGACAATATAATTTTCCATTGAAATTGAAAACATGTTCATTGGTTTTTACTGCATAAATATCTCAATTATACTCCATCTACTTGTCAACATCTGAAACTTTACTTAGGTAAGATAAAAAGAAACCTCCACTAGGGTGCAGGGTTTTTCTAAGAACTTTGGCATAGTGCCCTTGAATTAATGTGGCTTTTCAATAAATTAACACACACACACACACACACACACACAACACAAAATACTCATTGAAATGAATTGATTCCATTTCTGGAGTTGTATTGGTATTTACAGTGATTAGACAATCATATACTTTGCAAATTATTTCCTCCATTATTTCTAGTACTCACTTGGCATCATACATAGTGATAACAACATTAGCGACTATATTCTCTATGCTATACTTTACATCCCCATGACTATTCTGTAACTACTATATCTGTTCACCTTTTTCATCCAGACCCCAACTCCCCACCCCTCTGCCAACCCCATAAGTTTGTTCTTGCATTGGGCCCAGATCAGTTTGATCAGTTGGTTAGAGTCTCCTCCTGATAAGTCAAGGTTGCAGGTTCGATCACCAGTCAGGGCACATACAAGAAGCAACAAATAAATGCATACCTAAGTGGAATAACAAATGGATGGGTTTTCTTTTTCCTCTCTTTCTCTTACGTAAAATAACACATTGCATTGGTATTATCTATAATTCATTATAGCAGGAAGAAAGTGGCAAGTGTTGGATCACTACTTGCTCAGTAAACTGACTCTAGAGTCACAATATTTTTATATTTTCCTTGTAAGAACATCAATTTTTCAGAGTGATGAAAATCAGAACTTGCAAAATGTTCTACCGGGCCTTCTGAAAGTTATGAGGGTTTTAACTTTAAATCACATTAATAATATTTTTTTTCTTAAAAATAGATGGGTTTTGTATGGCAACTAGAATTGTCTTTACTGTGAATATATTCTACAAGAAAGGAACATTTTTTTAAGGTTTTATGGACCCAGTAACTGCATTAGAATTGGTTTATTGGAAAAACCATTTAAATTAGCTTCTTTTGTTTAAAAAGTTATGTGTTGAATAGCCAGGAGCCAGGAAGTAATTTTACAAAGGAAATATAAATGTATTGTGATGAATTTAAGTAGCACAAAGAATACAGAAAGCTTTGCATGTAAATTGACTTTATAAATTAGATACCATAAGCTGGTAATAGAACATAGTAATACCATGGACAAATTCCAGTCAACATAAAATTTGAGCTCTTTGAAGATAGGGCCAAATCTGTTCTCTTAGAAGTAATAGAAATTTTCAGCCAGGGATGGACTTAACACAGTGGATAACCTTTTCATTAGGCAATTATGTGTTTCAGTCCACAGGATATTCAGTATATATTTTTGTTGTACTTTTTCAGATGTCAATGACCCCATTTCATGAAATTTAAGTCACACTGAGGTTTTTAAACATCTGAAGAAAATCAATAGATGAGCTATTGAAGACTATTATATATCCACTGAAAATGTGTGGGTTTTTTTTAATTCTCTCTTTTAAAAAAAATTTTTATTGCTCAAAGCTCCACCTAAACATCAAAAAATCATTGAAAACCTGGGTGATAATTATCCGTGTCATGGATTTTATAGTGAAGCTCTTTTGTAGCTTTGTAGCATTTGAAGTTCTAATCCACTTGGTACAATACCCCAGAAAAGTTAGTAAGGAATATAAAACTACTAATCCATTGAGCAATCTTAAAACAATAAAAAAGAAAAAAGGTATTACTAGAAATTAGGTTTTATTACCATCACAATCAATAGAAACAAATTTGTAGTCACAGTTCACCTTAAGTGACACTAATTAAAAATAAAATGGTGGTGTAATTAATGTGTAATTAAATTGCGATTCTTAATTAGTTTATTTGGGCCATTAGGAACTTATATTTAGGCTTTTATGAGAGGCTAGTAGATTTTGTTTGAGTCTAACCTAAAATATGTGTACATAGTACAGAGAGTTCTGTGTTACTTTAGAGAGTAGATCCAAGACTACTGACCATAAATGGTTTATAAATTAAAGTAGAAATTAAAAAATGGATCCATCTAAAAGTGAAATGAGCAACCTGCTCCACCATTGGAGATAAGCAAGGGAAAGTGGGATGGCTGACATGCTGATCATTTAATAGGCACACTATAGAATGCATAGGTGGAAATTTATACTAGGAGATGTTATGGCTGCTTAAACAATAAGCTGCTATAATTGTATGGTTCTAGGAACTATCTCAGGGGTACAGGTATAGGACTAAGAGCTCTTAGGCATGTTCTGTATTACATGAAATTGCCAGCCACGATATTTGCTAATGTTATAATTAAAAATATTTATGTGTCCATCTCTAACTTAACATAGCCCATGTGTCTTTTTTTTACAATCTTTACTGAAAACCTAGAGAATAAAAGAAGGCAGAAGTCATTTTAAGAATAACTATCTGTGCTTCATTTTGTAGAGAGAGCAAGATCTCATTCTTTTGCTTTGGAAACTTCCACAGAAGATAGGAGCAAGGGTTTGTCACATTGTAAAGGATGCTTAAGCAATTATCTGTGACCTGGCCCTATAGCTTGGACACAGGATTTAGCAGTTTCCCAGGACCACTCTATAACCCTCTGTCTAACAAAGCCTTGCAGTATCTTAGTAACGCATCAGAATTTCAATACATTTACTGGAGATATCTGTGCTGAAGATGCAACATGGACACTCAGTAACAAATACCTGAATTTCAGAGATCAGAGGTGGAAAGTGCCAGCAAACCCTAGATCTCCTGAGGTCTTGCAAAGGATCAGAATAAAAGGTGGTAGGTATCCCGAGAGAGAGAAGTGTAGAAATCTGGCTTGAGTGGTAAGCCTTGGCCATCACAAATTGTCACAGTCTCTGAGATATTCTAAACACTCTTCTTCAAAAACACATCGATTAGGCTTCTTTTGTTTGAAAAAAAAAAAAGGAAGAATAAAAGGATGAGGTTCTGTTTGGGAACTCTGGGGTAGGATTAAAAGAGCTGGAAAATGCCAAGCAATTGAGCACTGGGAAATAGAAGGGCCAGGATGATGATGATGTACCTAGAAAGCAAGATTTAATGGATTGCTACAACAGCCCATGAGGGGATGAGTTCTTACTATGACCCTCTCTTGTGATCCTCCCGTCAGAATTCACACATCCAGGAATCATAGTGTGACTGGTCTTGGGTTGAATGTTTCTCCTCTGGCCGGTAAAGTTGGGCTATTGTATGAAGCCCAACAACACCTGCAAAAGTAGTTCCCCTAGAAAATCTGTATAGACTCTTATTGAAAGAGATGGAATTGGATGTTGGACAGGAACTATACACAACAATCAAATAAATAGGAAAAGAATAAAAGCAAGAACGCTTGTCTACCAGTAGGAACAGCAAAAGAGGCTTCCAACATTCATTCCACAATTATTGATGGAGTGTCTACAGAGTGTGAGACACTCTGCTCACATTAATACCTTTTCATTCACACACAGCTTGTGAATGAGAGACACATTAGGAAAAGGGGCCCTTAGCTTTTCGTGGTCATTTCACATTAAGACGAAACATTCACATCTTTGTTCACAGTGTTATTTTGCTATTTTCCCCAATCACAGATCTTTCTTCACTCATTTTAAAGTTCTTTTTCTAAAATAAGTTTTCATGTTCAAGTAACTGTAAATCACAGAAGACAGGGGATTTAGTCTCATTCTCAGCTTCAGCGTATTTTTTCAGTGACCAATATCAGAACACACAATGTGTTCACACACACACACACAAACACACATGCACATATAATCATGATAGCATGATGGCAGGTACTAGAATATCTATAATTCAGTTTTGTAGTCTTGGTCCTGGTTCTTCATTTGCAAAAAAAAAAAAATAGGTGAGGTTATAGTGCTCGAAACAAAACTCATTCAAGTGAGATTGAGCTCAAACAGAGAAATTATTGGAAGGCTACACATGTATCTCATGCAACTGTGGTAAAAAACTCAGCTGAGTCTCAGGATGGACAAACAAACTGGGCACTGAGAGGGGGAACTCACATCACCACCATATAACACCCAAGCATGTTTGTTCCCTTACCTTCTTTGGTTCTTGGATGAAATGGCACTTCAGTGATTTTTCTAGTCAAACCTAAAATACCATCCCCTCTCCCACTGTAGCACTCCTCATCTATCTCCCCTTCTTTCTTTTTTCTCCAAAACAACATCTGCATCAGTCATGATAAGAAATGAGCTCAGATATGTTAATGGCTTCTATCAACAATAGTTTGTTGTTCACTCACACCACGTGTCTATCACGGCCCACTCACCCCACCTCTGCTCTATGTGAATATATACTCACAAGGATGCGTAATACATATGCATGTGTATTTCATGTATGTCTATCAATATAAAATTAAATTTTAAAAATTTAATTGACTTTAAATTAAACTTTTTAGCATTTGTAGAAGGTTAACTAGGATTCTGCCAGTTATCCAAGAGTTGTGGCTGAGTACAGAGTCTGAGTGGAATTCAAAGAATTGTGTGCTTTGGGTACTAAAAAGAGCTGCTAGGAGCCTCTAACCTGTAAGACCAGAAAACCCAGGGTTGCCCAAGCGTAAAATAGCTTGTACTTCTCCTATCAATAACGCCCTCCCCAGCCCCTTTCTTGCTCTCAGTGGATATAAAACGTGGATGGGAAAAGGGAAGAGGAGCATCAGGGTCACAGGCCTTGTTGGGAGTGCAGAATTGTTTGTGCGATGTTTTCTTCTCCTCTCCACGGAGTGATTCTTCCTTAATAAGCCATGTAGGTATGTGCTGGAGGTGGGGAAAGGTGACTCCAGGTGAATCACTCATAAAAATTGGAAGTGTCAGCGAGAAGGAGCAATGTGCTTTCCTTCTGTTCCCTGGTTGGATATCTGCTTAGAGAATATGCCTTCTGATCTGTGCCCATGACAATCTGAGTGGAGGAAAGGGAATTGGTGAGATACTTCAGGTGACATACACTTGAATAACATGCACACCAACTATCTTAGCAAGGATGTGAATTTCCAGTGGGTCCGGTAAGCACCAGAGAAGTAGCTGACTTAAGGTGTGGCATTGGCTCCCCCACTGGAAGGCCAAAGCAACTTGAGTTGTGGTGGGAGATGGAGAGTGGAAGAAATGACTTGGACCTGAAGCTCCAATGTCAAGGATTGGGAAAATGTGGAGACTGCAAGGCCCCCTCTGAAGAATCTATATGCATGTATGAGTGAGAGCCAGTTAAGAATGCCTACCGCACAGGAGCAGTGATAATGTTAGCCAATAAAAGGATAAGGCTACAGCCTCAAGATGTTAATAGCTGACTTTTCTTTCTTCCTCTTGGCACCTTCATACGCTAAATGCACTAGAGCCGTGGTCGGCAAACTGTGGCTCGCGAGCCACATGCAGCTCTTTGGCCCCTTGAGTGTGGCTCTTCCACAAAACACCACGGCCTGGGCGAGTTTATTTTTAAGAAGTGGCATTAGAAGAAGTTTACGTTTAAAAAATTTGGCTCTCAAAAGAAATTTCAATCGTTGTACTGTTGATATTTGGCTCTGTTGACTAATGAGTTTGCTGACCACTGCACTAGAGCAAGAAGGAGGAAGGACTATCAAGCTTTCAATCAGTCAAGAGATCAATATTTTAAAAGTTGACTTACCCAAATTTATCCAGAATGTTGCAGAACCTACCCAAGATATTGTTAAACAGCCAGATAGGAGGACTGACAGGGTTGAAATCAACCAATAAAACCATTTCATTTTTACACACTAGCGATTTTAAAATTACTCAATAAGCTGGTTAAACATGAAACTTAAGATGCCATTGTTGTGTTCAAAGTCTTTTAAAGCCATTGTCATTGGAAGAGTATTTTTAAATTATTTTCCTAAGTGGATATACCACCAGAAAATGTTTCATCAGAGTATGGTAAGTTATTTGGTACTACATCCCTGATCCAGTACACAATGACTTTTTAAAGGCTATGTAAAGTCCTGTGGCTAAGACTATTTAATCTAGCCTTTCCCCAATTGGTGATAAATCCTATTTAAGCCACATTCCCATTAACATCCTGCTAAAAGGCTACTCCACAAATACCAGGTACTTTAAGAAAAGAACAGTGTTTAGTGTCTTGTATTTGGTCCTCCATTATCTGATCACTACCTCAGTTCACAGCCTTACCCATATTCCCATGCCCTGCTCAAATCAGACTACTTTATTTTTTTATGAACACATCATTATGTCTACTTCTAAGACTCTTTCCCCCTTTGGCATTTCATCATCAATATTATTTGTTGCTATTCAAATCCTCCCCACCCTTAGTTCTATTTTAAGTGCTGCCATCTAACCCATAAAGGCTTCTCTAATCTAATTAAGAATTGTTCCTTGTTCCTCTCTACACTCATAGCTCTCTGCAATGACTTCATTCAATCTACTTAACCCAGACTACCTTTTAGAATTATTACTGATGATACTTATAATAATATTATTACAAGTTTACAAAGCAATTACTATAAATCAGACACTGTGTTCAGTCCTTGTCAAAACAACCCTGCAAGTAATATTATCACTTACAGATAAGAAAGCTGATGCCTAGAGAGGATGAATAACTTGATTAAGGTCTCATAGCTAAGAAGTGGCAGAGCCAGGACACTACTCCAAGTCTATCGGAACCCAAATCCTTGCTCTGCAACTCTATGTAATAATTACCATGCCCCTTGGTGTGCATGTCTTTCTCCTCCTCTTGATTATCAGAGCTCGGAGGGCAGGGATCATGTTGAGTTCATCTCTATACACACTCCATGCTTAATAAAGTGCTTTCCAGATACCCTGTAAGACATGTTTAGAATTAAATCAAAACTGTGCACCCTCAGCATCCTGAGGTAATAGGAAGGCATCTCCATGAGAATCATTTGTCTGTCATTTCAAGGTGCTGGCTCTTTGCATTCCACCTGTCCTTTCCTCCTTTTGAATTCTCTTCCTAGAGTATCTCATTATGATGCATCCCCTACGTTCCTCTTAGTCGCAATATCTAATGCAACATGACGAGCGCGACATGAGCACATGAGCCCTAGAGAACTGAAGAGCAGGAGGGTTGTGTTTCTCCACACTGTGGATTGAAGGGAATTTATAAATATATATATGGTAAAGGTCATCAGTGAAACTCCAAGTTAGGAGCCCTGCTGTGCAAGGGTTCCATCCTTCATAGGGCACCAAACTGCTATATTCCCATGGAAATTGAGTTGAATAGGCCATTCAAGCAGCCCCGTTTATTTTTCCAAGAAAATTGCCTTATATTAATGCTCATTATGGAAATAGTGCTCCATGTCAGACCTAACAAGAAGAATTTGGAATGCATGTACACATGGAAAATTACCTCCTGTGCTTTTCATCCCAGTGGGTCTTGGGGAATTTTCTGAAACTCATTTTCAGCCTCTGTCAGCTTGTTCAACAACCCCTTTCCTCTGAAAACAATCCCCTCTGCAATGACCTCTTTCCAAAACACCCCAGTTGTCAATCAGTCATGGCAACCAGGCCAGCAGTTCAGTGACCCCAAATAAATTTCATGGGGACTAGGTCTCCAGGCCAGGAAGAAACCAAACTAAAATAACAGGAGAGTCAGTAGAGTATATGCTTAGTTTACCCATGGGGATTGTGGATCCCTGCAGACTAGGGCTCAGATTTTTGACTGTCCCTTAGTAATTGTGTGGCATAGGGAATTAATGCATGCTCTTCATGTCCTGCTCTGTAAATAAGTAGAAAAATTAATAGTGAAATTCTCCCTCTTCTTAGAGTTATAATGAAATTAAATGAGATAACAATTGCAAAGTGTTTTAGCAAAATTTTTGTCTAAAAAAATTATCCTCAATGAATCATAACTAGTAGATTTAGTAATATAACAAAATTTTATACTGAAGTGTATGGTACTTAATGTATTAACTATACAATGTCTCCTTTTAAAAAAACACAATAGGATAACTTAGCAAAAAAAAAGCCTAACAAATACTAGTAAATCTAAAATGGCAGAATTTCATACATTGGGGATACCAATCCAATCTTAAAATAGGGGTAACGGTGATTTTTCAGGTTACAGAAAGCAGAATAGGAACTACCTTCTCATTCACCTATATATATTCCCTTGTCAGATTCTAAGTCTACAATGGATCAGAATTAGTCTGAGTTGATGTTGCAAAATGAAGAAAAACATTTCTCCAACTCATTGCTTTATTACTACCTTTGGTGTTCTTAGGATAGACAGGTAAAAACAACTTCCTAAGTTTCAAATTCCAGAAGTTATAGAATTTTGCTGTCTTTACTGGTAAATCTTCTTTGCCTAGTTTGCATATCAAAGCAAAGTTATTAATTACACTTTTGTTTAAAAGGCACTATCATAAGCATCTTTTAAATGTCCCAATCTTATACTCAATTTCATATATCTGGAATCATAGGCTTCCTCCCAGATAATCTAGACTTCGTGTATAATTTTTAAAACATTTCTACTGATGTGTTCTAAAGTTGTGAAATTGTTATGATCTTCACAATAGCTGTACTCTATTACCAGGACTCCACCCCACATTTAAAATTAAGGGTAGATCTTAGGGGAAATATCATACTGGATGATTTCTAGATTACTTATGCTGCTAATTATTGTGTTTTTTTTAATTATCTCAACTTTCCAGTCAATTTACTGCTGACAAAAAAATAAAATGGAGGGAGGGTCAGGCCAGTAGATTTAAAGCCATAAGGTGATATAAACAGGGGTGGGGGTGTGGGCGAGAAAAACAAGGAAAAGGGAAAAGGCAACAATTTTAAAAATAAAAAGAAATGCAGTAAGCAAAATCAAATAATATGGGATATGAAAAGTAGAAATATGTCAAGAAAAAGAAGAAAAACCCATGGGAAAAGATAACTGTACCAAACAAATCTCCATTCACGTTTCTGGTGCCTGATAGAAAAGTCATCACATGGCCCAAGAAAAAAGTTTCTCAGGCCCTCTTTCCGAAATGATTTTTGCTTGTGCTTATTCATTGGATCTAACAAAATAAGGATGCCTTTGAGCTATTGATTGGTGCAAATGTGGCTTAATAGCAGAATCATTACTTTTTTAATCTTGGAACTGCCAGTCCCTACTATTTTCAACTGGACTTCAAGTTGTTCGATTGCAAGCTGCCATTACTAATTGTTTTTAAATTCATCGGACATATCTAGTTCAGGAAGTTTTGTTCTTCAGCAATAGACTTCTTTTTTTTTTCTCGACCCCAGTTTTTAGAACTTTATCTGCTCAGACTGAAGGGCATCTCATTTTGGAAGTGTTAATCTTGAAAGAGATTGAACTTGGTTGATCACTTAGAAAAATGTGGTCTCATTGACTCCTGAATACAATATAATTTGGGTCACTATTCCCATTTGCTCAGTAGCATTAAAATGATTCATTCCTGTAGGTTTACATAGGCTGGTATCCCTGTCCATCCTACAGTTCATTACTGGAATTGAGCAGAAAAGGTCAAATTGGGGGTAATATGTCAAAAGGCTGTAATTAAGATTTAGAAAGATTAATACCGATGGTATTTAATGAAATTGGCTTTTAGAGGAATGCTCATCTATTACTTTGATATTTAACATTTTTTTTCTTATTAAAATGTTAGTGCTGAATATAAGCACACAATCAGTGGCAGAAATATAAGCTTATGCAACCGCAACCATCAGCAAGGAGGCCACAACAAATAATCAGATTTTTGTGTATGTTTGGGGGTGCTGATAATGAAATTACTTAGCTTTTCCACATGAGACAAAATTTTGTGGGGTTTTTTTTCCAGCGCTTGCAAAAGATATATTTATTACCATAAATAGCAAACTAACTTAGTTTTTCACTGGACAGACACAGTGTTTTTTTGTTTTGTTTTGTTTTGTTTTTATCAGTGTGGCATGAAACTTGTTATAGGGTTTTTTAGTAAAGTTAATTTATTAGATTATCTTTTTATTTTTTTATTGTTTAAAGTATTACATATGTCTCCTCTTTTCCCCATAGACCCTCTCCCTGGCCAGTCCCACCCCTTAGGACAAGCCCCCACCACTCCAGTGTCCCTGTCCATTGGTTATGCTAATATGCATGCATATAAGTCCTTTGGTTGACACAGTGTTTTTTAATCAGTCATTTCAGATGTTTATAGCAATCTCACATACAAAGAAAAAAATATATCAATTTTCTACAGACAGGGGTTAATTTTTCCCCTGAAGGGAATACTATGCTTAAATCCTGCCTATCACATTGAAAAGGACTCTGTAGCCCAAAGTAGCAGTCTGATGCCTTTTGGTGTTTTGAAGAAGGAGCTGTTTCAAATTGTAAGGAAATTTCCATTTCAAAAATAGCTACTGAACCATCACAATGACTGCTTTGCATATATTTTTGGTCACAAAAATACCATTGTTATTTTTTACTATGGCTATGCAAATGAGATGTTGATAGGATTAAGTTCTGTCACCTTCTGAGACAGTCTTATGTTCTCAGTATTGAAGTTTTCCTTCCCTCTACTTCCTTCACATTTAATTAAAGCCATCAAATTTATTGTGCTTTTCATTCTGGGCAGATTCCCTCTCCCTACTCTTTTTGCTTCTCCTCTACTGACTTTTCCCAGAATCCTAGTCAGTCCTCTTCCTATTTGCTGCAGGTTGCATCATTTCTTTGCCATGACATTGTCTATTTTCAGTAAAAAAAAACAAAAAAACAAAAAACAATTCTCCACCTTATATTTAAAATACAAAAAAAAAGTCAATAGTTTATTGTCATTGGTCTACTATGACTGATTATTTTTACACTACATTTGCTAAGTGCTTTCATATCAAGTAAATTGTTTATTGCATTTGTTCAATATGCATTTTGGGAAGCTCATGATGGTATCAAATGTGTGTGTGTGTGTATGTGTGTGTGTGTGTGTGAGCGTGTGAGTGTGTGTGTGTGTGTGTGAGTGTGTGTGTGTGAGTGTGTGTGTGAGTATGTGTGTGTGTGTGTAAAACAAGTCATTCTTAAAATTGTTATATCTGTTTTTGTGTTTCTAAAACCTACCAACCATTCAACTTTAACACACACACACACACACACACACACACACACACACACACACATACTCACATTCACACACACTTCAATATTCAATGTTCAGGTTTTAAAAGTTTTGCATACCATTTTCTTCTTTTTTGTAAATGGCTAAACATGCTTTTGTAATAAGGCTTGAATACTCAACAATTTGAAAAATTTGTTGTTTTTGCTTTTTTAACATTCAATTACATATGAGTATGTGGCAAGTCAAGTCACAAAACAGTATATTTGTCATAATCACTTTATTGTAAAGTATGTATTATTTTAATTATATAGAGTATGTATATGCATGTGCACAAATATATCTAAAAATGATTAAAAGAGATAAAGAGATAGTTAATATATTTTCTATGGTTGGTTGCATTATTGATAATTTTTATTTTATTTTCTGTGCTTTCCTATATTTTCCAACATTCCTACAATAAACATGTAATTTTTTTTATTCAAGGGATAATATATTTTTAAATGAAAAGGAAGGAAAGACAATAGGAAGAAAGGGTAAGATGAAGGAAGGAGGGAGAGAGAAAAGAAAAAAAAAGAAAATATTTGTAATTTGGCAGGACACCTTTGTGAAGCCCAGCAGGTCACTGTTGACTTCCTTATTTGTCAACTATCCTCTACTATATCTGGATTTTATAAAGAACGAGTAGTTTTCATTTATGGAATTATTAGAGGCCCAGTGCATGAAATTCATGCACTGGGGGGGGGGGGGGTGGAGGTTTGTCCCCCAGCCCAGCCTGCACCCTCTCCAATCTGGGACCCCTTGAGGGATGTCTGACTGCCCTCTCACAATCCAGGACTGCTGGATTCCAACTGCTCTCTCCTGCAGGCCTGGTCCCCCACAACTGCCCTCCCCTGCAGGCCTGCATCCCCCCCCAACTGTCCTTCCCTGCAGGTCTGGGTCCTCCCCAACTGACCTCCCTTGCTGGCCTGGTATCCCCCAACTGCCCTCCCTTGCTGGCCTGGTCACCCCAAACTGCCCTCTTCTGCTGGCCTGGTCATCCCTAACTTCCCACAACTGCCCTCCCCTGCAGGCCATCTTGTGGTGGCCATCTTGTGTCCACATGGGGGCAGCCATCTTTGATCACATGGGGCGGCCCTCTTGTGTCTTGGAGTGATGGTCAATTTGCATATTACTCTTTTATTAGATAGGATATGTGCTAAAAAACGTAATTATTAGCATAGTTCTACTAAAAGAGAGAAACAATGAATATAAGGGTATATTTGTGAATACATATACTCAGATATGGCATCATGACATTATTTTCTTAATCTGGTCTAGTTTAGCATTAACTGTAGTTTGCTTCCTCTAATTCTCTAACTCTGGGAAGAGAGAAAACACCCCTGGAACCATGAACTGGTTAGGATTGAGCAATAAGAACCTAAACTTAGATACCAGAACTACCATGGAAACCTTGAATGGGCAGTCGATAATTTTAGCTTTTTGGTTTTAGAACTCAAAAGGGAAGTGTTCTGGATATCAAATTATATTTATCTATGTCATCATATCATGGTACTTTGTCTGACAAAGAATCACTTTTAAAATCTTAACCAGGGAGTGAGTGAGAGTATTGAAGTTGTTCAGAATGCTTCCTGTTTCCTTCTTTGATACACACTGACTGACATCAGTGGGCTTTATTGGAGATATTTACTTACATTGGTTTAAGGCAGCCCATTTTCAACCCTTTTCATCTCATGTACACATAAACTAATTACTAAAATTCTGTAGCACACCAAAAAAGATTTTGACAAATATGACAAATTTACCAATATGACAAAAATAGGTATACTTTTGATTCATTCACACCAGATGAATATTATGTTGGCTGTTGTCAATTTTTTTATTTTATTTTTTGACAATCTAAGGGAAAAGAGGTCAGTGACCCTGACTAAAAAGTCAGGTATTTCATGGTTTAAAAATTCTTGTGGCACATTGTTTTTTATGTGTCTATTTCTTCTATAAAAGCCCACCATGCTTATGTGAGTATAATAAAACAGTAGAACTTGGCACCCTCCAACCTCTTGTTGTGGATTGCTGAAATGATGTTGGAAAGTGAATATAAAAGTGGTGCATGCTAGTATTGCCAAATATTGACTTTGTTTGCTAACTCCATCACATAAAATTTCTGACGACAACCTAAGTAAAGTTCAGTTGAAGATAAAACATTGCAAAATAAATGCCAAAAATGGAAACCATTTTTCAAAACACTAAATTAGGAAGTTAAGGAATCAGGGCAATTAATCAATATTTCAAAATGATGAATATATTTTACAAAACACCACTTAAAATGAAAACCTCAAAAGAGAGGTTTTTCTGAATGTTTAAAACAATGTTTATTTTGGGCTTCTGTGGAAGATGACAGATAAGGGTTTTGGAAAACACTTTACCTAAAATTTTTGCTACAATTGTATTCTTCATCAAAATGATCTGAAAACATATATGAAAATCATTTAGTATTTGATGCTAATAATTATACTTGTCATTTATTGAGAATCTATTTCCCAAGTCCTTTACCTAGGCTTAATCAATTATTTTGACAAGCCTGTATTATTATTAACTTGAATTTAGAAAATACACTATTATAAGACAACATTCCTTCAGTCATTCCACAAACTTTTGTTTTGTGCCAGATATTTTGATAATTTAACAGGCAAGTCAAAGTTACTTACGCATATGGGCTTGCATTTCTTCAGGGCAGGTAAGATGGAAAGAAGACAATAAATACAGAAATAACATTTTTTAAATGTGTTATAATGACTCAAAGATAGGACAGGGAATTGTTAGTAGTGAAATGACCCAGAATGTTACTGGTAATTGGACCTCGGTTAAGCAACCTCAGTATTGAATTCTGGCTAAGAAAGAATTCAGAGCCAATCTGAAATATAAGTAAATGGTTATTTAGAAAGCCACAGAAGTAGAAGTGACAGTGGAAGCAGTGAGCCAGCAGGGCTGTGTGGGCTCAGGAAACAAGTTACAGCGGCAAAAGTAGGGCCCTTGGAACTTAGGAGAAAGAAAGCAAGGATATATCCATGCTGGGGGAAGAAAGTCATGAAAAAAGGCATGGGCATGAGGAAAGTCACAACCTTGGGAGGGAGGGAGGGAGAGAGAGAGAGAGAAGGGAGGGAGAGAGAGAGAGAGAGAGAGAGAGAGAAGGGAGCTAGGTCCTCCACTCTAAGGCTTTTAAGGTTGGGGATTTTAAGGAAGGTCCCAGGGAAGGATCTCAATAGAATATTCATCAGATTTTCAGGTGTGTTCTTTCAGGGTTGTGGTCTCCACTGATTGGCCTGGAGCCAAAACACAACTGAGGCTTAGATCTTATCTCTACTTTGACCAAAACTCTGTCTTTATGGTCAACATACCTAAGGATTTGTTCCTAAGATTATTTGATGCAGGTCAGACCCTCCTTGTCCTGAGGGCTTAATACTAAGGGAGTGGCTTAGTATGGGAGTACTGTACTTAGCAAGGGCTTGGATGGGAGTTCTGTAAAGCTATTCTCTGGCCCCGTTGTTCCTCTTCTAAGGTAAGGTATGGTACCATTGATCCACATGTAGGCAAACTTGGCATATCCAAAATAACCAAAGAAAAGAAACAAGACAATGTGCCAAAAGCTGAATTTAAAATATAGTTGAGGAGACATATTAATATGAAATGTTTAGATAAGAGTTCAATAGTGGCTTTAAATAGCATCTATATGCTGATGACGCCTATGTGTTTATCTCCAGCCCAGTCAGATTCCTAGACTTATAACTCCAAGTACCTATTTGATGCTTTCACTTAAATGCCACCTAGCTATCTCAGTTTTTACATGCTAATTTATACAACTGTATCTTATGATTTTAATTAACATGAGTAATTTCTCCTTGATCCTGATTAACTATAGTTCCTTAGAGAAGACTGTATTGCTGGACTTACCAAAGAACAAGGAGAGAACTTGTAAACAAGTGCTACTAGTAATTTCTGGATAAATTTACAAGAATGCCCCGATTTCCTTAATAATTCAACAAATCACTGAGGACCTATTAGGGTCAGTTCTGAGACCCCAGTGGAAGAAAAGAAACCAAATTCCTGTCTTTGAGGAACTTATAGTCTAGTGTGGTGTTTAGTGGAGCAAAGGCAATGGACAACAATCACAGACACACACACACACACACACACACACACAGAGTAATGAGTGCTATAAATGGAATAGCAAGATAAAGCATACATTTATTCCAGCACAAGGAAAGGTCATCTGAAGTTGCTATAGTCAGGAAGGATGTCATAAAGAAGGATGCCTGCATTAATTCTGTTGATCTGATAGGTGGAGAACTATAATTCAATTTTCACGAGACCTGAACATCACAAACTTTAATTTTGTCCACTCTATATTACTATTATTCAAGCTTTATGCTATAGCAACTTGTTTTTGTCTAACTCCACCTCTGCCATTTTATGCTGCAAACTAAGGTATAGCAAACTACCAGAACATCTTCTTTAAAGTTTCATTTATCTCCTTAATTGATCAGCAATAAAGTAGTTAAGATGATTGCTAATTTAGACTTGAAACCCATCAATGTTGCCTCATTCTTCCCTTCCCAGTAATCATCCCTGTATTTTTTAATGATAATTAGCCAACTTTTATTATTTAGCACTTTATAATTACAAGTTACCTTGTAGTCATCATTTAATTATTCCTAACAGGATTCCAATTAAATTATTGGAAATCTATGCTTTGCATCTATATGGAAAAATACTAAATTTTTTCCATACTATATTGCGATTTTCAATGAACCTTAACTATACCTCCCTTCACTTGATTTAGACCTAATATCTTATTTGAATGTGCAAATCTTCTTGCTGTAAAAAATACCAGTTTGGAGCTTGATCTCTAATTCGACAAACAGAACTTTTAAAAATATTAACATAATTCATTTTGGTGGCATTGAACATTTAGATACCAGCTTAAATTACACATGCTGATTTAATGGCAAATTTTTTTTTTTTGAAAAACAAATAGCAATTTCCTATTCCTTATTTTATTTTCCATTTCAAAATACTTTCCCTATTTTTTTCCCATTTCAAAATGCCTGATTTATCATGATTTAATTGAAATCCAGAAACACAGGTAAAAAGTGCATTTATAGTTCAGGAGAAGTAATTCTAATTAAAAATTGGACAACAAAAAAGTTTGTTATGAATGGAATTATTAGAGACTTATTTTGTGTTACTTTAGGTGCATGTTTGATTAAGTTCTTGTGATTTGGAATCAGCTTATTTGAATCCCACATAGCAAGTTCCTCTTCTCTCTCTGGCTGTGCCTTTCCTGAGTTTCAGCGTCAGGACCTGCACAGTGAGATTAAATAGAGTAGTTAATGCAAAGGATTGCCATAAGGATGTTCATGACTGCCCAATAAATGTCCCTTTTATGTTTGCAGAAGTAAAAGTCTCCAAAAATAGGGAAGTCCTTTTCCTCTAAGGTTTTCTCTAATTTAGGATTACATATGCAGACTCTATCTTAGTGGCATATACTCATGATGAGGTTGTTGCTTGGAGAAATAAGCAGGTAATACTTGGACACTATGATATTCACAGCCCGAGAAAGTCAGTGCCCCAGCCTTAAACGACTCACAGAATTTTTAGTTCTATTACCTGTATCCACATTTCTCTGTGACTCTTACTATAGAAGAAAAAGATTTTAAAAGCAGAATCCACCAGTTCATTGGATCAGTTAAGCCTTTATTGTATCCACAGGCCCTTAAAGCTCCCTCTGTAATCATCCACTTTTGTCATTTAACAGCCTTGTTTCTTGTTTTTGGCAACAGACCCCAAGTGAATGGGCCTATCTGGGGATGAGAAGAAAGGAAGCCACCCAAAGGCCCTTTTTTTGCCTTTGCTAACTGATGGTTTCCAAGCAGTTTTCTGGTGTTTGGAAACACTGCGTAGTAACTGGGGGAAGAGGCAGCTGTGCTTTGGGCCACATGAGGTAATTTGCAGACACATTTTAATTGCCTTTTAGGGAGCATGAAGGAGTTCCAAATAGTCTAATGAGTTCCAGCAAACACCTGTGAAATGCTTTTAGACGGCCGTGTAATACTGAAATTAAGACTGTGATGCAGCAATTGGAGGCATGGTGGTTTGGTTTTTTCCTTCCACTGGAAAGGATAGAGAGCACTGTTTGAAAGACCCCTGGCCAAAGTAGGCTTGCCACTTGCAAAGGATAGCTTATCTTGACTGCTTGGACTAATAATGAATTCAATAATGTTTGATAGCATCTTCACATCAAACTTTAGATTTAAAAAAATAAGAATCTTAATCAGACAGTAAAATTCAAGGGAGAGGGATATCAGAGAGTTATTCTAAAACCATACACACCTATCAGTAAACAATATTAAATGGAAAGATGTGAAACAGAAAAAAACGTCATTATAAAATGGTGATAGATGGAGATTGTGGAAAATACCTTATAGTTTCTTACCCTCTCTCCTTCCCTTCCTTTCCCTTCCTTTCTTCATTTTTTAAGTACTTCATTGTAAATGAAGATATTTTTGAGAGATGAATAAATTCTAATTCACAAATGAATTGCAATAGAGAAAAGACTGATATAACTTCGAGGTTAAAAGAAGAGGTTAGAGCCTCACTCTAACTTCAGTCCCATATTATAATTTTGTGAGTGTGTTTGTGTTTGCCTCATTATATAAATGCATTACTTATTCTCCCTTCTCCTGAGAAGTAGCAACTCTCCTGAAATGTATGTTTATCGTTCCAAAAGATCTCTTTACACTTTTAATATATATGATGTATAAGACTGCATATACATACTTATGCACTCCAGAAAAATAAAATAAAACACTCTAAAATGAATCACCACTGTGAGGCTCTTTTTTTCTTAACGTATTTGTAGTACACATCAATCTTCACAGATGTAACTACAATTCGTTTAGTTTCATGGATGTATAATGCTCCACTGTAAGGCTGCCCGCACTTTATTCTTTTGTTTCAGATATTTAGGTTGTTTTTATACTTTCCCTATTGAAAACAATGCTTCTCTCATCTGTAGTTATAAAATTATTTCTGGAGATGACTTAGGAATGGAATGGGTAGTTGACAAATTATATGCACTTTCAACTTGATTAGGAACTAGACTACTGCAGTGATCATTTTGCAGTATATATTAAGTCATGATGTGGTGAACTTGAAACTAATAGTGTTATATTTTTTATATAGGTGCATTAAATATATAGTGAATGCTATCATTTTAACGGAAGTATCGATTTGACATTTCATATTTTGTACTTCATCTGGCCACATTGATGTGTGACAGACAATCAAGTTCTCAGAGGATTTTTATTGTTGTCAGTGTTTTAGTTCTCAAATTATGTTGGGACAGTGTTTTGCTGTATAGGGAGAAGGAAGTAGTTCTTTGACTGGTATGAATGAAATGACAGCTCATCCTAAGAAAAATGTGTGCATCACTACTTTATCGGCAATGAAACATTTTATTAAAAAATTATGACTATCACACATGTGGCCATAACATGTAGTCCAGTGGTCGGCAAACCGTGGCTCGCGAGCCACATGTGGCTCTTTGGCCCCTTGAATGTGGCTCATCCACAAAATACAACGGCCTGGGTGAGTCTATTTTGAAGAAGTGGCATTAGAAGAAGTTTAAGTTTAAAAAATTTGGCTCTCAAAAGAAATTTGAATCGTTGTACTGTTGATATTTGGCTCTGATGACTAATGAGTTTGCCAACCACTGGTGTAGTCAGTTTGCTTAGTAGCGGCATAGCTGTTTAGAAAATGGAACATGAGAAAAGGAGGAGTCTAGTACAATGTCCACATACTAAAAAGTATTTGCCCTTGGAAGATTTAAAATATCTGTTGCTTTGGTCTGCATGATCTAGGAACATTGTTTTACTTTATTTCAGGTGTCTTTGATGCACTCAGAAGCTTACTTATTTCATTTTCTTCCCCTGAAATTACTTTTTTGAGCTAGGTGGACATGTTATCCCTGCCACATTTACAAAGAAATGAAAAACTTAATGAGTAAGGTCCTATCGGATCCCTTTGGGCAGAGATCTTTCACCAGAACCAGCATATTCAAATACCAGAAGTGAGAATGTTAATGTAGATATCTAGGAAAACCAGGACCTGTTGATAGCCCACAGATGGACCGGACTGATACCAATTTATCAGATGCTGCCAGACCTCAGAAGATAGGTAACATACATGTTGAGGCATAAAATATATGTGACATTTGATTTAAAATGTTATATGTGATTTTCAAATCATCGGATTCAACAGGGTAAAAAAGAGGAGGGTCAGAAGTCATCAAGGTGTAATCTGATGATAGTTCAATTTTCCTTGTGACAAAGGTTAACAACATGCTAGACTTTGCCATAATGTATATAACTGGGTTTGCTTTTTTTTAATCTATAGTATTGCATATTCTCTAACATACCTTTTATAAATGTTAGTGTGAGAAACTGCTTTTACAAGAGAAAATGAGAAAAGAACAATGCATCAATGGATTAGAGTCAGACTAAGACGATATTAAAGCAGTGTGGTTATAAGTATGGATATTTGAGTTATGCAGTTCATTTTGAGTGCTGATTCGGCCATCTACTACATTGTGGTCCTGGCAAGTTATTAGGTTAATGTATGCTTTAGTTTCCAAATCTGTATAGTAGGGATAATAATAATAATAATATATGCACTATGGTTGTTTTGAATATATGAAGTAATTCATATAATGTAATTAGAAAATGCTTTGCTTTTAAATAATTCAATAATTTTATATAATATTGCCATTATTATTATTATTATTATTATTATTATTATTATTACTATGTGCCTAAGTATACCTTAGGCTTAAAATGCTCTTGAATATAATTAATTCTAAAAGAAAAGGAGATTTTCTCAATGGGCCATCATGGAATATGATTTCCTTGACTTCATTATTCTACAGAAAAGTGAAGGACCCTGACCAGGCTATGATGAAAAGGTAAAATAAGAGCTACCCTACATAATCTCATTATCCCCTAACCAGGCTCATGTCTACATCTTAATCTTTCTTTCCCAAGACATTTGCACTGCAATGGTTAACAATAACTCTATGCTCAGCCTGGCCTTTCTAAACTATGTTGAATAAGTGGTGACTTTTCCACGCATGTGCTCTTTGCAATTTCAGAGTGCGATGCCCACAAACAGCGCAGTACCCACCATTGATTACCTAATTACACGATCACTCCATCAGTAACTCAGCGCAACATCTGTGACCCTCTATGTCACCGCCGCAGCCCCCTTGTCTTTCCCCTGGAGCTTCACTGAGGCGGTTCTCCTGACATAATATATTCATTATCCATTAGATCTGGCACACGCTCCGCAGTGCTCAATTACGATACAATCGAGCGAAGGGTCTGGTGTCGGCCAGTGTAATGACTTTCTGATTATCTGTCTTTAAATGATGAATGAAACGAAAATGTACTGCTCAAACCAAATATAAGATTGTTAGGATGCCAAATGAAAATGGTGCATAGCCTCCTTTATGGGAGAATGGCAGAGGCCTGCTTTTATTCAGAAATAGCTCCCAGAAGATAGTTTTCCAAGTCATTCCCAGCCTTCAGTGATGAGATTACTATGAATCCATTGACTCTCCATGTCCCGAATTGACATTTTGGGGTCATTGTAATTCACAAGAACTTTCAAATAATTTTGCATTGGCCTCGTCTTTTGGCTTTAATTATGTGAACTGACCTCCCCATGATAGTCTTATCACTTCTAGTTTCTCACCTGGATCAGATTATTTTTTGAGCTGTGTTTGTCTCACAGAGAGCTGTAAAATAATTAAGCATATTGATACATAGACAGGCATTTAAAAAAAACAACAACCTGCCAGGATTATAAATATGTGGGAGACTCAAAAACATTTTGTTGTTCAAATAATTATGAAGCAGGTGTTTGATAGTACAGTCATTTCTGTTTCTGTTTACATCTTTAGTTATTATTCTGTTAATTATAATTGAAAATCCAATAAAGCTTTATAATGGAACACTCACAAATCTGACTTGAATTACAGCTTCTCGCAATTTATTCCCTTAAATAGAAAACATTGGACCTTAGGTTATAAAATACCTTTTAAAATCCAATTCCCTTCCCAATTCTTTAATTTTTTTATAATAACTTAACCTTATGGAAGATTCAGACGAGAAAGAGTAAATGTATTAATTTTTCATGTCACAATTAGGCTTACCTAATGTTGTTTGGGCATCTGAAAGTTTCCCATAGTGGTGGCTGCCATTATGTAGCTATATAAGATGAGGCAAATTTTTGTCTCACTTTGCACTCAAATTAGGTAAATATATGTACTAGAGGCCTGGTGCATGAAAATTCATGCACTGGAGGGGGGGGGTCCCTCAGCCTGGCCTGCCCCCTCTCACAGTCCAGGAGCCCTCAGGGGTGGTAGGTGACCCTGAGATCAGGAGAAGGCAACGCCCCTATCACACCTCTGCTGCTGCCACTGCTGGTAGCACAAGCCCAGGCTGGCCCTGATTATCTGAGCCTCCGCCGGCCCTGGGCAGCTGGGCAGCCACCATCCGAGCTTGCCTGTGCCTCGGGCTGGCCCTGGGCAGCTGGGGTGCTGAGGGGACTGGGGGACTCAGGAGGCAGGCGCATGGCAAGTCCGGACCCACCTAGAGGCGGGCCCAGCCTTGCCATGCCTGCTGCCCTGGCGGGGCTGAGGGGACTGGGCACCTCCATCTTGTGGCTGTGGGCGTCGCCATCTTTGAGGGCATGGCAGTCAATTAGCATATTCCCTCTTTATTAGATAGTGTATATATATATATATATATATATATATATATATATATATATATTTTCTACTAAATTAGAATTTTCAAAATAAATTTCTACTGTTTTTCCTTACATTAGTTTACATATTTGAGAAGCTAATTTAAAATTCAGTTTTAGATCAGCTTCTCATTATAACTAACCAGGCTCATGTCTACATGACCAAAATAAAATTTGTTTGGATCTCATTTGATTTGGGCAAAGAGATAGTCTTTGTGCTTGTGGGAGATGAATGACTCTGGTATAAGGGATTGGTAGCTGTCCTTCCTATTTGTTGATATTTGCAACAGAATTAAATCTACTCCATGGTGAAGAACTCTGAATATGTCTACAAAATGCTCCCATTCCTAGGATTAGAACTGCCTTCTTATCTTTTACTTTAAAGAATGACTATACTAGGTATTTGTTAAATGTCTTGAGTCCTTCTCCGTAAAGTAAAAAACAACAAAAAAAATTGTCTCTAATGGCACTGATTAAGTGAGCTCACTAATTAATTAAGTACATCTCAGCATTCTTGATTTGGAAACTCGAACACGAATCTTCTAAGCTGGTAGTTTGTAAAAACCAGCGAGGGTATATAAATATCATGTTTTTCCTTTTGTTTCCAGCCAGAATAGAAAGTATTTAAATGGGGACATATTAGAAGCTGTAGGGAAATATGAATTAATTTTGAGGTCATTGACTGCTTTACTTTGATTTCATATTTGTTTATTTAAAAATAAATATTTGAAAAATGTGCTGATGTAGTAGAAAGAAGGTCTAAATTTCCTTTTAGTTGGTAAAGACATAATTTTCTTGAAGCATGTATTAAAAGAGTGCAGTTTTAATGCAGCATCCTCATTACTGCTTCTCAACCTATTGTTACTTAGAAAATGAATGCAAAACATACCAAAATTAGAATCTTGAACCTCTTTTTCTTTTAGTCATAAGACTTAAATATATTAGGAGATAATTTAAGTTTATCAACAAAATAGCCAAGGTCATATGAACTCTAGCTCCGTGCTAGACTAAATACAAATTATTCTAGAAAGATATCTGCTCACTGTCCAAAACAACAACAACACAAAAACACATCAATTTATCCCTCATGTAAAACTCCTGGTTCAGAGAAGAAGAATATTTCCTATGATTTTCAAGTTCTACAGGGTGATGCCAGGAGTCACCTGCATACAGAATGTGTTGTCTTACATGAGGGAACCCTGGCCTTAGGGAGCCTACATCTTTTATAATGGGAACACAGCATGCCTATCCTTTACTCCCAGGGAGGCACCATCTTTATCTTCCACAGTTCTAAGGAATCATGCCCTTTGTTCCATAAAACAAAACAAAACACACAAACACACACACATTTTTTCTGTATTCCATGCTGTTTTCCTATACATATATAGTCTAAAATGAAAGCATCCATCGAGACATGCTAACACATGACATCCATGAGGAATTATCACCCAACACTTGTATTTCATAATTTCTAGAAAACATATTCTTTATATTGGTTTAAATTTTCATGGTTTCAACATTCACAGACATTTTATATTTCTTTGACAGCACAGCTCTGAGCTAGGTTTTACTAATCCCATTTTACAGATGAGTATACTGAGTCCGATAGACTAGGTACATTTTTCTGGGTTCCGTGGCAATAAGTGGTAAAACAGAGACTTCAGTCCAGGTCTTCTGCCTTCTAATATATTATATTTCCTACAAAGCCAGTGTATTCCCTTTATTCTCCATACTTATTAGCAACTGCATGTAAGAGAATCAGCTAATTATGTGATATGATTTGAGAAATGTTTTGGGAGGCCTGTCATCAACAAAACAAAACATTTTCCTTTGTCCCTATGAGAGCAGATCATTGTTTTCTCTGTAAATAAAGTTCATTTATGTAATTAGCACCAATACATAGTGTCAGGTAATAGTCCTGAAATAATGAGTAAGAAAGATGCAAAGCCACTCCTAAAAGAAGAAAGTGACCAAAAAGCCTATTCGTAGGGACAACTTGTATGGAAGTGAATGCGTTATGCAGAGTAAATGGTCAGCACTACAAGGGAAAAGATTAAGGAACGAACACCTGAAACCTTAGGACTTTTTCTAATTGCATAATCACTTGATTAGTGTAGGTTGAATTACATAATTGCACAGTGAAACTTGACATTTCTAGATGGAGCATGCCATTCAAAAGGGAGGTAGGGAGGGCTTTGGAGATGGAGTTAACAGGGAAACATCACTGCCTGGCCCAACACTTGTATGCCAGGGCAAGCTGCTAAACACCACCAGTTTTCATCACAGCTTCTGACTTCCTCGTCTGCCAAATGAACAGATTACCACAGCAGGGTGTTCCTCCACTTACTGAACTTTAGAAAAGTTAACTGTGGGTCTTGGGGCGTTCTGTGTGGTTGCAGAAAGGACAAGTGTCTATCTATCTATCTATCTATCTATCTATCTATCTATCTATCTATCTATCTATCATTAATTGTCCCTACAAGTCCTTTTGCCATTCTTAAACCCCCTAATTGTGCTGAATATAACTAGTAAGGTAATTAATGTCTTAAAAAAACATTTTAGAAAAGAAATAAGCTCGTATCTCTCCTTTTTCATTTTCTTCCTCTCTAATGTTTTCTGTCTCCCATATGGGTCGCTTTGCTGACTCCATCATACTTCCATAAATTAAAATGTGCCACAGTAAGTGAATGAGATTTTAGGGTTGTATTCATTCTTTCTCATTCTTTGATTTTTAAAATGATTCCTCCCCATTTTATACCATGGGTATTTTTTTTACCACATTATATAAAATGTGCTTAATTATTTCACTTTCTTTCAACAGGATATTGTGATTCTTAAAGTTATAGTTAAATTATTAGTCCCTAAGAGAGAATTCAATAATAAATACCTCATTTTCTTCTTTATTAATACTGAAACACAACTCCTCTCAATTTATTTTCATTCCCAGTAGAAGAAATTTGAATAAGAATTTGTATCTGTAATTGCTGAATAATATCTGTACAATTTATTTTCTTCCTCTATTTCTGTGTTTTATGAGTCAGTGTTTTAGATTTTTTATGACCATGGTTTTCTATCCAATAAATGATTAGTTGAGCAAAGCCCATATTTTTAATAGGAACTCATAGTTATTGCACTTGAAAGAATTAATAGTTGGACTCAACTTTAAGTTAGAAATCTAGAAATCTCACCTGCTTCCAGCTAAATTTTCCAAGCCACACACCTCAAAAATGCACACAGGAACACATACACACACACCACTAAGCATCACAGGTGTATCAGTTAAGATGCTTTTACTTATGAAAGAATATCTCAAGTCAAACTGGCTTAAACAATAAAGGGTTTATAGCCAGAGTATGTGGAAGGCAGTTCCTCAGACTTTGAACTCCTCCTCTGGGATTTTCTTGGCTTTGTTCTCTTCCTGGGACAGCATGATGCGTAGGTCATTAGTTAGGTGACTTTAGAGCCAGTTATAATGGGAAGCATATCATGGTGAAGTTCCAGTTCCTGCTATAATATTGAGACCTGCTGTAACGTTCTAGCCCTAGAATAGACACAAGTCCTATTGTGTGAGAGCGTAACAGGGACATTTTCCAACAAGTTTAGAAATCAGAGTTGAGTTTTCAAACTCAAACAGGGAAAAAATTATGATGACAGACCCAAGACAGAAAGGCAAAGAATGTGAGAGCTGGCAGGAACTCATGTGTGAATGTCATTGCTACATGAACAATGGACACAAACTGAAAATAAACCAGAAGAAGACAAGGCCTGGAAGGATTCTAAGCCAGAATTCTGCTCCTGACCTGTCCTGAATTTGGATAGTGACAGTTTTAAATGTGGACATAATAGAAACATTTAAAACATTCTATACTAACTGGGCAATGGAGAGTCGCCAACATGATCCCAGTTCGGTTTAGGAGAAATCATTGTGAAAAGTTGTTTAATTACAGTAGAAAGAGACTACAGGTAGCAAAGCAAATTAGAACACTTACGTTATTCTAGCCAAAAATTACAAAGGCTAACCTACATACTAACTAAAGAGGAGAAAAAATATTGTAAGGGCAACATTTATTAAACTTAACCATAATGGGAAAATTATTGCCAGATAATTAAAATTATTGCCAGATAATTTGGCTTTTACTTCTGGTTCTGGCAATAGCTATATGATCATGATCAAGTGTATAAGGAAAAACAATAGTTCGTAAATATCCATTAAGCTACCAAATGGATGAATTCCTACATTGTGTCTTTCCCTGCTTGTTATGGTCTTCCAATTAGAGATCAATTGTTATATTGCCAGAAAATAGCACAAGCAACTCAAATACTATGCCCTTCCCCACTGCAATCTACAATAGAATAGCAGAGCATTGGAGCCTTTTAATGTGAGAGTGGCAAGTAAAACTATTCAAAAAGTTTTCGTATACTAAGAATAAATGCTGCTGTAATAAAAATACTTAGAAAAATATGTCATTAAATAAATTCAGTGGTGCTGCCATATTAATTTACACCTGTCGGATCTGCAATCACATGTATCCCACCGAAGCCAAATGCAATGTGACTCCATGGAGACTGTTATTTTTAAAAATATTTATTGTTTTCTTTTTCGTTCACATGTGAAATGAATAAGCTGGCAAAAAGCAACCCTGCCAAAATTAATTGAATAAAAATATGAGAAATGTGCCTTTTCTTGGCTTCTCATAAACTAAAAGCTGCCATCTGATCTCAAAACTTAGATATAATCAAATACATGATAAGAAGTAGGGAAGGTTCTCCAAATGACCTGGAAAGCCTGAAAAAACAGTGAGGATATAGGGTATAATTAAAAGTTATAAAAAACAACAACAACACAAAACAAAAGTGTAAGCCAAGGGTCAAAGCGTTTCATGATATACTGCACATTTAATGGAGAACAATTGCAATGTAATTTGGTTCATTTAAATTATTTGTTACAATACCAATATGGTCTCCTTTAAAATAGTCATGTTCTCTCCAATGAGATTACTATTGTGCACATATATCAGAACTTCTCTTTTGTTTGTGTGTTTCCAGTGCCTTTATCATATCCTTTTGAAAATCAGCAAGAATGATAAATAAACTAGTATCTCATTTAAATGGAAAAGTTATCAAGCAAAGCCCAACCATATGTATTTTAAATACAAAGGTAGAGATAGATTGAAAGTAAAACAATGGAAAAATTGTGCTTTGCAAATCATAAGCATAGAAGCTGGCACAGCTAAATTAATATCCAACCAAGTAAATTTCAAAACAAAGGCTATTACAAGATATAAACGGAGAGATTAATAGAAGCACTTCAGCTTTAACCATTTGGCTCAGTAGGTAGAGCGTTGGCCCCTGGACTGAAAGATCCCAGGTTCGATTCTGGTCAAAGGCATGTACCTTGGTTGCAGGCTCAATCCCCAGTAGGGGGCATGCAGGAGGCAGCTGATTGATGTTTCTAACTCTCTATCCCTCTCCTTTCCTCTCTGTAAAATCGATAAAAATATAGTTTAAAATCAGTAAATAAATAAAAAAAGCACTTCATCTGAAAGACATAGCATTCCTCAATACATGTGTACATACTAAGTGAGCATTAAAATTCAAAAAGCAAAACTAATAAAACCAATAAGTGAAATAGAAAAATTTGATGTTAGAGATTATAATATCCATTTATCAGTAATTGATAAAACAAGCAGACAAAAAATTAGTGGAATATAGATGTAAACAACACTGTCAATCAACTGGACCGAATTGACAATTTATAAATCCCCAGGCCCACATTAACTGACATTAACCTCCAAAACTACAGAGTATACTTTACTTTAAAAATGGAAGGCTTCATGTGACCCACGATTAACTGCTGGGTCACAAAATGTCTCAATAAATTTCAAAAGGAAATGAAATTTATCAAAGTACATTTTTTTTTTTTACTACAGCACAACTAAATCATCAATAATGGTAAGATATCAACAACAACAAAATACACAAATGTTTGAAAATTGACTAATTTATTTTAAAATAACCTGGGAGTCAAAGAAAAATCTGCAAATTGGAAACTATTTAACTGAATGATAACAAAACCGATATATCAAAAATTGGGGAACAAATGTAAATCAGTACTTAGAAGGAAACATACAGCTTTCAACGTTTATTTTAGAAAATAAAAAAGGTATAAAATCATTACGTTTTCATCCTAAGAAGATTGGAAAAAGAAGAGCAAGCTAAGTAGAATTTTGGAATTAAAAAATAAATGCAGATATTGGTAAAATAAAATAAAAACAATACATAAAATTTACAAAGCCGAAAGTTCTATTTTTTTAATATTTATGAAATTGATAAATCCCTAGCAAAAGTCATCAAAAAAGACAAAAATCACAATTAACCAATATCAGTCATAAAAGGGAAGGCCTCACTTTAGATTCGACAGACATTAAAGGACACTAAAGGAGTATTATGAACAACTCAATGCCAATAAATTTGACAAAGTAAAGTGGACAAATTCTTTGAAAACACTTTAACAAAACTTATGCAAGATTCTCCACACTCACGGCTAATATTCATCTTTAAGAGAATATTTGATATTTAAAAGCAAGTCAGAAGAATCAGGATAAGTATGAAGTTTAATAATAATATTTTATCTCAATAAGGTCTGATGCCTATTAAATAATTATGTTGCATTTCTATAAGAGTCATACAGTGATTGCTAATTTTTAATGAAAACAAAAGTGTTTCAAAAATATTTTGAGCATTTGCACCTTTAAAGGAAGAACATAGCTTTTCAATACAATTATTTAAAGGGCCATGATATTTATTATGTATACATTTTTATAAAAATTACTCATAATTTTTACCAGTTTCTTTGTATTCCCGCATTGACTGTTCAGCTTTCAGATATTCTCTATCGTATTTTTAAAATAAATGCTCTTTCTTTTGGATCTCCAACCTCCTTACATGTCTCTTTCTGCTCACCCTTATATCCTCAGACTTAGAGAATTAGTGATAACACATTCATTCATTGAAACAAAGGATGTGCATTCATGGATGGCAGATGTGTTTTTCTTTGCCATCCTAGTAATTAAAAACAAATTGAATGCCTTTATGGAGCATGCCATCTTCTGCTTGTCACAGTCTTCGCCACTCATTCCTATCTCACAGCCAGTACTTCTGATACTTTCGTTTACTCTCTGGTATCTATAAGTATGTGAACTTAAATATGTGTCTCTATCACCAGCATTGAGCGTTATTGACCATTCCCATTCATCCTTTTGAAAGAGCCTGATCATGTATGTGCATGTGTGTGTGTGTGTGTGTGTATCTATATATATATATAGATACACACATATATACAGGTGTGTTTTGCCTTCAGTATGACTTTTATAAGACTGATGTAACAAAGTATAAACTTAAAACAACAGAAATTTATCCTCATAGTTCTGGAGGTGCAAAGGATAAAGTCAAGGTTTTGGCAGAACTGTGCTCTCTCTGACAACTCTAGGGGAGAATCCTTCCTTACCTTGTAGTTTCTGGTATTTGCTGGCAATCTTTGTCATTCTTTGGCTTATAGATGTCTCATGTCCAGTACAACTGTCTTTCCCCCATGGGCCTTCAAATCTTGTTCCCTCTGTGTGAGTCTGTGTCCAACTCTCTCCTTTTTATAAGGACATCAGTCATATTGGATTAGGTCCCACCCCAATAACCTCATCTTAACCTAGTTAAATCTGTTGAGACCCATTTCCCAATAAAGGCATATTCTGAAGTACTGGGAATTAGGACTTGAGAGTATCTTTTTATGGGAACACAATTCAACCCTTAACACCTCTGTCTCTTTGACACTCCTTGGTTTCATTCCATACTTGCCCTTTCTCCTCCTCAACAATGAGAGCATTCTCAAAGGATTGGTCCTTGACCCTCCATTCTGCTTTTCTATGTTCTCTGTCTTGGCAGCAGTGTGATTTCAAATATTTCTTCTGTGCCCACACTTACTCATCTCCATTTCTAGACCTGTTTTTGAACTTTACTCTTACATTTAACATTGTCTGCTGGAACTCCCTGTTTGGATACTCGGGACACATCTCAGACTCATTATGTCCTAAACATAAATATAAACTTTCCTTATGTTATGATAAATTTGAAATCCCTTAGGTGAAATAGGGGAAACACTCTCCCTTTTTACTTTACATCTAGAGACTTATTAAGACTTTAGAATTAACTTCTACATAACTAAGAGTTGCTATGAGCTTATGTTCAGGAGTCACATCTGGGTTCAAATTCTGACTCTACCAATCGCCAGGTGTGACCTGGGTTCTTTATGTTCTCAAGTGTAAAAGGGTGTTAATATTATATGCCGGATAGGTTAATCTTTTGGAAACAAATAAAGTGATGCATTAGTGCTCTTAGTAAAGTGCCTAGAACAATAAATGATTATTTTGCCATTGGTAATTGTTAGCAGTCACTATATGTCACCGTATCTCCATTCTCACTTCCTTTACTCTGGTTTCAGACTTCATTGTTATTCAATTGCAATTTATAGCTAACTTGTCCCCTTCCCTCCAATTTCTCCACATTCTAATCCAGTCTGCCGATGTCTCCTAGATTAATCTTCCTGTCCCTGTTCATTCCCCAGGGCACCATCCTTCACTGACTCCCCATTGTCTACAAAGAAAAGTAAAACTTCTTAGATTGAAATGAAAGGCCCTCTGGTCCCAAACCTCCTTTCCAACCTCATTTTCTATAACTCACCATCATATATCAAATGCTTCTACCAAACGGAGCTGCTTGACATCCTTCATACATTACTGCATCTTTAGGCACTTGTGTGCTCTGGTTTATGCCACTTCCCTGCCTCTAACCCAATGTTACTCAAATCCTGACCAGGTTCAAAGGCCCAGGTGGAATGCTGTCTGCTGTGAAAAGCCTTCCTCAATCAATCCAGCTAGAAGTCAGCGTGTGCTGCTCTGAAATTGAGCAGTGCTCCCCACTTATGCATTCAGTTCCCAAGTACTTATTGAATGCTGATTATCCTATATAATAAAGAGGTAATATGCAAATTGACCCTCACGCCCTCACAAGATTGCTGCCTACAACCAGGCCAGCTGGGGGTTAATGAGGAACAACCAAACGACTGAACAAGCAGGCTGCGTGGGTGGCAACCAGGCCGGCAGGGGGTTAGTGAGGGACAACCAAATGACTGAACAGCAGGCTGAGTGGGGTGACCAGGCCAGCAGGGGGGGCAGTTGGGGGCGACCAGGCCTGCGGGGAGGGGAGGCAGTAAGAGGTGATTGGGCCGGCACACAGAGGCAGTGAGGAGCAATCAGGCTGGTGGGAGGGGGGGGGCAGTTGGGGGGACCAGGCAGACAAGCAGGTGAGCAATTAGGAGCCAGTGGTCCAGGATTGTGAGAGGGATGTCCGACTGCTGGTTTAGGCTCGATCCACAGGATCGGACCTAAACCAGCAGTCAGACATTCCCCAAGGGGTCCCAGATCGAAGAAGGGTGCAGGCTGGGTTGGGAGGACCCCCCTATGCACGAATTTCATGCACGGGTCTCTAGTATTATATATCATGCACTAAATCAGGGACTGGGAAACAGTGGTGAAGAAATTGGACATGGCTCCTCTACCTTTATGAAGCTGTGATCAGATAGACATATTAAATAAAATTAGATTCCAGAATGGACTTCAAATGATGACAGCTACTAGGAGGAATCTTTTATTTTCCTTTGTTAACTCATTTATTTATTTTGTTTCCCTAAACTAGAGTACAATTCGCTTGAGGAGAGGCCACACATATTAGCAGTATTCAGATTGTAGAAAAAATTTTTTTTTTCTTTTTCGCCTGAAGAAACAAATGAACTGAAGAATGGCAATATGGTAGCTTAATCTTGGAAGCATCTTTTGGTCATTTCTACCTAGTGAAATATTTTATTTTGTTCTAAATTACTAAAACATTATTGATATACTAACTTTTGGTGTATTTTGGTCACTATAAAGAGAGGTAAAAAACAGTCACATTGTAATTCTATGGTCAGCAAGAGAATGCAGACAAATAACCTACGAGTAAATGTATTTTCAGAGAAAGTAAAGAACAAAATTGCCAAATCAATTAATGAGGTTTAAAAAATATTCTGGCACCATTTGTGTAACCTAGGTCATATCATTTAAGTCTTTGTGTCATAATTTCCTCATCTGTAGAATGAATATGGTTATAATAAATCAAAGTTATTTCAAAATATGATTAAATGGCCCTGTCTGGTGTGGCTCAGTTGCTTGAGCATCATTCCATGCACCAAAAGGTTGCTGGTTCAATTCTTGGTAAGGGCACATGCCCTGGTTTCAGGCTCCATTCCCAATAGGGGATGTGCAGGAGGCAACTGATCGATGTGATCGCTCTCTCTTTTTTTCTCTCTGAAGCAGAGGATATTTTCTGGAGGAATGAGATACCATGCTGTCAAAACCAATACATATCTACAGCAACATCTACTCATTTCCTACCACTCACTTTCATATATCAAATACTTTAACCAAACTAAACTAAGTAACATTCTCCATACTTGCTGCATATTTTGGCAAATGTGTGCATTATTTATTCTCCATCATACTTGGTTGAATTTTTTCTTCAAACACGGTTGAATTTCTTACCTAAGAATTAATAAAAAGGAGACACTGCCACTTCAGGTAGTATGTAGAAAAGTTCAAGATATCATTACACTCATCCTAACAATGAGCGCAAGACAGTCACTGAATGAAAGCTGGCGCATGGGCATGGGAGCTGAGAGGATATCTTAGGACCCTCAGGTTCTTGCCGAGGGTAATCCAGCGGCTTCTAAAGGTGAGGATAGGGTAGAAGAACTGAGAAGTTCACTGAGGTCCTCAAGGCCTTCTCATGGGTACTTCAAAGATTCTTCAAAGTTTGGACCAGGGAACCAAGTAAAAAGAGGTTTTCCCAGGCACAGGAATCTGGGTGTGAGTCTTGAGAGGAAAGAATACTAACTCCCTAATGATCCTCAAAACATTTTAAAGCAATCATGAACTTCATTTGTTTTAAGCTGCAACACACAAAATAAATAAATAAATAAATAAATAAATAAATAAATAAATCTGCAACAAAACCTGGACCCAGTTCCACTAAAAGTTTAGATAGATTAACCCTCCTCTTCACCAATACTGTCTCCTGACAGAAGAAAAGACATACCATGTTCTAGGGGTGAATATGATTTACTTCAGTTTCTAGTTTGTAGCTTACAAACCAAAAATTGTGAAACATATAAAGAAGCAAGAAAACGTGTCTAGTCATTGAAAGAGGGAACACTCAACAGAAGCAGATCCAGAAATGTCCTAGATATTGGGATTATCACATGAGGATTTTACAATAACTATGATAAACATCTTAAAGGATCTAGTGATAATAAATATGTTAAAGGATTTAGTAGAACAAAGTAGACAACATGTATTAGCAAATATGGATTTAAACAGATGAAAATGGTAATGAAGAACAATATGGAAATGCGACAAATGAGAAATACAATGTGGGAATACATATTTTTATTATCTTAGACTGTACACAGAATAAAATGATTCAGTGAATTAGTAGATGATCAATACGTTATTCAAACTTAAAACACATAAAGACACTACTTTAGTTTGCTAGTGCTATCATAACAAAGCCCACAGGCTGGGTGGCTTAAACAAGAAACATTGATTTCCTTACAGTTATGGAAGCTAAAAATTTGAGGTCAAGGTGTCAGCAGGGTTGGGTTCTCCTAAGGTCTCTCTCCTTGTAGACACTCATCATTTTCCTATGTCTTCACATGATCTTCCCTCTGTACATGTCTATATGCAAATGTCCTCTTCTTATAAAGATACTATAATATTGGATTAGGGACTGCCCTAATTACCTCACTTCAAGTAAATTGTCTTTTTAAGACACTATCTACAAATATAGTCTCATTCTGTGGTGCTGTGAGTTAAGACTTCAATATGTAAATTTTGGGAGAACACTACTCAGCCTATAGCAGACACAAAGCAAAAATGTCAAATGGTCCAATATACATATAATTAAAAATAGTGGATATGGATAGTGGTACAGAAAAAGTATTTAAAGAGATGATGGGGACAATTTTTCACAATTGACGAAAGACATCACTATAAATATTTAAATGCAGAGAATCCCTAAGCTGGATAAATACACCCAACCACTTTATAGTCAAATTGTTAAAAAAAAAAAAAAGATAAAGAGAAGACAGTTAAAACTATAAGGTGTGGGGAGGGGGGAGCATTATATAAAGAGAAATGGCTTATGAGAGTGACAAAAGATGGCTAAATTCTCATCATAATGGAAGACCAGAAGACAATGAAACAAATATGTTAAAGGGCTGAAGGAGGTGAGGAAGGAGGGTGGAGGGTGGGGACTGACAACTTAGAATCCTATATTCAGCAAAATTATCTTTCAAAAATCAAGGTGAAAGAAAACACTTTTGGACACCAAAAGATGGAATAATTTATCCTTTGAAACCTGCATTACAAAAAAATGTTAAAATAAATTGTTTAGGTTGAAGTGAAATGATAGCAAATGGAGGAATGAAAAGCATTGGAAATTGTAAAACTATTGACTGTAGAAGCAAAAATGATAACCATGTATTGTGGAGTTTATAACGCATGTACAAACAAGCCAAAAAACAAGTTACCTAGCATTTAGGTAGCTAATGTCTTCAATACCTAACTAGCATAGTTTCTATAAGAAAAATGTTATTGTAAAACCTGAAATACTACTGAGCATATAGCAAGACACTAGAACTTCTTCTATAACCAAGAAGGAAAAAAAAAGTATTCATCTTTCATGTCTTTATTTTATTTCTCTTTAAGATGTTTCTTCTTTCTTAAGCTCTCTATATAATATATAAAGATATATTATATTATATATTAGAACATATCTATAAACTGATATACACATATTTTATGAGTTGATACCAACCAATACTATATGAAATTCTCCAATCAATAGCAATTTGAGAAAAAAGTATGGGGGCAACATCAGCACCAGCTGGAGAGCCGAATCTGAGCTCACACAAGTGGCAATAGAAGTTTTCTGTGGAAGTTTCTTTGGATCAATTATCTCCCCCTAAGCCACGGGCTTTGCCTTGCATTGGCGCCAGACACCTCATCATCCTTCCTCTTACACCGGACACTGATTATCAAACACCCTCTGCTGCGCTGTTTGAACTACCATCCAATTCCCCCGCAGTCAATCTCAAGTAAAACTGAAAGGCTATGTTAAAAGAGCACCAACCTTCAAAGTTGCATGTGGAAAATATTCATTTTTGCACTCTGTGATTGAAGTCAGAGATGCCTTACTGTCAGAATTCTCAAATGTCACTCCTTCTATGAGAATAGAGGCCATGGGAAGTGTGTGAAACTTTCCTTTTAAAAGAACTCCAAGTGAATACTTAGTGGACACCAAAGGTGCCAGGTTGAAAAATGAAAGCATCGGGGACTTGTGAAAAAACAGAGCTCTAGGACCTCAGCTGCCTCGGTTCGCATAATGATGTCATTGTACAATGTGGCATTAATTTTCGGACCCCCATTTCAAAATTGGAGGTTAAAATGGAGACCTGGCTCTGGGGTCAGATGTTGAAAGACTTGATGGGTTAAGCGCTTCATATGAATTAGAGATGATAGCTGGCAGTGGTACCCAGGAGATTTGGCTCCCTGTCTCACTTCTTTGATGATCTGTCTCTGTGCCCATAGGTACTTTACATCTGTGAGGTTCCATTCCCTTGTCACAAAAGGAGGTGTTGGAAGTGATGAGGGCTGGTGTTCTTTTAAGCTGAAACTTTATGAGTGAGTGTTATGAATTTTTTTTTCCTGTAAAGTTCCTTATACATGGGGAGTTTTATATAAAGCAAACAATGGCTTATGATCAAAAATCAAAATTAACCTTGAAAACTACATGTTGGAAACAAATTTAACATCTATCAGTTTTCTATAATTTCAACACTGCCACATGTTTTGTTTCTGAATGTTAACTTGGGGTAGTTGGCTTATGTTTAAGGGCCATTTGAAAAAATACTAGTCCTTACATGCTTACTCCAGAAATGTCAAATTTTTGTTGCCTTACTGTGCAGATTTGGACCACATAAAAGTTTATTTTATTTAAATTAAAATTTAATGCATCAATAACAAATTCACAAACCTGGTTCTTCCTTAAGCTTTTAAATTCAGTATACTAAAACCACTATTCTATTTATAAGTATAACAAATTTTAGCAATTACCTTTAAGGAATCTTTTGATTACTGCTTGATCCTATTTACAAATTTAGTTCATTAAACAACTTTAAAATTTTAAGTTGCATGTGTAAATTTAATATATTTGATTTCCTTTTAATTATTTCAATTGTTTGATGAGTCTTATTAAGAAATTAAATAATGCTTATATATCTTATAAATAAAACTTCCAAATATAGCATTGTTAAAGTTCCTGTATATGTTCCAATACTGAAAATAAGCACAATTAAATTTCAACTTAAAACATATCTAAATTAATTCTTCAATTTTATATTATAATTAGAATTGTAAGACTATCCAGTTACTTTAAGTCAAAATCTTGTCCCCACTTGTAAGTACCTGAAAATATCAAATATACATAGTTTCCTTAACATAGAAATATTAATTCTATGGTTTTATTCTTGTAAGTATTTTTTCTGTATTTCATTATAAATGCACCAGGGTTAAAAATATCACCCACTAAGAAAATAATTATGTCACCTTATGCATGTATGGGGGGGGGGGGGTATCACCTTAGCCAGCTGAAATCCAATAATGGAAAAGGTATTCAGCAATAGGTATGTCTAGATGTGAAGACATCCAGGGTAATTTCTCCTTGCTCTAGCTGCCAGGATGAGACATTCCAACAGTCACTATACCTTCAGCTCAGTAACTTAGACGATGTTCATGAGCTCCACATCCTTCATTGTGAGCAATAGTACTACTTCATCTACTACTCCATCAGACCACTACATTACTTGATTGAATTGGCACCTTTATTCCTCTTAAGATTTTGAAATATTTTTGTATATAGTTGCAAAAATACATTTGGAAGAATGAAACATTGCACAGAAATATTCTTCGTGTCTTGTGGGGCTGCATAACTTTTATTTAAAGACATTACAGAACTGTCTGACTGATTCTGTAGGTCAGGCATCTTTATGGGCTTAACAAAAATCAGGAAGGCATTTTCTCTATGAGGCTCATGCTTCAGGTACTGGGGCATATACCCATTGAAGGGATGGGAAACAAAATTCACCTGCTTTATTTATTCACTAGACGCCCGATGCATGAAGATTCGTGCAGAATGGGCCTTCCTTACCCTAGCTGCCGGCACAGCCTTTGCTCTGGCCCAGAGCCGCCTTTCCGCCTTCCCACATTGCCCAGAGGCCTGGAGCGGCTGGGATGGTGCAAAACACCTGCATCATTGCCATGGCGACAATGCAAGCATCCCACCCCCAGCCGCTGGGCACCTGTGTATGCATATTAACCTGCCATCTTTGTTGGGTTAATTTGCATAGTCACTCCTGATTGGCTGGTGGGCGTCACAAAGGTACAGTCAATTTGCATCCTTCTCTTTTATTAGTGTAGATGTTTATTTTTATTTTCCCCTACCTCTGTTATTCACAAAAGGGGGATTCTCTTAAGATAAATCATCTGGTGATGCCACTGCTCCATCTTTTCTTCTACAAAATGCTGTAGGTCCCCAATGCTGTTCTAGGAAAGGTAGAGCTTTTGAAAAAGGCATATCCCTAGGATCTTTCCCCAGAGATTCAGCTGTACAGGAGCTCAATTTGACCAAAGTGTCTATACATGTTTAAAATGTGTGTAAGAGCAATTCAGACATAAGTTTAGAATCTCCAGTCTGTTGGGTCAGGTGCAAGGGATTCTTAATATCCATGTTTGACAACTGTGTAGATATGAGACCCTGAACAACTTGTTTGGTCCCTCTGGGTATAACATCTTCACGTGGGGAAACTGAGGAAACGGTGCCATCTTCTCCCAGTGTCTAAGCTCCAATCTGGTTGTAAGAAAGTGTGTCAGTAATATATTTCAAGCAAAGAGATAGCAGGAAGTGTAAAAGGGCTAAGGAAAGCAGTTTAAAAAGAGCAAGAGGTGAGGAAGGTTGTTAAAGAATGGCTAGGAAGTTGCTGTCACTTCAGGGCCCAAAACTACTCCCTCCCTCCACTAGTCAGAGAGTGAAAGTGGGGACTCAGCAGTTATTTCGACTTCCTATTCCAACTGAAATCCAAGAACTAGAAAAACAATACCAGGGTGATCTGTGGCCTCACTAGGCTAACTGCAATATGGAAGTATACCAAACTCCATTTATTATCTAACTTCTCCTCTTATTGGTCACCATAGCCTTAGGGACCCTCAAGCATTAGCATCAACTCAATGCCCACATCTAATAATTCCTGAACATCTGAGTTTCCTTTTCCCCAGTGCATGGTTATCTGGCTGAATGGATATAGGTTATATTACAGAAGTTCCAGAGGAATATTTTCAGCATATACTATACCAGGGTCTCTTGGAGTAGAGGGATATTTTGGTAAAAAACCAGACTCCCTTCATTCAAAGGGTATCAAATCAGTTCACCTGTTCAGGTCTAGACACTGGGTAAGAGGCCATTAGTCTGCAGTATGGTGACTAAAGTAAAGTCTCTACTACCAGATCTGAATGTTTGACTGATTAAATATCTAAGTCAATATAATAGTTAGTTATCATCTAATACAGGGTCTTCACATATTTTTCTACAATAGGTCAGATAGTAATTATTTCAGGCATCACAGGCCAAATGATCTCTGTTGTCACTGGGGTATGAAAGCAGCCATAGGAAATACACATGTGAAAGATAGTATTTCAATAAAACTATTTATGCCCAGCCAGCATGGCTCAGTGGTTGAGCATCCACCTATGAATCAGAAGGTCAGGATTAAAGTCCAGGTCAGGGCACATGCCTGGGTTTTGGTCTCTATCTCCAGTGTGGGGCATGCAATCAATATTTAATCAATTTTTAAATATATTTAAAAACCCAAACTATTTATAAAATGGTTGGCATGCCTGATTTGGTCCATGGGCCATCACTTCCCAACCTCTTGTTTGTTCCAAAAAAACTGTGATCTATGAGCTACTACCCCAAATCTTTCTTTAAAAATAATATAACAGCCACTCCAGCATTGCTGCCCATTATTGTATCTGTACTCATGTCATTTGACTTTTGCCACCTAATTATTTCTAATGAAACCAGTGAGCTCCTTCAATGAAATTACTTTCCATAGTAATCACCTACAGACATCAGCCACAAAGCTTTTCAAGGATCCTAGCAGTCCTGTCTTTTAGGATTTCAATGAGTGAAGAATTGTCTGGAGTCTTCCAGGGGACATAGAAAAGTAGAGGGTAGCATATGATAAATATACTACAGCACTCCAGTCTCCTAAATCTTTGAATTCCTTCTTAAACATTATTCCAGGGAAGTCCTACTATCACAGTCTCATTAAATATCTATCACTGTTGAGTAAATGTTTCAGTCAGCCAACCAAGCAAACTGTTAAGGCCACCTCTAATCTTCTAACATTATTACACTGTTCTGTTGTTCCCCTCCTTGGCTTAACAATCTCAGAATCCTTTTCTACACACATTACCCAGGTCGTGCTACTATAAATTAAGTGAGTCTTACAATTCCTTCAGTACGTAAGATATTTCTTTCTAGGCTAAACTTTGCTTTCATAATCCTGGACCCACACAGATCCGACTCTAATTTTGGGCATGAAGTCAATAAGTTGAAATGAGGGCGTATCTTGAAAATAATTGGCGTCATCATGCAAAGTAACTGCCTCAGTTGAGCTTATTATAGGTTCTTAAAGCAAGAGAGAGCTAGTTTCTTCTTCCTTGGGGAACAAGAATTGCTTCCTCTGGAAAAGGAGGCTCAGAGGGAGTTGGAGTTTCCAACTTTAGGATTAATTTGAATCCACTCACAGAACCTCATTACAATTTTAAGAGTTTTACTTCTTGTTAACCAATGCCCTGGCACTTACATAAGAGACATGCTGAGGCTGTATATTCAATGTATGTTGTTTTTCTACAACTTATAAGATCAAATTTTGGGTCTGATTTTCAGTAGCTCCCAGAAGGAACTCTATAAGGGCCATCACACAACCTCTCTGTCCACATTATGAGCTGACTATTGAAAGCCAGGAGATTTATTTTTTCTCTTTAAGTCCTCCAGCATAATCAGAAGCTACATGACTGCCCCTCGGTCCTTGGAATCATGTCCACTATGAAGCAGTCACTTGGCATCTTCAAACTGGGCATTAATAGGCACATTCTTCCAGGTGATGATGGGACAATTTCAGTTACTGTGTTGTCACTGCATGGCATGGATTACCAGTTTCCCATATTTTTACTGTCAATAAGATCACAATGGGCCCCAGCTGGTTTGGCTTAGTGAATAGGACATTGGTGTGCTGAAGGAAGGGCCCTGGGTTCGATTCCAGTCAAGGGTACAAGCTCAGGTTGCAGGCTTGATCCCCAGTAAGGGCGTGTAGGAGGCAGCTGATCAATGATTCTCTCTAATCATTGATGTTTCCATCTCTCTCTCCCTCTCCCTTCCTCTCTGAAATCAATAAAAATATATTTTTGAAAATAAGATCAGAATGATATTAGACCCAAACAGATTCATAACTAATTTCAGATTTGGGGGACTTCTGGGAACAGTCTTGGTGTAATGCTCCACCCATTAGTGTTCAGTTAGGAAAACAAACCACATAGACATTTCAAAAACAGAGAGGTTTAACACAAAGAGTTGGAGCAACAGAGAAAAGAGAGGAGGACTGGAGGAGCAAAGGGGTGGATTGTTATTGCTTAAAGTTCCAGGAGCTGCTGAGCCTGCCCCTGTACTGCTGCCTGTGGGCACACTCCTGCTCCTGCTGCTGCTTCCCTACCAGAGGCACTGAAATAACAAGGAAGGAAGGAAGAGAGGGAGGAAGAATGGAGAAAGAGAGAAAGAAAAGAAGAAAGCCCTCTCTTTTGCTCTGGTCTTCTCATCTACAACCGGTACTCCTATTAGCAAAACCTAACAGGAAACTAGTTGGCAAGAGGATCTGAAAACAGTTTTCCAGCTTCCAGACCCAGGGGTAGAAAGGAGAGTATACTAGTAGTAATCCACTCTAATCTGTGTGGACACATTCCAAGATCCCCTCCCACCACCACCACCACATGTCTGAGACCACGGGTAGCACCGTGCCCTATATATACATATATAACTATGATAAAGTTTATAAATCAGGCACGGTAAGAGATTAACAGTCACCAATGACAAAGTAGAACAATTATTACATTAGACTGCAACAAAAGTTATGTGAAGGTCTCCCTCCCTCCCTCTCCCCCTCTCCTTCCCTCCTTCCCTTTTCAGTCCAGACCTGTTCCTGATCTGTGAACCCATTTGCAGTAAGTAGCTTGGTGTCACTTGTTTCGGGGGATCCTTTGCTGAAGTCTTGGTATAGGCTCCGTGCTTTCTGGTGAAACACATTGCTGTGACTTGAAACATGCTTTCTGTTCATGTCTTCCTCCTGCAAATTTAAAGCCTTTTTCCATCTTTTTAAAAAATATATATATTTTATTGCTTTTTTACAGAGAGGAAGGCAGAGGGATAGAGAGTTAGAAACATCGATGAGAGAGAAACATCAATCAGCTGCCTCCTGCACACCTCCTACTGGGGATGTGCCTGCAACCAAGGTACATGCCCTTGACTGGAATCGAACCTGGGACCTTTCAGTCTGCAGGCCGATGCTCTATCCACTGAGCCAAACCGGTTAGGGCAGTGGTCAGCAAACTCATTAGTCAACAGAGCCAAATATCAACAGGACAATGATTGAAATTTCTTTTGAGAGCCAAATTTTTCAAACTTAAACTTCTTCTAACGCCACTTCTTCAAAATAGACTCGCCCAGGCCGTGGTATTTTGTGGAAGAGCCACACTCAAGGGGCCAAAGAGCCGCATGTGGCTCGCAAGCCGCAGTTTGCCGACCACGGGGTTAGGGCAAGCCTTTTCCATCTTAATTAAGCACTTATTACAAACTGTGGATGTAACTTCTGCAGTTTGAAATGTTTCAGCAAAAAAGAACAAATGTCCTTTTCCTTCTTTACAAGTTCACAAATAGAAGATTCTTTCTTACTGTATATCTTAACCACCTTAGCATATCATTTTTTTTCTTTCCTTATTAAATTGAGAACTTTCAATTTTTCCTTTAAAGGAGACACTTGATGGCTCCTCTTTGGCATCTGTGATGTGCTAGCATCAGCACTCTTGCTCTTTGGGGCCATTATGAAGGAAATAGGGTGACTTGAGCAACAAGCATTGTGATACCTGGACAGTTGGCCTGATAACCAAGAAGGCTAATAAGGGCTATGCTAATGGCAGGGAGTGTCCACAGCCTGGAGGCACTGGATGAGAAGGAGCTCAACAGCCCAAGATTTCACCACATTATTGGAACAGAGAGCAATTTAAAATGCATGCATTGTTTACTTCTGGACTCGTCTATTTAATATTTTTGGACTGTAGCTGACTTGGGTAACTGAAATCACAGAAATGTGGATCAGGGGGGACTGCTCGTACCAAAAGGTAAGCTTGAACCCAACAGACAACAGACAATGCCTAGAATTCCAGAGAAGCCTCAGGCATTGCATGGACTCTCTCCAGCTGCAGAAGATTTGCTGAAACAGCCTGTACTCTTTACAATTGTCCCAACGTTTTTGCTTTCCACATGCTGTTAGCAGTGATTTTTGTTTTATATGTGGGAACTAAATCTTCTGATATTTTGTTTTTGTGGTAACCGAAGCAATGAATTTATTATGCATACTCGAGTTGGCTTTGTGGAATTCATTTTCCTATTGTAACCAATCACTACAAATCTTCAAATGACAGACTGTTTCACCCTCTCCATCCCCTGAGTCATTTATTATGGCTGCAAATAAATAAATTGCTTGGGGCCCAATTCTGCTGGTGATATGTGAGCGAGTTAGACGAGTGCATGTAAATACCCCACATATTAACTTTTAAAAAAGAAACAGAAAGAAATGGATCCTATTTTCCTTTAGCTCTTTGCACTGTTAATCAAAGCTAATTACAAAGCAGTGAATTTTAAAAAAATAGCATCAAGTTGGCCTTTTGTAATGGAGGGTACAGAGCTGCCTATATACTCTGATTTAAGTGTGTGACCCAGAAACATAATCTGGCACCACTCTGATATTCTTACTTAATTCTGAATTTTAAGTGACTTTAAAATTTCTTAGGTACCTACTGTGTGCAGGGAAAGGTCCTATTTACTAGAGGAATTTACAGCATGTTCTTTGACCCCAGAAAGCTATAATTAACTCGAAGAGGCAAAAATGTACAAAAAGTGGTGGGTGCATTGTTCTTCATACGGAAAAAGACAGGAACAGGGGCCAAGTAGTTCCTGACTACAAACTCAGCTTGTAGTCTCGGCATTTCCATGTTCTTTACCACCCACACCTCCCACAGGTGAGCTCATGCTTTGCTGATGGTGCTCAGACTCCGCCCACACGCTACTGGGATTCTCCCAGAAGGCTGAGCGCCCAAGAGCGCAGGTGTCTCCAGGTAGAGCAAGCGGAGGGAGGTGGTGTGGCCAGTCTCCGTCCTGGAGAGCCCTCCGCTGACCTCAGAGATGTGTCAAAACAGAAGCGTGCTCCTCAGCCTGAGCCTGGAGGACAGGCAGACACGTACCTTCCACACACTGTCCCCAGGAGCCTCTCGATAGGAGCTTGTGCGCTGGGCCACGAAGAAGGTGAGCTCACTGGCCCTTTACTTACATCTGAGCCCCCGTGTGTAGTGGGCCCGGGAGTCCTGTTAGTTTCCAAAGCTGGATGTTTGGGGGGTGGTATCTCACGTGCAGGTCTTAAAAATGTGGAGGTGAACTCTGCTCCTTAGGGAGAAGCTCCGAGTTGATTGTTCTCTGACTGAGGGTGGCCGCCACAGGTGGGTTTCTCTGAGATTGGGTCCCAGCCTCTCCTGCCAGCTTCCATGGGGGCTTCTCTCCTTTCCCCATGCGTGCCCCGCACAGCCAGGTTTGAGGTTTTTATCAGAGGAAGTTGTTCCAGGTGTAGCTGCAGATTCCGTGTGTTCATGGAAGGAGGTGAAGGCAGGATTCTCTTACATTGCCATCTTGAACCAGAACCCATTCATATTTATCTGAATGGGGGCATGTGCCTTATGACAGGAGAATCGTTTCGTAAAGGGCAAAAGGGAAGTCCTCCTTTCTCTGAGTTGAAACATTTATCACTCTGCCCTTGGCTGCTCCTGTCCTTAACGACCACAAGGATTGTGTTGCTGGACAGTCTCCTTATGTTTTCCTGTGTCTCAATCTCTTTTGACCAAGTCAGGTGAGTTTAAGGTAACCTGGGAGGGCATGGCAAGTGGTCTGCCTCAGGTGCAAGCAATAAAGGGGAGCATTTCTAATGAGAGTTTAAAAACAGTAATAAGACCAACTGAAAGCCCATCACTTTTTATTATGATCCTGTTCCAGCAATACTGCACAGTGCTGTTGGGAGTTAAATTGCACCCTCCCAGAAAGACACTTTGAAGTCCTAACTCCCAGTACCTCAGAATGTGATGTTAATTGGAAATAAGGTTGTTGCAGATGTAATTAATTAAGAAGAGGTCCTACTGGAGGAAAGTAAGCCCCTGATCCAGAGATGGCGAACCTCTGACACGCGTGTCAGTGCCATTTCTGATGACATGCAGCCGCTGAGGCGGCCGCATGCCGAGGATGAAACATTTATGTTATTTAAACTATAAATATCGCGAAATAATGTTTTTTTCCTCAAAGTGACACACTACCCGAGTTATGCTCAGTTTTTTTGGCGAAGTTTGACACACCAAGCTCAAAAGGTTGCCCATCACTGCTTGAGTCCAATGTGAGTGAGGTCCTTAAGAGAGGGCAGCTGTGTGCAGACACAGACACAGACAGGGAAAAGGCCACGTGAAGATGTAGGCAGAGATCAGAGTGAGGTATTAACAAGCCAAGGAACACCAAGGACAGACGGTATTCCTTCCCCAGAAGCTGGGAGAGAGCCGTGGAATGGATTTTCCCTCAGCCCTCGGAAGGAACCTTCCCTGCGGACACCTTGATTTCAGACTTTCAGCCTCCAAACCATGAGAGGAGAAATTTCTGCTGTTTCAATCCACCCAATTTATGGTACTTTGTTCCGCAGCACTAGGAAATGAATACAGATGCTAATGATAAAATACTCCTCCCTCTGCCTCTTAAAATCACTAACTTAGTTACTAACATAACACAAACTAATAAATATTAGTAAATATTTAGAAATTCTCCAGGCAAATGCAGTTTATTTCCAACCCAAATAAAATCCTCCACTGTTGTATCATAGATTTTCTTCCGATTGGAATTCCACCTTGGATTTGGATAGGAAGGCTGAAGGTAGGAGGAAGGACGTGACAAGCATGGAGCCATGAATAGACTAGTGGGAAACCATGTCTGCCATGTGCTGGCAATGCCTACGAAGTTACTAGGTGTGCTGGCAATGAATATTTGTCATAATATACGTGCTAGGGTAATAAATAGCTGCCCTCACCAACTACAACCATAGTAAGACTATCTGTAGTTTTTGCTCTCTTAGCCACTTCTGCACTCCAACTTCCAATCTCATCTCTGCTGGATAAAATAATTTTGTTTTTTTTTTTTTTGTTTTGATTTTTTGTCTAATTTACCTATTTCATGTCTAAGAGTCTATAAACAGTCAGTCTGATGGACCATAGAAGAAAGCCAGAATGATCCAACATATTGTGCCCAGTCTTCTGGGGCCAGAGAGGATGATTTTCCAAATAAGTTACTAAAATTGCTAAATTGCTCATTTGTAAAATTAACTGAACAGAACTATAATAATAAAAAAAAAACTAAAAAGAGGAAAGAAATATAAATAAACATTTTTTAAGTCTTCTCTTTTATCCCCGTGGCCTGTTCTGACTATCAGTACTGTTTGCCCCATCCTTTTCCCCACATTCAAAATACCCAGGATGGATTATGCATTCCCAACCTGTCAGCTTTGGCTGAATTACAGAGAGCTCAATTATGCTCTAATCGAATAGCTGCCCAATGCAGGCCACGTAATGACTTCCTGATTATCTGCCTTTAAATGATGAATGAAATGAATATGTAACATTCTGTTCAAATATAGCATACTTAGCATGCCAAATGAAAACGGATTTTGTGCTCCTCTCTCTGAGAAACGTATATTTTATTGTAATTCAGTTCAATGGTTATTCGGTTGCTTGTTTTCTAGTCATCAAGATAAACACAGAATGAGCTATCTAGGAGAACATTAGTCTTCATTTTTGCTTTCCAACAGATGCTAAAAGTGTTAAACATTGTTTAGATTATTTGGGTTTCTCTCTTTACACCATCTCATTGGAGAAAAAGCGAGGGAGGTCATATTTTTACGAACAATTCTTATTGGCAATGCTCCAATATACAATGGCAAAAAAAAATCTGTTATGATGAATGTGTTGCAAAAACAACCTTAAAATATGAATAAATTATTTATTGGTAAGAGTGCTTTTTATAAAGCAGCAGTTTACAATATCAGCACCCCCAAAAATGAATACATTATTTGAAACCTGATTGTATGTCTGGTCTATATTCTTAGTAGTTTGTCTGACAACAATGTTTAATTTTATTGTTTTTATGTGATTTTACTTTCAATACACTAATATTCAAAAAAAGCAACTCAAGAAACTATGGGGCATCTCATTGTATGTAATAATAACTTTTAGGAGTCAACCTTTCCCACTTAGAAAAAAAAAACCCTCATGTTACTAAGTAAGGAGAGAAAGAACTATGGAAGGAAGGAAGGAAGGAAGGAAGGAAGGAAGGAAGGAAGGAAGGAAGGAAAGAATGGAGTCAGGGAAGAGGAAGAAATTTTGATAATAAATGGTTAGTACTGTTGCGCAATTGGTGCTTATGTGGTGGTCCCAGAAAAGGTTTTGCATGATACATATCCTGGATCAGCTTCCAATGAAATGCTGTCCAAGGTAAAGAAGAGAGCCTCCTTTAAGAGCCTCTTTTCCCTTCATTTTACTATTAGGAGAATTTCTTAATTATCATGAAAAGAAGCCTTTACCTCTGATGTTTATTTCAAAATAAACATCTTGATTAAGTTAATTGATTTCATACTCTCCTCAGAATACAAGGGTAGGCAAAAGTAGGTTTAGAGTTCTCCATATGGAAAAAGATATGCAGGTTATGATTATATGATTTTACAAGAATAAACTGTGTTTTGTGTACTCAAAACTGTAAACCTACTTTTTCCCACCCCTATATATAACTTAATGTATTATGATATCGTGTGTGTGTGTGTGTGTGTGTGTGTGTGTGTGTGATTGAATGCATTATGCTATTATCAAAATTTCCATCTTGGTAAAATAGGGACAATACTTGTCTCCTAGAGCTGATATAATACTGAGGTAACACTTGTTCAAAATGCCTCCCACATCCCATATATAGTACTTCACTGTGGCTTCTATTGCTGTGATTTTTATTTCTATTATTCATACTTGATAGACAAAGAACATGTTTCACAGACATTAAGATGCTTCAAAAATCTACCTAATGTGACAGGTCTCAGAATTGAATTAAGGACCAAAATCCTAGTGTATGTAACCATTTTCTTTCTGCCTCCCACCTGGGTATTCTGTTTGTTTTGCTGTGTTTTTCGTTTGTTTCGCCAGGTCATGTGCCTTCTTGGTTAAGTTCTTGTGCTATGCATGCTTCCTTTGTTTTCTTACTCCATTCTACTTGTTCTTTTCCTAGCACCACCGACTATGCTTCTCTCCAGTGCACCTGCGTAGCAGGGAGGGATGAACAAGGTTAGAAAATACCCTGCCAGGCATTTCCTTTTCACACCTGGCCTTGTTTCTTACCTCTTCTACCTACTTCAGGTCTTTGCATTGATTTTCTCAATGATATGTCAAAATGCATGTTTTATTTAAGTTGTGATTGTGGTGAACCACATTGTCTCACAATTCTGTCAATCATATCAGGATTATTTTTATTGTTGTCTAAATGTTTATCAGTAAAACTTTTAAATTGAACACCATTACCAGAAGTACCTAAGAACTCAGGGCCAGAACTAGGGTGAAGTAGACAAGGTGCACAACTTAACCTTTTGCACTTGGATGTCGAGTGTGACTCGACAAGGTTAGCATTAGAATAAAGGAATCGAGAAAAAAGCAAGCGAGTGCAAAGGGTTAAGGAGGCCCTTTCTCTCAGCTTCCTGCAAAGAGCTGAGCCAGCCACTCTGTGTGAGTTCCTCCTTAAATTTTATACCATAGGGCCCTGAAAGTTAGACAATCTGGGTATTTTTTCTTAGAATCACAGTTTCCTTAAGTAATTCCTGGATTGAGAAGGACACTTTGTTATTTTAGCTTTTTCATAATAATGGGTTTAACTTAGAGCCCTCTTGGAATTTGCCGTGGCATGATAGCAAGTTTAAAACCAGACAATGTTCTACTAAAGGCCAGGTGTTCAAAGTATAATAAACAGCTCCCTAAAGATGAGAAAATGAATATTTAACTAGATGACTACATTTGATTTCCTTCATTTTTTATTATTTCAGTGAAAATCTTCTGGATGGAAATCACAGTGACAGGGTTTTAATATCTACTGGTAAATGAAGCCTGTCATTCTAGCAGGGTTAGTGTTTCTTACAGTACCATTTGGTCAATTCCCATGGCTGGTACGGTAATTTTCTCCACGGTTAAGATTTAGGGGATTCTGGGCAGATTGTACATCAAGAGTACAAAATTTGTCCTGAGTTTGGTAATTATAATAAAAGTAGTTATATTAATTAGGTTGTGTTTACAAGGAGCCTGATGATTTAAAAACAATAAAGAAAAAAAAAGTCCCTCCTCCATGGAAGCGTTAAGTGCTTAATTATGTTATGTTAGTGGCCCAGTGCATGGATTCATGCACATTGAAAGGAAATTAATTAGAAGAAATATTTTAATATCACTATTCACCTTTTCTCTATAATAGAAGTGTCAACCAAAGTCACAATTGACAATAACAGATCAAAACATACATGTGTGATAGGCGCCAGCAAGAGCTTTATAAGTATTGCGCATGCGCAAGTCAACGTAGCCTTTTATAGATATAGATAAACTTTCTTAATTAGACCTACTTTCTGATGTAGCTAAACTTTTTCCAAGCCCAGTGAAGCACCCCAGCTTCTCTTTCAGGTAATTGTCAGCAACACAGCAGTAAATATCAACAAGAATCAGATTATTATTGTAGATCACGCAGGGAGAACAAAGGGTAAAATATTTAACTGCAGCAGTGTTTGACTATATTCTGCGCAGTGAGAAAACCTGAAGTCATTTTCAAGGTCCACCATTTCTTCTTTTCAGTCGGGTCAAGTTTCTAAACTTTCTAAAGCTTCGTTTTCTAGCTAATGAAAAGAAAATAGGATTCTACTGTGTCTCCTAACTACCTAGTCCAGGACTTCTGTGAGGATCAAATGAAATGAGGCACGGGAAAATGCTTTACAGACATTTGATTAAAGTGTAAAATGTTTGCAGATTGGCTATAAAGTAAGTTGTGTTCCTGGGCTGAAGAAACTGCAAGGAGGCTAGTCACTAGGGAGAGGAAGCCAGGTGTTGCTACGTGACGTCATTAACCGGTGCCCACAGCAACCTTTCTGGGCTGGGCTGTAGGCCGCATTTTGTGCCATGGCAGTGTGGGCTGCAATTTGGTGGGCTATCGCTCCAGGGTGGTGGAGGGGCCTGTGTCCCACTTGGGTAAGGTGACCAGACGTCCCGCTTTTGGCGGGACAGTCCCGATTTTTAACAATTTGTCCCGAGTCCCACGGCGTTTTAAAAAAGTCTCGATTTTTGGAAAGAATGCACGACAAGCTAGGGAACGGCGGGAGAAGTGGAAGGGAATATACGGTTTTTGGCAGCCATGTGGCTATTTAGCCAGGATATGTGTTTTATATTATTTTTGTTAATTTTATAATGTTAAACGTTAATAATAACAAATAATTGTTGAGAACTGATTATCGAGAACTGCTTATCAAAGTTCGCATTGTTGATTAGTTGTTAGAATTCGACCACCATTGTTTGGACTTAATGAACAATGGCATTTTTGGGGATTGGCAACGAGGAAAACATTTTGTAACAGTTTCTCAGATGATACACATCATACTACGTGCTAGTAAGCTAGTTAAACAAGTGTAAGGTGACCAGACGTCCTGCTTTTGGCGGGACAGTCCCAATTTTTAACAATTTGTCCCGCGTCCCGTGGCGTTTTAAAAGAACCCCCTACACACACAGCCGTCAGTGGTGTCCTGCTTTACCAATGTTAAAATCTGGTCACCTTCAACTTGGGGGAAGCTGAGTGTTGCTTTGTTGGCGCCCGGTCCGTGCTGTCGTTTATCTGTAAATGGACAGTGCGCGTCACAGCAGCTCCTACTTTGAGCGTCTGTCCCCTGGTGGTCAGTGCACATCATAGCGACTGGTCGGACAAGCGAAGGGACACTTAGCATATTAGATTTTATATATATAGATTTTTTTGAGAGCAAAGAGAACAATCACGTCCATCAATACAGAGTTCAGTGCAGAGGGTTTCAGGTTCCTTCTTAAAACAAGAGGCCTAAGAAGTAAAGTGCTCTCGAGCTGACATTCATTAAACATTGGCAGTGAGTCTAGTTACCTTGGACCAAAACATCTGCATTTACATTTCTGCTATTATATTAGGATAGTGGTTTCAGAAATTCTAAGGCAGTGAGAAACGTTTTAAAGCTCCAATATTAGATTTTCCTAAGTATTTTCCAGTTACTCCAGTTGACAGTTTTTATCTGATTGCCTATCAGAACTCGGAAAAGCTGGAAAGCAATGCAAAACCCTGATAAAAGTCATCAGGTTTCCCTACACTTGTACATATTCCTAAATGTCGCCCAGTCACCTTCCTTCCTTCTGACAGTTATGCTTGGAGAGGATCCAAATGTAACTTTGCTGTTGTTTTCAACTTTTGCAACCAATATTAAGGGAGATTCACAAGTGTGTTGTTGTAGTATGTAAATTGTCTAAGATTCTCAAGGAATATTGAACCCAATGTAAAGTCATGCTCATGGTATATTGATACAATATATGGGGTTTTGCGTTGCACCTTTCATAATGCTTGTCCATGACATCCCTTTGCACTGAACTGAATTAAGTCCAAATCTAAGACAAATAATGACTTTCTGATTATCTCTGTATAAATGATGAAATGAAATGTGTATAGTCACCCAACACAGAGACAAACAAATAGCTTGTGAGACTTTTGGTAGGAAAACAAAATTATTAAAAGTTAAAGGTGGCAATTTGTTCTTTTAAAATATTGTCTTCACTTTTCATATCATGTTTGTTACTGGTTATAAGAACAGTCATTACATTTTAGAATCTGCTCAAATACTCATGAGAATAGCAGCTAAGAATGAAACAAAACTGGCTCTCTCAAGTTAAAGTAGCATTTCCATACTGGGTTTAGATAAAAAAAGAAACCCAAGATTTCCTGGTGAATGGGGAATCTCGGTTTTATTCACATAAAGCTTTTTCATCACCCACTCCAGCATGGTGCTTCTGAAATGCAGACACCTGTCACCTCTGGGATAAACCCACTAATCCACTTCTCTCCTTGGCATTCTCTGTGTTCCGTGGGCAGATCTTTTTGGTGTGAATATTTCCTATCACTTATTCTCAGTGCTACCTTTGTGTCATAAGTTGATAGCTTTTACCAATGCTTTTCTTGTCTTCCAGATTCACCAAAGACATCCCGTCAGCTCTGTGTGGCATTTTGAGAGCAGCATCTGTTGAAGCTCCTCTAAAGGTAATCCCCTGGAATGACACCACGTGTGTCATAAACCAAATGAGCTGCCACTGTGCTCACCCAATCAAAGTGTCTGCGAATTGGGTTCCTAAGTGGATATGCAAATCTATGGTCACCTTGTTTGGTGTTTTTCTTATTCTTAGGATTCTAACCTTTCTTGATGCTTGCATATGTGAAAAAAAAAACGTGCGTGTTTATAAAACAAAAAATAACAAACAGCTGCCGTTCCCTCCTCTCAGGCTGCGTTATCGGGGGCCTTTGTCACACTCTCAGTTTTCCACTTATCACAGTTCTCCTACTCATTGATTTCATCTCTAGACCAGGAGCTACTTCCTGATAAAGACAGTGTTTTAATCATTTTTTTAACCCCCAGTGCCTGACATGTAAGTGCTTAAAGAATATGTAAGTGGTTTCAATGAACTAAATGAACAGAGCCCTTTTTAAAAATGTATTGATATCCATATATAGACCTAGATATAGAATCTACCACCTATGGCACCATCAAGTTTAAATTTTATGTGTTCACAATTTTTACTAGTGTGATCTCATTTTTTTCAATCTCAGCAACCATTCTGTCTTGGCTGTTTTGTTAAATGAGCCCATGACCATGCATCCTTTTCCTTTGTGGTATGTATCACACCTTTGCCCTGGAGAAAGAATGTCTATATTGGAGGGATACCTGATGTGTCCTAATAAGGCTGACTCTCTCAGAATGGGTGATTCCTGCCCTGAGAGTTCCTGTCACCCAGTGTATTTCAGCCTAAGGGTTAGCCAGTTGGTGAATAAGATTTTGGAAGAGTTCCAAGCGATAGTTAATTATGTGCTTTTTGGAAACTCAAGTTCTTTGCTGTCTTCATCGATGCCTTTCCTCTATTTAGTAAATGCTTTATTTTGCTTATTTGCATATCTAACCTTATTTACAGTTTTCTTCCATAAAATAGAAACACGACATAGTACCGAGGCAAATTGCACATTCCATTAGATTTGTTTAAAGGTTTTAAAAATGCGGTGTGATAGCATATGTAATAAACAGCACAAGGACAACTATAAAGAATCCTACAACTAAAATGAGTTTATCACTTTCTATTGTCATTTAGTTTGCTTTTCAATAAACACTTGGGAATGTCTGACTTTTGAACCTGTCACATGAGACAATTTTTGTATTTCTTCGTGGGGTTTTGATGGGCTTTTTGGTCCTTTGTCTTTAATGCAGGATGGGTTGTTTGTGTATATGTGTGTATGTATGCTTTCTACAGATACCCAACGTTACTGTTTGTTTTGTTTTTCAGCTCATTGTTTGCATTTTGGTTTTGTTTGTTCATACCTATCATCATAAACTTTATGATAAAGTTGATACTTCAACTCTAACTATGACAAGTCTGTGGGATTGGTGTGAGGAGTGGGGGGTTGCTAGGAAAAAGAACAAGCTGAGGAAAAATTAAATAGTTCCCAAAGAGCATTTTACTTACTGAAATAAAGTCCTAAAGGAAGCTGCTCTAATGTAAATGACTTGGTGTCAGGACTCTTGATATTAGATACATGTAAACTATGGTCAGAAGAGCTAAGAAATTGATGAGTTGCAGATAGTATTGGCTGCTGTGTTTGAGGACATCTCATGGGTGAATTGGAATGGAGGCCTCTGTTGGATAGACACTTTGGCAGCCTTATTATTGATCTATTGAAGACAAAGAAGAAAACATTCTGATTGGTATGCTAAGAAGAGTCTGCTTCCTGGGGAAGCCAGGCAGTTTCATGCTTCCTAACTTTCCGTTGCAATTGCGAAGCCCACCTAGGAAGACAGAGGTTTGAATTATTAAAGAATCTGGAGTGTTCCAGCCTTGCTTGAAGCAGAATTTTTAATATACTGAAATTTTTACAACATCTTGTTTGGAAATACGCATGTCCCCCTCATGTTTAGAGACAGAAAGAAAGGTAATACACTCAGGAATGAGAGATGTTAGCTCTGACACCAAGATTCAATTGAATATATTAAGGAGCAACTTGGGTTTTAGACACTTGTCTTAAGAATTGATTCTGTAGAGTTCGAACAGCTGGGCTGCTGTTTGATATTAATTCCAAAATAACTTGTAGGGAAAATTAATGTTGTTATTAATATTTTAAATAGGTATTATACTAATGATTAAACTTTCACCTCATACATGAAACTTTCTTAAGAATCATTTTTAAAGTTATGACATGGAATTATATCTTTTTTAAACATAAGAAGAAAGCATGGTGGATAGCATAGAGAAATAAGTGTTTCCATTTCTTCTTTCCTGAGTGACACCCAGCTAGTAGCTAAGGGTGCAGGATCTAGAACAATGGCAGCTTCAGTTGAATTCTGTCTTTACCTTTGTTCTAACTTGAGAAAAATTCCAGTTACCATTTTTCTAACTGTACATTTTTGGCAAGTTATTTAACACCTTCAAGGTATAGTTTCCCAATCTATACAATGGGAATTATAATGGAAGCCATCTTATGAGCTTGTTATCAAGGTTAAATCAGAAACACATGAAAAACATATAGGAGTGAAACACAATAAATGCTTTAAATATATGGGTTCTCACAGTATTCCAGTTACCCTATGGAGAATAAAGTGAAAAAAGGGTGGACAGCCATGGCTGGTGTTGCTAAGTGATTAGAACATCGGCCCATGAACTGAAGGGTCACTGGTTCAATCCCTGGTCAAGGGGATGTACCTGGGTTGCGGGTTCACTCCCAGCACCTGGTATGGCATGTGCGGGAGGCAACCAGTCAATGTCTCTCACATTGATATCTCTCTCTCTCTCTCTCTCTCTCTCTCTCTCTCTCTCTCTCTCTCTCTCTCTCTCTGTCTCTCTGTCTCTCCCTCTCTCTCCCTCTCTCCCTGTTTCCCCCTCCCTTCCCCCCCCCACCTCTCCACCCTCTCTCTCTCTCCCTCTCCTTCTCCCTTCTACTCACCCTTCCTCCCCTTCCCTTCCCTTCCTTTTTCTGTCTCTTAAAAGTGATGGAAATATCCTCAAATGAGGAGTAACAAAAAAAAAAAAAAAAAAAGGTAGACATTCGACTCAAATGGTATGGGCACTTCTCAGTTAGTAAGGTATATCCTGAGTAGAACCTTTGTGTGTGTGTGTGTGTGTGTGTGTGTGTGTGTGTGTGTGTGTGTGATGACAAGTCTCTTAATATATTTTGATTCCTGTTATTCTTTGGGTTGGATGCTGGGCCTGGTAGTACATAAGTTCTAAGAGAGGTAGGAGTCTGACAAGGTCTTTTTTCTGCTTTAAGTACTTATTAGTGCCTGCTAATGAGGAAAGCTTAGGTCAGAAACCAAAGAGAGTACACTCTCAAGGTAAGAAATGGGGGAGGTAGAAAGGCAAAGGTAAAAAAAAAATCAGGGATCCAGGTCAAATCATGGCAGTGGATAAGTCAACTTTGAGAATCAAGGTGGCCCCAGCATTCATGGAGGAGAAGAATGAGTACAAATTGCCACAGCTGGGATGAATTAAATAGTGCATTCTTTAACATTGATCAGAGAGCATCATTATAAGAGTTTCCTTTGGAGTTCAGGCAAAATCTGAATCATGTAATGATTTAGATGCCAGATAATAGAAAAATATTGCTTTCAAAGTAATATGCCCATATAATATAAAAATATTAATCTCATGGAATGGGAATTAAGGATAGGATTCTGTTATAAGTAATAGTTCAAATTGAAGGATCTTATTTAGGGATAGGTATTTCATGGTCTACCCATGATGCTTGTAGGCCTTGTACAAATAAATGTCTCAGTTCATGTCTGGGTGTGATTTAATCATTTACTCATTTGTTCATTCACTTTTTAATTTATTTTGCTTCTGTTAAATAACAGAATCATGGCATAATTGTTTTCTGTCAGATGTTCCATTTTCACCTCAGTGAGTTGACATGTTAGTTCTACTTTATTTCCTTTTTCTCCCGCAGCCAGGACAGAGAGAGTATCTTTATTTACAGAGCCAGAGGAGCATTGGTGCTGGGGGTATTTTCCTGCTATCGGGCCCCTCTGCAATGTCGTTCTCCACCAAACTTTCAGAAGGATCTCTGTAAATTATGCATCCCACGGTGGTATTCCCTGCCAAAACCACTCATACATTTCCCCTTGGTGTCAGAAGACAGCTGAAACTCTTCACCTGGATCTCAAAGGCTTGCTTGAGTTTACTCTTGCTTGAACTCTCCAGCCCCATGACACCTGCTGCTTGCTCACCACTGTCCAGTCAGCACGAGCATCCTTCTCAACTGAGATTTCTGTCTGGCTGCTCTTTATCTCTGCTCCCCAAAGTGGACTTGCTCTTATCCTTCATTCACATCTCAGCTCAGATATTATTTAATGAGAAAGAGCTTTTTTGACATACATACGTTATTCTGTCATCACTCCATTTTTGTTTTATGCAGTTATCACATCTACTATGTTTGTTTACTGATTTAATAACTGTATTATGGTCTCTTTCAACCTCATTAGCATGTATACGCCTTTAGATTAAAGGCTTTTTCTATCTGGATGTGACTCTATCTTCCAGAACCTGAACAAAAAAATGCTTAGCAGTTTTTAGGTGGTTAATAACAGTTTTAACAAATGAATAAAGCACAGCCTTATTATCTTCTCAATGTCCAAGTTCACGATCTTCCTTCATGGTTTGAGTGATTCATTGTTTATTGAGGACTTACCTTGAGAAAAGAACTTGGACGTAGGGGCCGTGCAAATTAATAAAGACTTGTTTCTTTCTTCTATGATAGGGCTAACAAGTATGCTGCTACTTGCACTGTGAATTCCTGGAGTGCGAGGTATAGAATTCTGGGGCCATGTCTCAACTCATAAAAGGATGCTGGCAGCACACAGGAAGGAGGAGAAAATACTCATGTCAGAGATTTGCCTTTTCTGCTTAAATATCTAAGACAGTGGTCGGCTAACTCATTAGTCAACAGAGCCAAATATCAACAGTACAACGATTGAAATTTCTTTTGAGAGCCAAATTTTTTAAACTTAAACGTCTTCTAACGCCACTTCTTCAAAACAGACTCACCCAGGCCGTGGTATTTTGTGGAAGAGCCACACTCAAGGGGCCAAAGAGCCACATGTGGCTCGCGAGCTGCAGTTGGCCGACCACGGACCTAAGAATAGACACATTTTCAAAATACCTTCCTTGTAGGAAAAAAAAAAAAAGGCTTTTTGTAAGTCCCTTGTATATGCCATGCCACCTGTAGCCATGGAACTCTTTTGTGAAAGCAGATATCACTCCCCCTCTCCATCCTCATCGCCCCTTCACCTGGTGTTTTCAGGGGTTTGTTCTCGGTCTGCCTCAGCACCTTCCCCATACTAGACTAGTCCGTGGCCTCCTCGACTTCCTTGCAGAGCATTGTTGTCACTATACATGGGATGTGTGTCATTAGGAGATTAATGTCTGGCTATCCAACTGGACTTTGAACTCTGTGAGGACAAATCTGTGTTTTGGTCCCTGTTTCCAATACCAACCACATGGGGTTACATATATGCTTTCCTTGGAAACTCCCTGTTAATTTAATAGTATGCTAATTCCAAAGCACTGAATTAATATAACATTTTTTGACATTGCTCTTCATGATTTTGATACATTCTCACCCCTATGGTTTTGTGTTTGTATCTAGACATGATGATTTCTTCAAGTAAACAATTTTTAAATCTGGGAAAGGAAATGATTATGAAACAAAGAGAAAACTGCAAAAATAGATATTTATACGACACAGCAAGAGGTAGAGACTTTCTGGGTTTAACCAAATGCCGTCTCTTCCATTTAGTATTATCCAACTACTTTTGCCTACATTATTCACCACCATTTCCCAATTTCTTTCACATCTTATATCATGGTGATTAGCAATGAAAATGTTCCCTCTTCATAATGTTACCCTGTGTCCTTTCTCCCCCAAATGTTTTATTTTTTTAAATATGTTTTTATTGATTACAGAAAGAAAGGAGAGGGAGAGAGAGAGAGAAACATCAATGATGAGAATCATCAATCGGCTGCCTCCTGCATGCCCCCTACTGGGGATCAAGCCCGCAACCTGGGCATGTGCCCAGACAGGGAATTGAACAAGCAACCTCTCATGCATGGGATGATACTCAGGTAACTGAGTCACCTTAGCCAGGGCTCTCCCCCACGTGTTTTAGAAATGAAAAATATTTTGTATTGAATGAGGGATTTACTTCACTTGTCAGCTGACTTAGCTCATTTATTGAAGCTTTCTTCAAAACCCCCATCCCACTTCTTTTTTTATTTTTTAAGATGAAGAGATGCCATGAGCAAGATACCTAACCTTTCAGAGCCAGCTACTTACATTTATAACCTTGAGATTGCCTTTGATCCTAAATCAGCTTTTAATTACCATTGTAGTTACATTGGTGAAAAAACGATTTTATTATTTTCAGAACACAGCAAGGATATGACCAGTACTATCTCATGAGTACAGTTATTTTAAGGCTTTTATTACTAATTGTAGTTGGTTTATTATCACTCATTGTTCACTGGTCTTCTAGGCTACTTACTTAAGGTTCTATTCAGCATCACAGCTGCTGCTGCAGCTGCTATTCCTCACGAGGCTGTGACTTTGTGAGAATCGCAGGGCTCCTATTTGAAAGAGGGTGTAATTGGGCTCAAGGGAGATACTTAACTTGGTGTCCCCTGGAATGTGCCACCAGAGAATGCATTATGCCCAATTCCAAGAAGAGGTTAGGAATGGAAGGAGGAGGTAGATGAGCCCTTTCACTATTATAAACGGACATAAGCAACAGTGAACGTGTTTATTTATTTCTCTACCGATCGAGCTAGCTGCTATCCATGCTGGGTTTCCCATTGTGTTAGAAGCCCACTTTGTAAATAAATTTTACTGGGTGTTCAATTTCCAGTCCAGCTACATTTCCTCTTTTGCAAATGAAAAAATAGTAGTGGTTGTTTTTTCCATTTCCTATGGCAATTTATTTACTCCACTAATATTATTGGACACCTATTACGTGCCTGGAACAAATTTTGCAACTCATGCAAACATTTATTATCAAACAGTCACAAAGGTAGTCTGGCTTCTCTCTGTGAGCTTGAGCAGCTCCGACTCTGGCTAATAGGTACTTGCAGTCTTTGCCTGAAAGTTTTCAGCAACATTCTGATGGCATGATCCCCTCATTTTCTAATCGACTCAAGGAATAGAATCCTTCCAAAAGTTTACAATGGATGCAAGGGCAGGAGAGAACGATGGGTGTCATAGACTAAAAGCATTTGTCTAATTGTGTTACACCGCAACGGGTGTCCAGATCCATTCTGTTTATGCAAGGGCAGACATTTTGGCCACCCCATATTTTAAATGTTACTTTTTTAATAAATGAAAAATATATTTTGAAAACACTTTATCCTCATTAACAAACCTGGTAAAGATGTAGACAGGGAAAATTAAAAATACCTGTCTCAGCCATCTATAGATCCCTGATTGAAATCATCTATGCTAGCTAGACTTCAAAGGGCTATTCACTTCTGATTAGAATAGATCAAATGTAAACAAGTATTTCCAAGAGCGTGAATTCAGTGCACAAACCATTATATCCCCCGCCCCTGTCTAAATGGAAGTATTTTAAAGTAAATCACAGGCACATTAAAGGAGAGGTTGGTATCTCACTCCCCGCTGTATACTTGCTGAGTTACAGACTCAGCAGGTTTGCCACCAGGCTGCAAAGTGAGCAGAGCTGAGCAGAGTGAGAGGCTGATTCTGAAAGAATGCGACAAACCTGCAGAGGCCATCACCAGCAGTCAGACTAGAGCAAGCCAGAACCATAGGTGAAGCACATCCCTACCAGAATCAGCAGGTTTGTTCCATTGAAATCAAACCTGATCCCTAGCCCGTTTGGCTCAGTGGATAGAGCATCAGCTTGCAGACTGAAGGGTCCTGGGTTCGATTCCAGTCAAGGGTACATGCCAGGGTGGCAGGCTCGATCCCCAGTAGGGGGCATGCAGGAGGCAGCCAATCAATGATTCTCTTTCATCAATGACGTTTCTATCTCTCCTTCTCCCTCCCTCTCTGAAGTGTGTGTGTGTGTGTGTGTGTGTGTGTGTGTGTGTGTGTGTGTGTGTACAGTCAACCCTGATGTCTCTCTCTTCTCTTCTTTGGACTTCACCCCAGAACAGCTAGAACTAGAGAATAAGAAGAGCCAAAAGCAAAAACAACCAACATCAAACACAGCTTTCCTTCTTCACCAGACCTGCCACCGCTTTAGGACCCTGAGTTTGAGGTTCACTTAGTGACAGAAACATCAGTGTGGGGTGATTCTAAAGATTTAAACTGGTCTGAAATGAGTTTAATTGCTTATAAGGTGTTTGTTTGCTTGATCATTGTATTGTGATAAAAGATACATAACAAGAAATTTACCATTTTAACTTCATTGAAGTATAGAGTTCAATGACAGTGAGTATACGTGTGTGTGTACCACATATTGTTTATCCACTCATAGGTACTTGAATTGTTTCCACATTTTGGCTATTGTGAAAATGTTGCTTTAAACAATGATGCATATATATCTGATAGAGTCCCTAGTTTCAGTTATTTAGGGTATAAAACCCAAAGTGAAATTTCTGGTTTATAAACTAATTCTATGTTTAATTTATAAAGAATTTCTTTGAAGAATATACCATTACCCATAGAAACTGCACCCGTTGGCATTTCCAACAGCAATGCACGAGCATTACACTTTCTCTCCACTCTCGCCAACACTTGTTATTTTGTTGTTGTTGTTGTTTTTATAGTGGACATGCAGTGGGTTGAAGTGGTATTTCATTGTGGTTTTGATTTGTATTAAGCTAATGATGTCATGTTGAGCATCTTTACATGTGCTTAGCCATCTGTGTATCTTCTTTGGAAAAATGTCTATTCACATCCCTTTGCCCATTTAAAAATGTGATTTTAAAAATATTCTAGATATTAATCCCTTATCAGACATATCATTTGCAATTTTTTTTTCATTCTTCATGTTGCCTTTTCACTTTGTTGACAGTGTCCTTTTATATATCTTTACAAATAAGTGTTTTCAAATTTTTTGGATAGAACCCAGAAGAGGGATTGTTGGGTCCTATGTTAGATCAATCCTTTATTGTTTGAGGAAACTCCATACTATTTTCCATAATGTGTGTACCAATTAAGATCTAACGTCTATTGTTAAAGAGGAAGGGGAAGAGGTGGAGTTAAAAAAAATCTCTGTCTTTTGATATATGTTTGGATGCATTTTGATTAAATGTACAAGTGTTTCTACTCACTGTACACTGCAGTGCCTGGTTTCCTTACTAATTGTAGAGTACTTGAGGTCAGATGCCTTATTATCATAAAAACTACCCTCAAAAATAAACAGTATTTATAAATCAGTTACATGTGCCATGCTCTATGCTAAATGCAGTACAAATAGTATTCTATTTAATCCTCGAAACAACAATCTCAAGCAAGTAATATAATCTCTTTTCACGGGATAAAAGTTAAAGCACAAAGAAATTTAAAATACTGGACAACCTCATACAACTTCTTTAGCTGGTAGTAGTAGATCTATATGTTCAATGAGGGCAGGACTACCATGATGCATGGGCCTGGGGCACTGTTTCTGCCAACTCTCCCAAAGTAAATTTTCAAATGAGAAAAAAATTTATTTCTCAGAAAACTAGAGCAAAAAATGTATCAAAACATCATAAACTACCAATTTTACTTGATCCTCATCATGAAAAAAATCACAAATTACTCATCTTTATAGAAGTAATATATTATAGCCCTCGCAGGATGACTCAGTTTGTTGGAGCATTGTTCCATGCACCAAAAGAAGGTTGCCAGTTCCAGTCAGGACACATACCCAGGTTGCAGTTCCCTCCCCAGCTGCCGTGTGTACAGGAGACAACCAATCAATGTTTCTCTTTCACATTGATGTTTCTCTCCCTCTCTGTCTCCCTCTCTCTCCCTCTCTCTCTTTCTCTCTCCCTCTCTTTCTTTCTCTCTCCCTCTCTCTCCCTCTCTCTCTCCCTCTCTCTCTTTCTCTCTTCCTCTCTCTCCCTCTCTCTCCCTCTCTCTCTCTCTCTCCCTCTCTTTCCTTCTCTCTCCCTCTCTCTCTTTCTCCCTCTCTTTCCATCTCTCTCTTTCTCTCTCCCTCTCTTTCCATCTCTCTCCCTCTCTTTCCATCTCTCTCCCTCTCTCTCTCTCCCTCCCTCTCTCCCTCTCTCCCTCTCTCACCCTCTCTCCCGCTCTCCCTCTCTCTCCCTCTCTGTTTCCCTCTCTTTCCTTCTCTCTCCCTCTCTTTCCCTCTCTCTCTTTCTCTCTCCCTCTCTTTCCCTCTCTCTTTCTCTCTCTCTCTCCCTCCCTCTCTCTCTCTCCATCTCCCTTCCTCCCCTCCTCCCCTCCTACTTCTTCTTTCTCTCTCTTTCTCTCTCTTTTTCTCTCTCCCTCTCTCTCTATCCCTTTCTTTCTCCCTCCTCCTCCCTTTGTCCTTCCCCTCCCTTCCTCCCTCTAAAACATATCTTCAGATGAAGATTTAAAAAAAATCTACTCTAAAGGCAGACTATAGACTCTTTCTTGGAGAGAGACTACCACTACTATGTGTATATAATACCCACCACTACTATGTGTATATAATACCCACCTTTCAGGTTTTTATTTCTTTTTATTTATTTGTTTTTTCACCTAAACTTTGGATGCTTAGTAAATTTTGATTGAATGAACAAATCTAATATATAATTTAAATGAAAAAGACAAACTCACTTTAAAGTATACAAAACATCTCTTTTGCTTTCAAGTCCTTACACCTCCTTTCACTAAAACAAAGTTATACTAGTTTCACATTGAGTTACAATAAAATCTTTGGCTCTAGATGTACCCTGTTTTGCCTTGGTCCATGAACTTAGCTTAAAGACTTAAGGGGGAAAATGTTCCTATAAGCAATTTTACACAGCCTACATTTATTTGAATTCAGAATAAGATATACAAATTTTATGTTTATTATGAAAATAATACAGTGAAATAGATTAAGATGGTCTGCATGATTAATTTCATATGGCCAGGAAACTGTAAACTGAAATATCAGTGCTTTCATTTTTTTCGTAATCTATATTTACAATTCTTAATAGTTAAAATCTGCTAAAAAAAATCAAATGAAGCATGATCCTGAGACCATCAGCAAGTGGGGATTATTGTAAAAAAAGAATTTCAGGTTTAGCTACATATCTTTGATCAAGGTCAAAATTCTGGACATATGCATGTTAGAGGTCTAAAATAGCTGCCCATGCTTTCGAACTTGTTCGAATGATAGCAGTCATTATACTTGAAGCCTATAGCATCCAGCTGTTCTTAGAGTTACCTTTAGTCTACAAGAGAAACTGGAACCCCAGTTAAGCTTTAAACAGGGCTATTTTTATGATGCTAATGATTTACACTGTGATTCCTTTGAACTGGTATTCTACCTTTTCTAAATATAGTCCTTTTTTTAAAAAAATCAATAAGATAGACATAAAATCCCCTCTAAATATTAAAACTTGACCAAAACATATTGATAACATAAAAAATTATCATTTCTGGAGGTGAGCATGATTATAACATTCTTCATGAGACCCCATTTTCTGTTGCAGAGGAGCAGAGTACAGCCAGGAAAACAGTGCCCTAACCAAATGCAAAACAACTAGTTAATATTTTTCTGTGTATTGGAAATAAATCATTAAATGCATTCGCAAGAGACACTGACTTTTTTTTTTTTTTTAGAATTTTTCTCTGAAGCATAGATAAAGCTAATTTCTCCCCACATCAAAGATTCTTTCTTCTTTTTTATAGAATAAAATGCAAAGCCTTTGAAAGCTGACAGTAACATTGTTTGAAAGGCACAATGAAGTGCTTCTAACTTTTCCTAGGTTAGGAAAGCAAATGAGATAGCTTATTAGAATTGTGTTTAGGACAAGGATAAATGGTCTCTAAAAGGGACCCAAGAATCAGATCCCTATGAGTAAATTGTTTAAGTTGCCTGATGTTCATTTGGCCTTATTTCTGTGGTTATTCATTTTCCAGCATTTGCTGTGTTAAAAACACTAGAGCATAAGAGAAGGGTGTTCCTCTTTTATCAGTAAACTAGAGGTCTGATGCATGAAATTCGTGCAAGAGTAGGCCTTCTCTTCCCCAACTGCCGGCCCCAGCTTCCCTCTGGTACCCGGGACCCGGGCTTTCCTCCAGCTGCCGGCAGAAACCGGGGATCCTGGATTCCCTCGCAGCCCTGGCTTCATCCGGAAGGATGTCCAGAAGGAAGACCAGTCTAATTAGCATATTACGCTTTTATTATTATAGATGGACCCATCCAGACTGGGCTGTAGAGAAGCATCCTATATAATAAAAGCCTAATATACTAAATGTTCATCTAGTCGGCCGTTCAATCAAAGTGTAATATGCTAATGATATCCTAAGGCCATTCAACTGCTCACTATGATGTGCACTGACCACCAGGGGGCAGGCAGTCGACTGGTTGGCCAGTTGCTATGATGTGCACTCACCACCAAGAGGCAGACGCTCCGACCGGTAGGTTAGCTTGATGCTGGGGTCTGGTCGTGGAGCCCTCCTGCGGTCCCTTCCTAGCTGGCCAACCTCCCACATCCCTTCCTGGCCCTGATCATGCACCACTTAGGTCCTTCAGCCTTGCCTATGCCCTCTTGCAATCTGGGACCCCTTGGGGGATGTCAGAGAGCTGGTTTCAGCCTGATCCCGCAGACCAGGCCAAGGGATCCCACTGGTGCATGAATTGGTGCACTGGGCCTCTAGTGTTACATAAAGTTGAGTGTGAATGCTTGATTTAGGACAGTCCTTTTATGTTATACTAGAGTCCCAATGCACGAAATTCATGCAAGAGTAGGCCTTCTTTCCCCCTGCTGCTGGCACCAGCTTCCCTCTGGCACCCAGGTCTCAGGCTTCCCTCATAGCCCCGGTTTCGTCCAGAAGGACGTCTGGAAGGACATCTGGTCTAAATTAGCATAATATGCTTTTATTATTATAGATGTAAAGCCCAGCTTGGATTTATCCTACCCAGTTAATTATTATCATTTCATTTCATTTAGTTAAAGTTTTCTACTTCAGTCCTTCCTTAGAGAATAAACAAACTGTTAGGACTAATCCTCTTTCTCTCCCTACATCTACCCCTGCAGAATTTAACTGACTTGTTACTGATCTATATTCTGTTGGTGCTGATAGTACCAAGTTTATGTCCAAGTTTATATAATTCAATTTATATCAGTCACACTTCTGTTTTTATTTTTTATTAAAAAATCTCAAATAATTTTAATTGCCCCCAAACCCCAATTCCTTAGCAAAATATTATTTAAAGAAGTGTAACAAGGTTACATGGAAAGTTCTTCCACACATGGAGGTACTTGTCAGACCTAGCCACAGGTTCCATATAAAATGTCACCTCTGCTGTGAAGCCCTCCCTGAATTCCCTGGGTAGAGTTTGACACTCTATGCTATATCTTTTGCTGTTTTAACACCAAGTACATAATTATCATGGAATACTTACTTATTTACAAATCTTATATTTCCCACCAGATATTGTAGCCCTTCTAATTATGGACTATATAGTGTTCATCATTATTTCTCCCATGATTAGCCACCCAAATAAATACACATTCAGTAGTTGAAATAAGGCTTAATAAATATTTATTGAGTAATTGTAATTATATGCTTGGTTGTTTCTGTTTTTGTTTTTTTTTTAACCTTTGTATTTATGTCTGTCTCCAACCCTCAGACTTTAAATTCTGGAGGGTGAGAATCATATATATTTTGTTCACTACTGTGAACCAATACCAAGTACATACCAGGCCTATAGTTGGCATGCATTAAATGTTTAGAAAGTGAGCAAATAAATTAATAACTAAGAATGTTAATTGTAGGTAGTGGCTTTTAATGTTTAGCAGAGTTTCTAAAACCACAATTCTTGAACTCAAAAGAATGTACCTCTAGAGATAAATATATCCTGACATCATGGAAAAATAGCTTTAAGATATAACTGTGATTTTCAAAATGTGGTTTGTGACCCAGGCTTATTTCACATGCTATCAATTTAGTTGACTAAGAAGAGCACTTTTTAAAAAAGAAAAACGAGGTTAAGATTTCATTAGTTTTCTACTGCTATGTATCAAATTATTGTGAGCTTAGAGGCTTAAAACAACATTAATTATCTCAGTTTCCATGGTTTGAGTGTTGGGACACAGATTAGCTGGATCCTCTCTTCAGGATCTTACCGGCTTCTGAAATGGTGTGGCAGGGGATGCTTGGTCTTATCATACAGAGTCTTGGGATTCTTTTCTGTGGTACTGTGATTTATAATGAGACATATATATTTGGTCTTCTTATTTCTGACTCACAGCTCCTAAAACCTTTGGAATTTCCTAAATGATAAGAGTGACAAAGATGTATTTGTTATGTGAAGGAGGTGACTTTTGGGCTAGGAACTGGTTGTCAGGAGAATCAAACCCTGTGATTTGAGGGTTGGAGCGTTGATTCCTGTTCCACAAACATCCTGTTTCTCTCCATAAAACCTCTGACCTACAGAGACAGCAGGGCTGCTGGAGGTTGAATCAATTGCCAATGGTCAGTGATTTAATCAACCATGCCTAAGCAATGAAGCCCTCATAAAAACCCAAAATGCCTGCGTTCTAAGAGCCTCCAGGTTGGTGGACAGGTGGAGATTCCTGGAAAGTGGTGTACCTGTAGAGAGCACGAAAGTGCCTAGCCCTTTCCCCATACTTTGCCTATGGCATCTCTTCTCTCTGCCTATTCCTGAGTTATATGATTTTAAAATAACCAGCAGTGTAGTGAGTAAATGGATGGCTTGAGTCCTGTGCTGTAGGAAATTAAGCAAACCCAAGGAGGGTGTCATGGGACACTATTTGCTTTATAGCCATTAGGTCAGAAGTTGAGATAATAACCTGGACTTTTGACTGGTATCTGAAGTCCAAACAAGGGGTCCTGGGAACCTCCAATTTGCAGCCAGTTGCTCAGAAGTCCAGATGACAACCTGAGCTTGTGACTGGCATCTGAGTGTCTGTGTCTGGCTGAACCCTTAACCTGTGGAATCGGAGGTTGTTTCCTGTAAATAGTGTCAGAATTGAGTTGAATTATAGGATACCCAGATGGTTGGTGGTGTGGGGAAATTCCCCTTTTTACTTTACCAGAACCCCTTTTTATTCCAAAGTCATGTTGTTGGTGGAAGAATTTATTTCCTTGATGTAGAACTAATGATGGCTAGTTTCTTTAAGGCCAGTAGAAGTGGGTCTGCTACTTCTTGAAGTATCTGACCTCTAAACCCTCTTTCAAAGGAATCACCTGATTAGTTAGGTCTAACCAGGACAATATCACTTTTTATTAACTTGAATTCAACTGATTAGGAGTTAGAGACTCTAATTACAACTGGAAAAAAAGTTAACCTCCCCATATACTGTAACGTAATCAATGTGTAGCATCATATCATATTCACATGAGTTGCCCCTACCAAGGGGAGGGAATTATACAAAGAGCATGACTCATTAGGAGTCATTTTACAGTTTTGCCAACCAACTATATTGCTTTAATATGTGTGCATATACCTGTATAGGTTCATGTGTTTAGGTATGTGTGTATGCATGTAATGGGTCATAATGCAAAATCTGTTTTGCACTGTGAATTACATTCAATAAAATTTGAAAATATCTGACCTAAAGGATAAATTTATAATGCTTCTCATATCCCCAAAAGTTAGAAAATGCCTAATCCAATTATAGACAGTGCTAAGCAGCTTTAAAAGTTCGTTTTTTCTAGTATTCATTACTGACTGTAGCAATATTTGTGTCATTCATTCATTAATTCAGTCAATCAGTGATTATTAAGCACCTACTATATGCAAAGCTTTGCATGAAGCAACAAAGACCATTAATTCCTGGAGGTCACCACTCATGATGGAAGACACTAAATAAACAATCGTTATAAAACTAGGTAGGAAGTAGTGGGAAACTGTTAGAGAATTTTAGAAAGAACAAAAAAAGGTAAAAATTCATATTTTGAAGCAGTTTTAGTATTATAATGTCTGCTAAAGAACCATGTTTCTTTCCCAGCTCCCTAAAACTCAACTTCATAGTTCAATAATAGGAGAAATAATTAAAAAGAGAATAAAGGAAAAGATAAAAGTAGAATTTATAAAGGAGCCACTGTCTAGAATATACTTCTCTCACAGTATAAAGAAATAATATCATTCTACTCAGCAATTAAAATAGAGAAATTAAAGTGCATTTCTAATATCCTATCTTTTATTTTTTATAGTTTTATTACTTGCTTAAAGTCACTTCAAGTCTGGGGATGGAGGCAAGCACCTACTCAAGTTACTATCAATAAGGCTTATGAGTGGTTGCATTTGCTAAGTTGGCAATAGGTTTGGCACAAGCTGTGAAAAAAACAACAACAAAAAACCACAACAACAACCAAAATAACACAAATGAAACACAAATGCTGTTCTCATCTGTCTGTGCCACCAGGCGGGAGCCAGTGGCAAAGAGGAGATCATACACATTGTACTTTGATTGTTATGTAGACTTCACGCATTGCTAATAAATGAGTGTCAGTTTTCCTAAACCAAAGCATCTTTTAATTAGCTAATTTGGTGTGACAGTATCCATCCTTAATGCACCTGAATACCATTGTACTTCACAGCTCAGGGCCAAATTGTAAAGCCTCTGTCTCCTGTTCTCATACATCACCTATGGAAAAAGGGTGGTTTTGTCTTTAACACTGAAGTATTGTGCGCTGTGCGAAGAATTTTATTTTTTTCTTAGTGTCTTGAGACTTTGTTTCCAAATGAGCTCAGATTCAAGGTTAATGCACAACAATCATTTCCTGGGCAGTTAGATGAGGCTATGTTCAGGTTAATGATTGTGAACCAATTGTCAGAGGACTGGCAGTCTGCAATTGTCATAAAATGTTCTTTATTTCCTTATTGCCTTAAAATATTTTTCAGAGCCATTGTCTACCATGATCCCCTGATATTTCTCCCATGATATAGATAGCATTTTTCTTTTAAGGTTCTCAAAGAATTTAATGAATATGTCTCAGTATTCTTCTATTACTGGTGTGGATTAGATTTATGAATTTCTAACTTGGGCTCTTGAAAACTTTTTTCCCATTGCCACACAAAACCGGAGAGATTAATTAAACCCCCATCCTCCCGCTTCCCTCATGTTCCACCTCTACTAGAAAAATAAGCATGGAATGCAAAACAAAAGAAAAGATTATAGTTGTCACTAATTGATTGTTTTTCAGCAATCATGTGCAGTGTATAATTATCCAAAATTATGTTAAGATCCATAATTTTATATGAAATGAAAAAAGAAATAGAAACATTATAAACTCTATTAAATCTGACAAAGTACCTAGAACAGCAACCTTGAAATACTTGACTCAAACCCTCTATCTCCTGACCATGAGTTCCGTAAAGGTAGCTAAAAATAAATTGTTTACTCATTTTTGCTGTAATTGAGATTTCAGTTCTCTATTTGCACAGTTTTTCTTAGTGATGTTGCAGCTATTTCCACTTCTGTGCATATTATTGCAAAAAAGAGTTCAAGGGTAGATGTCCTTCAGATAATTCTAAATACATGTTATAGTTGCAAAAGTTCAGTTTCAAATGAAAAACCAGCACTTAGTACAGGGTGTCATTTAATTTAGATGTTCTGTGGTATAGCTTATTGGTTCTGGGGGTTATACCTTGGCTGGTAATGAGTGCAAAAGTGACAGATGACTGATGTTATTGTTTGCAAATTATTATACTGCCAGTGAAGGTAACTATTAAAGACAATCAAATATAGCCCAGCTATATAGTGAAATCATTACTTTCTGCAAATATCTTGTGATTTATTCAAAAGCTTTTGCATTATGAAGCGCCAAAGTATTTGAGAAACTACCCACCATAATCTAAAGATGTCCTGACCTTGTAGATTAAATGGAATGATGAGTTTCTGTTTTCTCAGTGACACTGCCTTGAAGACACAGCCTTGGCAGTATAAGGTTAGCTTGATGGCATTAAAGCAATGAATGAGTTTACATAACATTGTAAATGCTAGTATATGATATGCTTTGTCAAATAAAATAGTGACTTATCAGAGATTGATTTGCTGTTGAAATCAGCCATTTCTATTGTAGAATAAAATTCTGAAAAACATTTATCTTATTAATAGCTCTTACTCTCCAAATGTTTTTAAGGGCAGTTTCTGTTTGGCCGGGGTACAGCTCCATCAATCTCTACATTCTTATTATATTCAAACTAGGAGCCCAGCGCACGATTCGAAATCTAACGGCGCCGCCCACCCTCCAGCCTTGCTCCCTGGGCTCTGCAGCAGCCAAGGCCGCTGATCAGGCCCTCCTCCAGAGCAGGCGCACAAAGGCCCCTGCGGCCCTGCTCCTTGACACTTCGCGTGCAGCCTCCTCCTGTCTGGTCGACCCGTTATGGCATCCCAGTTAATTAGCATATCTCTCTAATATATATCTATATCTATATCTATATCTATATCTATATCTATATCTATATCTATATCTATATCTATATCTATATCTATATCTATATCTATATCTTTGCCACGATAATATTCTCCTACCACTCCCCTGTCTTCTCCCTGAGATCCACAGAATAACTTAGCAAGGATGGTGATTGGCAACTTGAAATATGATCTCAGGTTTTCAGGTATTCTTTACTAGAGTAATTGAGCTCTTAGCTGAAGTTCATCAAATCTGAGTAGCTCGACTCATCAAAAGAAGCCCCCCAAAATAAAGAACAAATGCCTCCAATTCTCCAGTTAATATTTTACAAGAAGGATTAATGACATATTTAAATTTTCAGTTTTCCAAAGAAGCTCGTTCATTGTTCCCCACCACAGTGCTGAGTTTGTACTTAAAGGTTTCATCTTGTGCATTTCAAACTGTCAGGCTGAAGAAATACCAATAAGTTTGTTAGGTTTAGATAATCGAAAAATTCCCTTTACTCAGCTTCTTAGTCTATATTTATCTGTCTGGCTGTGAAATCTATTCTAAGAATATTCATCTACCACCTAAATCTATTCACCAAGCATCAAGACTCATCAGTGAGATGGAATAATGCCATTTAATTAGTCTTTGATATACAGCTTAATTAGGTCTTAATAAGGGGTAGTGTATCCTAAAATCAATTATCTTGCTCTTTTTAATAAGAGCAACTAATTAGTAGGAAAATCACCACAGTTCTCTTTTTATCCTGAAGCTTTTCATGGTGCTAGAAAGAAGGTTATGAAGAAGAAGAAAAAAATATATCTCCCAAAAATATTTGGAAGAAATGTCATATTGAACTTAAAAGGATATACTCAAAATAGTTGCAATAGGTTAGAAATATTTTACAGAAAATGCAATGTTTCCAATTCAGTCTCTTTGCATATTTCCTAATTTTTCAGTTCATGCAGTAAGAAGTCAAGTGCTTTTCTGTGTGCGTGCCTAGCGCTTTCCTTTGCATTGTTGACAAGTGTCCAAGGCGTAGGTCCACTACAACTGTCTGCAGTTGTCAGGGTGTCACATTGTCGAGTCATCTTCATTAGCTGGTGCTTCTTTTTAGCCTAGGAAGTGGCCCCATGAGTTACTACATGGCTGGCTCTGTGTTGCAAGTCCTAGGGGGTTTTATGTTTATATTTTGTTTGCTTTCCCCAACACAGTAGATTCTAGTTTGCTGTGCAAAATGATTGCCTTTTCATGATATTCATAAATTAACTCGACAGATTTATTCAACTCCTACTATGAACTGGGTTGTGCTCAAGCCACTGTGATTTGGATGCGAATAAAATACACATGATCCTTGCTGTCAGTGAGCTCACATTTTAATGAAATGAGATAGAGAGGAAATGAATACAAAAATAAATATGGAAATTTCAGAAGATGGTAGAGGCTCTAAATTCAGTCAAGCATGGTATTATGGTAAAGAGTAACAGGGCAGATGATGTACTTCAGCTGGGACAGTCAAGGAAAGAGTGTCTGAGGAGATGCATTTAAGTGAGATAATAAGTTAGGAGACAGAGGCAGGTAGGAGAAGATCTAAAATAAAGGCCCACATCAGAGAAAATCTTGATGAATGTGGAGAATGGCAGTATTCTTGGATACCAACAATGGAGAGGAGGCGGGTTAAGAAACAAGATCATGTACGGTCTACAAATCAGGTCAGGCTGAGCTGAGTAGACTATGACAAAGAATTAGATGTTATCCCAAGTACAATAGAATGTATTTATTTGGGGAATGGTGTGTTTGCTCTAACTTACAGATATTGAAAAATCAATATAAGTATTGATTATAGAATGTGCATGGTAGGTTTATAGGTTTTTATAGTACAGTTGTGTCAATATCTCTGTATGTTTGAAACTTCATAATAAAAGGTTGGGAAGAATCAAAATGGCGGTAGTCAAGGAAGAAGTAGAAGCTCAGCTTGGTCTAAGCATCTTATCTAATAAAGAGGGAATATGCAAATTGACCGTCACGCTGTAACAGTCAAGATGGCTGTGCCCACAGCAGAGGCAGGGATTCCATAACTCAAGATGGTTGCGCCCACAGCAGAGGCCAAGTTCCCATATCGAGCCTTAATGAGAAATCAGCAGGGACCTGAGGCTGCGTGGTGCTCGGCTGGGACAGGGGACCTGAGGCTGCACCCCCCACCCGGTGGGGCTTGACAGGGGACCTCAGGCCACACCCATGCCTTGGCACCAGGCCAGGGGACCTCAGGCCATTCCCCCCATGTAGCGGGGATTGATGGGGCCCTCAGGCTGCACCCTTCACCCCAGTGCCAGGCTGGAGGACCTGAGGCCCCGCCTCCTGCCCTGGTGCCAGGCCAAGGGACCTGAGGCTGCCCCCCCACTGCCATGCAGGGCTTGATGGGGAACTCAGGCCATGCCCCCTACCCATGGGGCTTGACAAGGACCTCAAGGCGCACTCCCCACCCCAGCCTGGGCCAGGGGACATGAGGCCGTGCCCCCCACCAGGCGCCGGGCCAAGGGACCTGAGGCTGCACGCCCTGCCTGGCAGGGCTTGACAAGGGTGGGGCTGGCCGGGTCTGGGTCTCACATGATTTTGAGGTGCCGTGGGTGTGTGGGGACGTGACTCTGGGTCCCGCAGTGCACTCCAGACTTTGACAGGAGGAAGATTTTCATATACATTTTACTAATTTTCTTTCCTCTCTGACACTTCTATTATAGAGAAAGGGCAAATAGCAATATTAAAATATTTCCTCTAGTTAATTCCCTTTTAATGTGCATGAATTTTGTGCACTGAGCCACTAGTTATATTTGTTTAAGTTAGGATCTGAATGTGAAAAATGGAGAAAGATTCCTCCTCCACCAAGTTAGGAGACATAGTGATTGTATTGAAAATTAAAGTCAGATCATGATGCTCCAATGCAGCGGGGGGAAAGGGTTTTCTAATGATAATTTCATTGTACTTAGAATAAAATGAAAGTTCTTTCCATGGTTTAGGATAACCCAGTAGAAGACACTTTCATTGACACTTAGAAATGCCTGCCTTGTCCAGATTGTCAAGAGTTGGAGGAGTGCTGCATGGGGAGCAGACTGAGCCTGTGGAGTGTACTCTGAATTGCTCTCCATTACTTATGAAATGAAGCAGTAAAAAAAAAAAAAAAAAGTCTTACCATTTGCAACAGAATGGATGGAACTAGAGAGCATTATACTAAGTGATGTAAGGCAGTCAGAGAAAGATAAATATCTCATGATCTCACTCATTTGTGGAATATAATGAACAACATAAACTGATGAATAAAAACAGAGACAGAGAAACATCAATCACACCATCAAACCTCAGAGGGAAGGTAGCAGGGGTAAGGGGGAGAGATCAACCAAAGGACTTGCATGCATGCATATAAGCCTAACCAATGGACACAAGACACCAGGGGGGTGAGGGCATGAGTGGAGGGATGGGGGTGGTAATGGGGGGATAAGGACATATATGTAATACCTTAATAAAGAAATAAAAAGAAATGAAGCAGTGATACTGTCTGCGCAGGTGTATGTGACTGGTTTTAATTAAGGCACGCTTATGGGATACAATAAAGAATGTGGACACCAGGTTCAGGCTTAGTCTAGTTCCCTTTGGAAAAGTTACTCACCTCAGCAGGCAGTCAGCTTCCAGTGAAGTTCTTCACAGAATCCATTAATACAAGCTGCTTGCTGCTGACTGCTTCCTGGGAACATATGCTTCATGGAGGGGGCAACAAGTGAAGGACCTTTTTGAAGAGCCTAGAAATCAAACTCAAGAAAGAATAGGTCTCAGGATTTCTGCTTGGCCCCAAATACAGTCATGTACAATTGGTACTTAAATAAAAACAACTCTACGATGATGAGGGCACCTGTATCAGAGAGAGCAAACACATTAAAATGTTTCAGTGGTACTTAAGGCAGTAAGCATCCTCTCACTCTCGCTTGCTTCAGCAGTACCCAATCCAAAGAAGCACTAATACCCACACAACTTGGGTATATGTACCCTTTGAGAAGTTTTTAGTGAACTAAGTTTTTCAATAATGTTAACCTGTATTTTTACCTTGAACAATTTCGGAGAGCATAATGATTTCTCTTACAGAATTCATTAGATCTTTCCAGCAAAAAGCTGGAAAGAATCATGTTATGCCATAAAGGAGTCTTAGTTGGTTACCTGGAGTTCAAGAGGTTATAATCATGATGCACAGGTGTGTCCCTGCTTCAGTCCCCTCCCCCCACCCCCCCATGCCCCCACACACACACTTAACTCTGCATCTTTTTGTCTTGGCCTCCCATAGTAGTCGTTGAGCACAGTAAACTACTATTTAACAAGCCCAATATTCTCTGTGTCTCTTGATTCCTCCTGTTCTAAACGTTAGTCATGTTTTGTTTTGTTTTGTTTTTGAGAAGAATTGTTCTGAAAATCACTTTCCCTCATGAGGCCCAGTCATTGGTTGCCTTCCTATGGCAGTTAATCCTGATTCAAATGTTGATCCTGGTAGTTAAGTCTCAGTTTAACACCCTTGGGAGTAGTAGCTTCTGAATGAGAAGAGCCTTAAAACTGCTATAAAACCACTTCAGAGGTGCCACAGAATAGCAGACTAGAGGGGGGGGAGAAGAGGGACATTTGTAATACTTTCAACAATAAAGATGATTTTTAAAAAGGAGAGTAGAAGACTAGAGGTTCTGGCTTCATTTAATCCAAGCACAATGGGATTTAGGGATGGAAGATGAGCGTGGAGGAAAGGAGAGCCTATTGTTGAAAGAAATGGGAAAACTGCTGCAATTCCTTCTAAGAAAAAGATTGGATTGAACGTGGCATTTACGCATTCAGAAGGAACTAGCTATCTAACCTAAGCAAGAGCAAAGGATGTAGGGAGGGTTCTTGATGAACTTTTACAATTAGAAAATTATCAGAACAAGGTTTACAACTAACAAACTTGTGTTTATTAGTATTCTGCCAATGCACACACACAAGTCACACTCAAGTTTAGGGCCTCAATACAGAGCTCAGCTCCCTAAAGGATTGACTGGTGGAAGGACAGATGGGTTGATAAGTATGCAGGTGAAGGGAAACTCTCGTAATTAATGAGTGAACACAACTTCTGACCTTAAAATATCATTGCTGGTACATTTGAGAGATGAAAGTGAGAATTCCACTTCATTATTGTAGCCAGATGCAGGAAACAAAGATGTATGCCAAAAGGCTCCAAGCTCATCTCTTCCCAGGCAATTGGTGAAATGTCACGTTCGCTATATCCAGAGTAAGCCAAGGAACTGCTAATACTGGAAGCTCTGAATAATCAACATAGCAACTGCCTAGAGAAACCTGGCTCCAATTGTAGAGGACTTCCGTTGACTGAGGCCTTAATTGTTGGCTCTGGCTTACTGCTGCCTACAGTCTCAACTCCCACCCTCTACTGAGCCTCACTATTGCCTTTTCCACACCAGTTAACACTTTATTATAAGATTTCATGCTCATTGTTTTTATTTTGGATTGTTGCTATGTTTGCATTCCTTTAATAATAGATGATAGAAGATACAGTTAAATATAAAGAGTTGGCTGTAATATTTCAGATTTAAGCTCCTTCATTTTCCTTGTTCTGTGACCCTGAGTGAGGGAGTTAAGATCTCTGAGCCTCACAGATTATAGTGAGGAATGAAAAGATGCTTATGAAAACTGTTAGAATAATATTTGGTGGTAGCAAACCCTCAAGAAGCTATTGTTATTATTTTAAAGTTTTAAAGTATATTTTCCCTCTCTTTTGCATTATTATATTTTATAACTGAACATAATGTTTCAGCTCTTTTTTGTATTTCCCATAGAAAGCATTTTTTCTTTTTCCTGTTATATTCTTTATAAAATATATCCTTTGATAAATTTTGAAAGTTAAAACAGTGCTCTCTCGCTATAATTTTCTCTTCCTACTCCCACACATTTGTTAAACCAAACATATTAGTATTGCTTCCCTACAAATCAATGAATTCACACACCTCGAAAGCATTCAAGTCAAAGAAACTTTGCCATATGACCAATCACTAAATGGTCTTAGGTATCTGTTTAGCCTCTGTGGATTCTCAAATAACACAATCTGATACAAGAGTAAGATATTGATTTGCAATGATGATAGGAAGCACAAGAATGCCTTTGGCATGGTTTTTATTTATTTATTTATTTTTATGCAGAGATCAATGAAGAACGAAAGAAAAGAGAGGCCTGTTTATATGGCTTACTTCTGTACAGTTCATGCAACCATTTATGGCTTCTTTTGCTATTCTCTTTAATTGATTCCTTATTCAGCAAATAGAAGTAAGATACACTTAACCTTGTGAATAGTTCTTTAGGGGGGTACATATTCAGATTTGATTGGGTCTCAATTGGGTCACTCTCATTGACCTGAAGGTCATAAAAAGAGCATGCTGGCTGCTTCTGGGTAAGTGATATTGAATTAAATCTCTTCCGAGACTAGTTTAAAGCCTGGAAAAGTCTTCTGGCTTAAACAGCGCAAGATAATTGGAGTGTCTTGTGGCATCGAGTGTTTGAGTGCAAATTAATATTTCGGTGTGATTGCTTGCTGTATGTTTTAAAGAACTCCCAGTGAAAGTGAGTTTAGTTTACACACAAGCCTCACAGTTATCTATTGAGAACAGTTGCAAGTAGCAGTTACAGCACTAATTACTGGACAATCATTCTTTTAGGATATGAAGTCCAGGTCATGTTCCCATGGCACCTTAAACAAGTATCTACATGAGTCAGGGTGTTTCAAAAGTCAAATGCCTTCTGAAGACATAGTTTAATTGAAATTCCACAAAGCAGTATTTCCGTTGTGTGTTTTTTCTTGTTTTGAGATAATTTTTCCCTTCTCTCTTGTTAAGAATGAATAGCGAAATGTGGGATTTGGAGGACAGATAAAATAAGGACAAGAGGGATCCTTGTGAAATCTTGACATATAGATGTCTGTGAAAGGACCCCCATTTAGAATGGCTTTCTTAAAGTTTTTAGCCCCATGCATCCACCCCACCTTGGCTTTTCTGCACTCTGAGTCTCCTAACTGGATGAATGATTTTAATTTATTAAAAGAGAGAGTTTCCCTGCTCATTTCTCAACATATATTTTAACTTGAAAGTGTTTCTGTTCCTCAAGGTAACACTCTAGACACACAGCACTCAGAAAGGACCATCTCTAAATGCATTTATTTCTCATGTCTCATTAAAACCTCTAGAGACTTTGTTTTTACATGGTTTAGAGGTGGGATAGTTGGTGCTCAAGTGTGTTTCATTCATTAGGTACTGGTTGGAGAAGGCCTGTGAACTTATCAAGGGACTTAAAAAATGCTTGAGACATGAAAAAAAAAAGTATTATTTCAAGTATGGAAAAAAGAACCCTGAATTTGAAATCAATGCATGTTTAATTCAATGCCCATTACATAGTTTAGCAATTCTATTAACTGTTAAGTGTCATAACATTGGAAAATAATTTGCAGATTCAGTGCCCCTTTTTTTCCCTTTAATTCTTTATTGTTTAAAGTACTGCATATGTCTCCTTTTTCCCCCATTGAGCTCTCCCTGGCAATCCTACCCAACATGCCCTCACCGTCCTACTGTCTCTGTCCATTGGTTATGCTCATATGCATGCATACAAGTCCTTTGGTTGATCTCTCCCCTTCACCCCTCAGACTCCCCTGCCTTCCCTCTGATGTTTGACTGTCTGTTCGATGCTTCTGTGTCTCTGGATCTATTTTTGTTCATCAGTTTATGTTGTTCATTATATTCCACAAATGAGTGAGATCGTGCCCTTTGTTTTTTCATAAGAATTCCTATGAATGTGCAATGCCTGTTAAGGAGTCACTGCCTTTATAAGTGAAGTTAGTGACATATAGCCATATAATTTCTAATACAAAGTTATAAATGCTCATTCTTCACAAATTTAAAATCTCTTTAATGTCAAACATGGATGCTTGTTAATATTTTCAATATGATGTGAAGTATTGCCTCAGAAAATAAGTACCTTGAACATCTCAGAAACACCAAGGTGGTCCTCTTGACCCTCAGCAAATGGAGATGTTTTCTACTTACTTTTTATCATAAAATGTATTAAGAATAGAAAGCAGGATCTTGAAGAAATATTTGCATACTTATGTTCATAGAAGCATTATTCATATTAGGCAAGAAGTGGAAGCCACAAAATGTTTATTGATGGATGAATGGATAAACAAATTATGACATATACATGAAATGGAATATTATTTATCCTTTAAAAGAAGGAAATCCTGACTCATGCTACAACCTGGGTGAATCTCCAGTACATTTTGCTAGGTGAAATGAGCCAGCCACAAAAGGACAAATTTTATGTGATTCCATTTCTGTGAGGTTATCTAAAGAAGTCAAATTCATAGGGACAGAAAGTAAAATTATGGTTCCTAAGATCAGGGGAGCAGGACATGGGGAGTTATCAAGTATCAGTTCTGTGCGATGAAGAAGGTGTGGAGATCTGTTGCACAACAGAGTGAATGTGCTTACCACTGTTGCACTGCATACTTACAGAAAGTTAAGATGGTAGGGTTTATGTTATATGGTTTTTACCATAATTTAAAAAATTGTATTATAATAAGTTACTGAGTCCTTACTTTATTCCTAGGAGTGTGCTATATAGAGAAATACTTTGATAAGCACAAAAGTTCTCTTATTCATATCACTTCTGACATAGTGTAAGAGAAAAGCATAAGGAAAACTAATTTATTATTTCTCAAACTTGAATAATTTAAACCCATTTTAAATTAAATATAAAGTATATAATTCCACTTATATGGAAAAATTCACTGAAAGGTAGGAAATAAATTAACTTTGTTATAAGGTTAATAACATGTACATAAGTAAAACTTGAATGAACAAATAGTACTTAACTTTTGGACAATTATACAGCAAACAAACATTATAAATGTCACTATTCTCCTATTGCCTTTATTTCCTTTAAATATGTGAATTATTTGTAAGGCAATGTAGGTACATTTGCCATACCTTTACTTGAGAGGAGTCATTTTCACATTGCTCCATTTTTACATTGTCTGCCTCACGTTCTTTTCTTGTTAGTACAGCACAATAAAAATAGTATGAGATCTCCAACATGATGAAAAAAGTAAATGCAAACATCAGCATTTAAAAAGTGCCACATGAAAAAAGTACTTAGTACTTAAATAGTACTTAGTATAAATGCTTCAACTTGATGATTTGGAAATGCTTATATTTACCAGTATGTTTTAGGTTATTAATGAGAGAAGAAGCCCATTTCAATGATAGACAAATATTCATTTATATAATTCAAAATTGTAACATGATTGACCATGTCTGAGCTATTTGAAAGTCACCCTGTTATATCTTATGTTTTGCCTGTTTTCCAATTTAAGCCTAAATTGCTCACTGGACATAATTGATAGTTTGAACCAATTAATTATAATCGACAAACTATATGGTTCACAAAAGAGAAAAGGTAGACATACTTTGCATAAGGATAGTGGCCACAAAATATTTGAACACAAAGGAGATTTAGATCAGAGGTTTCTTGGAGACCAGCTAAAGAAACCAAAGTGTTGCAGTAACTGAACAATTGAGATTAGGTAAACTAATTCCATGGTTCTCTCTCTCTCTCTTTTTTTAATGGTCTATTATTGCTTTGGTTCAGTTTCAAAGAAAGCATTGTATTGTATTGATATTGACAGGGAAAACAAATGGTTGGGAATTGTAATTAGATTGTGGAGAAGAAATTATAATGATACATCTTCTCTTATTTAGTACTAGAGGCCCGGTGCATGGAATTTGTGCACTCTGGGGGTGAGTTCCTTAGCCTGGGCTGCACCCTCTCACAATCCAGGACCCCTCAGGGGATGACCACCTGCTGGCTTAGGCCTGAAATCCCAGGGGATCAGGCCCAAGCCAGCAGTCAGACATCCCTCTCACAGTCTGGGACCTCTCACTCCTTACCACTTGCCTGCAGCGGAGGTAGGAGAGGCTCCCGCCACCACCACTGCACTCGCCAGCCATGAGCCCACCTTTTGGCTGAGTAGCGCTCCTCCTGTGGGAGTGCACTGACCACCAGGGGGAAGCTCCTGTGTGTTGAGCGTTGGCCGCCTGGTGGTCAGTGTGCTTCATAGCAATCAGTCATTCTGCTGTTTTTGTCAATTTGCATATTAGCCTTTTATTATATAGGATATTCAATTTCTGGTTTTGATGCTTCTTTCATCATTCTTGGATTATCAGGGTTTTTTTTTTTCTTAGCTCCCTCTTCCTTCTTTTATAAAAACTAAGGTAAGTGAAATCCCAAAAATGGCCTGTATGCTCAGGAACTTAATTTTGTTCTAAACTAAAAGATCCTAAGTTAAAATTGGACAGAAATTGCTCCACAGTCAGAAACTCATTCCCAAGGTAATACTGAAATCATTGGTGACCACTTAAAGAGAGGGTATAGTATGAAACATGGGTGTAATTGAGTTTTCTTGGGAGAAAGTTTTAGCATAGACTCCTGTATGTTCATTATTCTAGAAATCTATAGTCTGTCTGTCTCTGTCTCTCTCTCTCTCTCTCTCTCTCTCTCTCTCTCTCTCTCTCTCTCTCTTTTCTCTCTCTCTCCCTCTCCCTGACACACTGTTCTTTGGATATCAAACATTTTGAATTTTATTATATTGAAAACTGGATATTTTTGTCTTCCTATAAAAATCTTAAGGTTTATTATGAGATGTAGCATAGCTAAATTACTGAGGAATAGCTTGATCCTTTCAGATTTTTTTAAATGAATATATTTTTATTGACTTCAGAGAGAGGAAGGGATAAGGAGAGAGGGATAGAAGCATCAATGATGAGTGAGAATCATTGATTGGCTGCCTCCTGCAAGGCCCCTACCTGGGATTGAGCCTGCTACCCAGTCATGTACTCTGACTGGGAATCTAACTATGACCTCCTGGTTCATGGGTTGGCACTCAATCACTGAATCACACCAGCCGGGCAATCCTTTCAAGTCTTGTTTTTTGAGATTTGTTAAGAAGACTAACAAGGCTATATTCTTGTTAATCTAGGGTTAATTATTCTCCATTATACTGGCAGAAGCAAATTCTTCTGCGTACGCTATCTAATTCCTTGTGAATTTTTAGGGTCTCCAGTTTGCCTATTGGGAACAGGTACTTTTCTGAGCCTATCTGAACATGGAATATTTTTCCCCTCATCATTTTAGGCTGTTCTTTAGGGCCACCGCTTGTTTTCTTGCATGCACACACAGATCACCACCCTGCCAAATATGGAGAGATACTTGCTATAGATACATGGAGTTTTCTCTCTCTGCGTTCTTTCCTCCATAAAACTCTGGATTACAAACTCTGTCTTTCTTAGTCTTCCTTTACTCTCAGCAAAATCTCCTCAAATCAAGCATTCTGCAAGGCTCGGCCCCATTTCCCTCTTCCTGTGCTGCAGTCTGGAAACTTTCTCGAAGCAGTAAGCTGGGGAAATTGTCAGGCTCAGGTTGGGCTCAGGAAGCATTGCCTTTCGTTACTGATATCCAGTGTCTTGAAAAGCATCGTCTCATATATGTCTATTTTTGGGTGTTTCTAGATAGAAGGTCATTCTGGTTTTGTTACTTCATCTTGGCATGAAGCAAATATTCCCTAAGGGTAATTTTAAAATACTAAAACATGTTTACTCTCAGGACATAATAGGATGCAATGTCATGTTTGATATTCCTAGGAGGACAAAGAATATTTCCTGGTCAGGTTCTCAGGAAACGTATTCTTGCAGAAGGAGATCTTATAGTTTTGATAAACTCTGGAGAAGACAGCAATAGCACAATATTTGGTGACTTGTATGAGCTTGCTTCTTACCAAAAACAGCACACATTCTTGGAATCTTAGACAATACTTTAGTGTTGTCATGCATGGTGCCCTGCTGATTGCTGGAATTAGCTGAATTGTCTTCTAACCTACCTTGTGATTGGTTCAACATAAGGAGTGTTTGTTTTGGATTCACACTGCTCTACTAGGTATTGGCAGAATACTGAGAGAATAGAAATATCGTCTCTTGATTTCAGAAGGTGAAAGTCTGGTGTAAAATAGAATACCTTTCCCTAAAAATAGTATAAAATTAATAAAAAGTTTCTTCAGAAACTTTATTTTTAAAATGTTAATAAGTACTTTACTTTTATTAATGTCTTTCTTTGAATGTATTAATTTAAACTGGTAGGACTTAGGGTAATATTAATTACAGTCATATATATGCATATATATATATATATATATCATATCTGCTTATTGTTAAGAAGACAAAGATATATATGTATAACTTTTAGAATATAAATACCTCCACCTATTTATTCCCACATTACCACATAGCACTGTATTGTCTAGATATCCCATAATTTATTTCACAATATTCATTTTTAACATTTATATACATCTCATTTTTCTCTTCTATAGTTAATACTTTGACACACATTCTTATTTATATATATTTACAAAATTGTATGAATATTTCCATGAATTAGACTTTTAGGAGACATAAAATTATATAATTTTACTCTGATTATAACTGCCACATTCCCATTCCTAATTAATTGTTCTTGGTTTATATTATAATATATGTAAAATTAGTAAAAATAATAATGCTTGTCCTTGGATCTGTAAGGTCTGATATAAAAAATATAAACTTGATATATAATCAAACTGTAAAACATAATCTATACATTTTTAAGTTGTTTATATTAATAATTATGTAATGATAAGGTGGCAATTACTAATTTAGAATTACTCAACTAAGTTGATAGTTTAAATGATAACTATCCATTAGGAATCTATAATTATATATAATTAGCCTATTACAAAATAGATGTACAAATCTTCCGTGTCAATATCTTAAAAGACCAAATGAGAATATTTACCTTCAGAAATAGATTTGTGTGTCAATGATGTATAGTAAATACTTCATTACTTCCAATTTTGTAGTATGAACTAACATCATAAGCAATTCTCTCCACTTTGAGAGTTCTGGCATATAAGTAGGTGGATTTTTCATGTAACCCTTTCCATGTCTTTATTTGCATCTGTTACTTTGATTGATAATCATAGGAACAACAAATGGAGAACATAGACCCACTTTCTCTCTTTCAGAGTATTACCAACAGTAATCCTATATAATAAAAGCTCAGCGACTGAATAGTGAAACTACTAGAACAACTACTCAACCAGTCACTATGACACACACTGACGACAATGGGGCAGACACTCAATGCAGGTGCTGCCCCCTAGTGGTCAGTGCACTCCCAGTGGGAGCACCACTCGGCTGACCAGGATGAGAGATGCTCCTACAGCTGGCTGATCCCTACAGGCCATGCCCCCCCTCCCCCACACAGCAGTGCACAAATCCTGTGCACCGGGCCTCTAGTAGAGATAATAATTAGAGGAAGATAGGGTTGTTGCAATTTATTGGGCATGTTGCAACAATGTTTCCTCTGGGCACAAAATGAAATAAACCAACAGCCTGCATTTTAAAAACATCGCGTTTTCCTAGTAATGTTTTATGTGGATAAATAGATCATACCCTCGTAATGAGGACATATTAAACTTTTGCTCTTCTGCCTGATGTACACACATTGTCAGCCCATATATATCTCCATCTAACTCTATCAATCTATCTATCTATATATATATTTTAGCGTTTCCACATGCTACTTATTAGGAAACAAGCTATGAAATCATCAAAAATATCTTTGATTTGGAAGCTGATTAGACATACATAAAGCTTTGGGCTGCTGAATTAGCACGGAAAATTTAGAATGCTTATAAGCTATAGTAGAAGCCCAGTGCATGGATTTGTGCACAGGTGGGGTCCCTCAGCTGGCCTGCGGGGGATTGGGCCAAAACTGGATCTCCGACATCCCCTGAGGGTTCCCGGATTGCGAGAGGGCGGTTCTTGGGTGATGCACGCCGGAATCAGGATCCCTCCTCTCTGGTTCCAGGTGTATTACCCGAGAACCGCAGCTGCCAAGTCACCGCAGCTTGGCAGCTCATATAGTCTATATGATAAGATCTCTCCTGAGGATTTTGTTACACCGGACTGCCTTAATAGAAGGTTGCCTAAAATGTTCAGTGACTGTTTTTCATTGCATTGTAGACCTGTTGTTGTCTGCCAGTGCTCTGTCCACATTTCAGTAGTAAGAATTTCACTGAAACTGAATCCCCATCAGGAAATGTTATGAAACTGTTTTTGAGTACTAAATCACAGCGGTAGTCAGTTTATCCTTACTTCCTGAGTTTTCAATTATAATGAAGATCTTTAACTGAAAACTAAACAAAAAATGGATAATAATTAGTATCTCCTTTTTAAAAAATGAAGTCACGTGCATTACTTGGAAGGAAACTAGATATCCCATTTATTAGTGCAAGAAATGTTTTGAAACCCAATTTTGTAGACATGTTCTAGTCATCACAAGGGAAAAATGATGACTGTAGGCTCTTGAAGCAAAGATCAGTCACATGTATTCATCTGGCATTGTTAATTTTTATATTGCAATCTCCACAGGGTTCCAGATAGCAGACTTCCCTCACTTAATTCTATCAAGAAAAAAAAAAAGGCCAATTCAGAAATTATCAAACACGCTCACACTTCCTGTACTAATTTGTGCAATAAAATAATCTCTGCACTCTGTTTGAATAAACTTTACACAAGAAAAACTTTAACATACCTACTTTATACCAACGAAGATGCAGATACCATACCATCAGGGAATGCCAGGAAATTGATAAACACCAGTAAATTTTATTAAATGGAAAGTTTAGAAGCAGGCTTGGGTGAGCTTATTCCAGTATGCAATCTGAAACCAACCATTTATATTCAGTAATAATTAAGCAACCCTCCACTGAATCATTTTTTTCTTCCAAGTCTCTCTCTTGATTTCTGCATCTTAGTGTTTTATGATGGTAGGCTATTTCCTGTATATGTCCATAGAAATATTTCAGACGGTAATGCATTTGGCTAGGAAGAAATCAGCAGAGATTCCATTGAACTGTCAGACTACTGGGGCTGAGTTTTAAGTATTTTCTTTGGGGTTATTGAAAACACCATTTATTTTCTCATTAACGTATCACTTAATGGGGGATTTTTATTAAATGTCTGACTTCCCATTTTCTGAGATGTATTTTTGGAAGTAAGCACTAGGAAAACATTCAGCTGCTTCCCAGACATTCGCTACTATATACTCTTTCAAGAAGCCTGGGCCATGGGGCGCAGGCACTGTATACTTCTTAAAATTTTATTTTGCTATTGTAGTTGACATACAGCATTATATTAGTCCAACAGAGTGATGAGACATTATATCACTTACGAAGTGATCGCCCCAGTAAGTCTAGTACTTATCTGACATCATACGTAGTTACAATATCATTGCAATATTACTGATTACTAGTATGGTCCATGTGCTGTCCTTCACCTGACCATGACTGTCCTGATAACTGACAATTTGTACTTCTTAATCTCTATCACCTTTTTCATCCGTCCTCCCAAACTATTTGGCAAACATCTATTTGTTCTCTGTACCTGTGATTTTGTTTCTATTTTCTCCGTTACTTATTTTGCATCTTAGATTCCACATGTAAGTGGAATAATATGGCATTTGTCTTCCTCTCTCTGACTTATTTTGCTTAGCATAATACCCATTAGGTCCATCCTTGTTGTTGCAAATGGCTGAGTACTGATCCATTGCACATATGCACCACGTCTCCCTTATCCATTTGTCTCTCTGTGGACATTTATGCGGCTTCCGTATCTTGGCCGTTGTACATGACCCTGCAGTGAACATATATCTTTTTGAATTCGTATTTTGGATTTCTTCAACTAAATACCCAGAAGTGGAACTGCTGGGTCATACGGTAGTTCTGTTTGTACTTTTTTTGAGGAACCGTCATACGGTTTTCCATAGTGGCTGCACCAATTTGCATTCCCACCAACAGTGCACGAGGGTTGCCTTACTCCACATCCTCGCCAGCACTTATTGTTTGTGGATTTCTGACAGCCATGCTGACCAGTGTGGTGCCTCCTTTTGGTTTTACTTTACCTTTCCTGACGTTTAGTGATGGTGATAATTTTTAACATGTCTATTGGCCATCTGTAGATCCTCTTTGGGGAAGTGTCTATTCAGGTCCTCTGCACATTTTTTTTTGACCAGATTGTTTGGGGGGTTTTTGGTGGTAAGTTCTGTGAGCTACTTACATATTTTGTATATTGACCTATCATTGGATGTATCATTGGCAAATAGTTTTTTTCATTCAGTAGGTTGTCTTTTTGTTTTGTTGATGGTTTCCTTTGTTGTGCAAAACCTTTTTAGTTTTGCATGTATTTTTTATTTTGTTTCCCTTTCCTTTAGATATAAAAAAATAGTAAGAGGAATGTCAAAGAGTTTACTGACTGTGTTTTCTTTTAGGAATTTCATGATTTCAGCTGTTACATTTAAGTCTTTATCCATTTTTAATTTATTTTTGTATATGCTATAAGAAAGTATCCCAATTTTATTTTTTGCATGTACATGTCCAGTCTTCTCAGTGTCATTTATTGAAGAGACTATTTTTACCTCATTGTATATTCTTGCCTCCTTTTTCACAGATTAATTGACCATAAGGCATAGGTTTACTTATGGGCTTTCTATTCCATTCCATTGGTATATGTGTCTCTTTTATGCCAGTATTGTGCTGTGTTTATTACTGTAGCCTTGTAGTCTAATTTGCTATCAGATAATGTGATACCTCCAGCTTCATTCTGCTTTCTCAGTATTGCTTTGGCTCCTTGGGATCCTTTGAGGTCCCATGTAAAGTTTAGGATTATTTGAGTTTGTGTCCCGGTCTCCCATAGCCTATTGTCTCTCTTGGACACAATCCCTGCTAGTTTTCACAGCCCCGTGATCCGGGTACTCCTCTTTCTATCAGTGGTACCCCAGGCTGGTGAGCCTGGGATGGGGCTGTAACCCCTCACTCCTCATGAGGACCCTCTACAGCCCCGATATTCCTCCCAATTCTTAATCACTACACAGTGGGGGTGGGAGCTGCCCATTCCTAATCCTCGCTCCACCACATCAGCCACACTGTGGCTTCTTTAAGTCCTTAGTTATAGGATGTCAGTTTAGTTTGTCTTTAGATGGTTTTCAATGATAGTCGTTCTATAATTTAGTTGTAATTTTGATGTAAGCATGGGAAGAGGCAAGCACAGAGTTTAACTACTGGAAGTCACCTCAGGCATTTTATACTTGGCAAGTAAACACATTTCAGCTTATGAATTTAAAATAAGCTTACCAAAGTTGTGGGCAATTTAATAGAGAAGTTGATGAAGAAGAAAAAAGTTCTCAGAATTATTTTAAATCAGGAAACGTCATAAACAACTTTGAAAATATATGACAGTCTCTGTCAACAGCAAATCAGTGAGCAAATATTGGCATTATCACCACCCCCATCCTTATGTAGATTTTAAGTGCCATGTTATGCTTTCTTTTCATAAACAACCTCAATTTAGATTTGGTGGTCTTCGGCCCTCTCTCTAAGACAAGGAGAGGAAAATGGACAGAAACCAAGTGAAGTGCTGGATTATATGAATTTGCCTTTAGAAATAGAAGCACATTTATAAATCTTAAGAAAGGGACGAAACGCTTCGTTTCACCTTTCAAGAAAACCCCCTTAGGCTGGGGGAAGAGTGCTGATTGGCTTAAAATTGATATTTGCCCCTATAGTTAACACTACTTATGTTTCTATACATTAATTATAAGATGGATTGCTGGGGTCAGACTGTAAGGGATCTGTATGTCTATGTAAATGAGGGCTAATGAGGTAAAGTTAGATAAAACATAGAAACCAGGTGCTTTTTTAAAAGCATTTTTTTGTTGTTGTTACTGTCAGTTGCCTATACTTTTTTTATCTGGAAAGATGTGTGTATATATCTTCCAAAGGGTCACTCTCCCTGTTTCCTTTGAGAATAGGGAATGAAAGCATGTAGGAACGTGAACTTCAGACACTTAGAGGACAGTCTTCATTGTGCCATTTGGATTTTCTATCCATGCGGGGTTTTATTTCCCCTAATTCGCATTTGTGATGGTACGTGAATATCCAAAATAATTTTGACCTACCAGGACATGTCTTTGCAGTAGACTGATGTTTCCATGAATATAAAAAGACACGTTCCTGCAGGCAGTGGCGTTGTTTTTAAAATGCTAGAACTATTTATTTTCAATATAATTATGCAAAATAAATGAAAGAAATCTACCCTGCTGATATTTATGTAACAACTTCTGGAATAAATCTTCTGATTTACAAATATACTGGGACCATTAGCTAGAAGCCACACCACATCATTATTTTGCAGAACTTTAGGCAATAGTGATGACTTTTTTTTTTCAAATCAGCATTATTTTGCAAAGTAAAATAAAACAGAGAAAGCCAATTGACTTTTTTCCCCCAGCATTTTTGAAGAAGAAATAAAGCTGCTTAAAAATCAATGAAGGTTGCACTTTCAGAAATATTTTTAGAGGTGCTTTTTGAAACGACGATTCTTTTTCCACACTTTATCTCTCTTTTTTAGAGCCACTTAATATTCTCGAGCCATTTTTGACTTCCCTAGGAAACTGTAAAGAGTGGATTGAAATCCATAATTGTATTAAAGCTATGGGTCCCCGTCACAGTAGCCTTTCTATAGGTGCTGGCAAAAGCCTTGTCATAAGAATATAAAAGAAGAGAGAAACTGAATTTTTTTTTTTCTCTGCTTATTTTTAAGTAGTACCAACGCAGAAGAGAAAGGTGGAGGATTTGGGGAAAGATATTGATGGAAAGGATGGGTCCTATCCAGAGAAAAATGGTCACTTGTCAGTTCTGTGTATCGTCACATACACAAACTGAAATACCCCATCTCTCCAGGGAGCCCATGCTGTCCTGGCTGCTGCCGGCTTATCCCATGTTCTGTCCACTTCACACATACGAGCCCTCTGTTATGTGCTATGCCTTTAGCATCTGAAGTCTATACCAGGTGGTCAGAATTTATTTGACCAACTGAGCCCTAATTATAGTGGGATTTTTAAAAAATTAATGGATGACATATTAGCATTTTTATAAGAACTTTCTAGGAACAATGTCTTGACTAAAGGTATGACTCCAGGGATAAAAATCTCAAATGCAACTTTATGAGTAAAGACTCCGGTACAAATGGTATTCATTAATACTTCAATCTCACCCAGATGGCATATTCCATGGCCAGGGGCAGGTAGCCCTGGAGATGAAAGGTCATATGAAGGTGTGAAGAGTATCCTTTTAAACAAAAGGTGTATTTTTAACTCTTCTTCATATATATGTGTGTGTGTGTGTGTGTGTGTGTGTGTGTGTCTGTATGTGTCTATATCTATCTAACTATCTATCTATCTATCTATCTATCTATCTATCTATCTATCTATCTATCCCCAGTGCATGAATTCATGGGTGGGTGGGGTCCAGCCACCCCGCCCCAATCGGGGCACATCCGGCTGGGCCAGCCGGGGGGGGAGGGGCCGGGGGGAGGGGACACGGGAAGTGGGCGTGTTGGGCCCTCCCCCTGGTCGAACTCCGGTAGAACTTACCATGGAAGGGACAATTTGCATATTACCCTTTTATTATATAGGATATATATATACTATCACCACAGTGTGCTAAGGACTAAGATGGTTTTTCTCACACATTAGTGTGCCTACAAATGGGCCAGAGAACGTGTTAAAACATGAATTCCTGAGAGATTTTAATTTGGTAGGCAGTCCAGCAGGGCCTGAGGATTCATAGACCTAACAAGTTCCCAGGTGATGCTGACGCTGAGCACATTTTGGCGCTGAGCACTGACCTAAGGGACTATACAAATCAGTAAGGTAGAGCAGGCTTGTAAACAGTTTATAAGAATGAAGGCTCAAGTTCCTATAGGGTTTGGCTTTAGCTACAAAGTACAGCCACGTTCCCCTTTATAAACCCAAGTGATTGTAGCTTGAATCTCTGCTATTCTGTGTTCTGGTAAAAAATCCCCACATTCCTACTTCCAAACATAGCTACAACTAAATAAAGCTTTGCTACGACCAGTGTGCCCAAATCCTCAGGAAAGTGTTCCTTGCAGTGTTCCCCTCAGCAGACTCATCTCACTGCTAGGCCACTGATGCTGTTGCTAAGAACTTGGCTTCTTTGGATCAGCTAGGCTCCTTAAAGAGCCCTTCTGGCACCTCCCCCTCTGGATCCCTGGGAGCCCTCTGTTGCTCTTTCCTATCTCCCTTTGCTCAGAGGAGGTGCTCGGGCTCTTTAAGTACAACATACAAGTTTCTGCCCATTCAGACTCCCTTGCTAGCTTGCATACACATGACCAGTGTAGGGGCACAAAAAAATAACTTTCCTCCCACATTATAAATTCTTCTAGTGGGGCTGATAATCAAATTAACATGAGAAAGATTACCAGAAGAAAATAAACAGCATTTGTTATAAATTTATTCCATTAAGGGATGTCATAAGACATGAGACCCAAATACACATTGGGGGCCACTCCCATTTTTGTAAGGAAAAAAAGAAGAGAGAAACTGAGATTGTTTTATTCTGATTTAAGACCTCACTTTCTAACCTGGCTGGGGGTTGCACATGGGACCTGGGAGTTCACCTGGAAATGCAGCCCATCCTCCCCATTAGGGAGCTGCCTATTATCCTGGAAAGATTAACAGCCTTGTTGTAGACACCAGAGCCACCAGCCCTTTGAAGACCCCCAGCCCTTTGAAGACAAACATTCACAGGCCTTTTGCAAATTTCCAGCCTGCATAACTTGTTAAATTCCCATTTGATATACCCTTTTGCCTATTTCCCAATGTAACCTTTGTCCTTCTACCCAATATAAGCAGCTGTCTTATGGGGAGAGGCAGAGCAGATTTTGTGGGTGACTTGCTGCTCTCCCATACTGCTGGCAGTATTGGAATAAATGCTCATATATGATTCAACCCTCTCTCTGCTTAATTGGTGCAAGTGGCAGCACGGACCCATTGATTATCCAGTTAAAATAACTTATGCTCTTGGAAGAGACCTATGAGTCCTGTTAACACAGCTGTCCTACCTGAACCTTTTTCTCCTGAGATTGTTAACTTTTTTTATGGAACCATGAAGAATATACAATGAAGAATCTGTTCTGTATTTGGAGGACAAGTTTCATATTTCCTCCATTAAAATACCTACCTTCCTCTCTCCAGGACTGGTTCTTGGCCTCAATAAGTATTATAGGTTAAGCAGTTTTGGTCATATCTAAGGACAGTAATTGCTGGAATATCACTGTTAGAACTATTGTATGTGCCTACTTCTCAGGATGGTGTCAGAATTACTGGAAGACTTGCAGTTGGCCATCCCTAGATTTGACTCCACTCTTTATAATAAGAAAATAAACTAATTTATACCTTTGTTAATTGGAACTAACTCTTCTGAAGGCTGCAACATATCCATCTATGCATACATCCACTCTTAGAACAAACACTAGCCACTTATCAGTCATACATAAAACTCAGACGATATGTCACCCACATTTTTCATGCAACTCCTCTATAGTCTCTCTTCCTGAAAGCTTCATTATCTGAAACTTAGAACATCACCTTCTCTACCCTGTCCTCATCCAAATATAATTTTAAATTCTTTCTATTAAGGATGTCACCATTCCACTGGAAGAAGTGGCCTCGATAATTCCTAAGTTCAGCCCAACATCTATTTAATAAAAGCCTAAGCTACCCTTACGGCAGAACAACCAGAATGACCAGAATGACTGGTTGCTATGATGCACCCTGACCACCAAGGGGCAGAGGCTCAACAATGCAGGAGCTGCCCCCTGGTGGTCAGTGCACTCCCATAGGGGGAGCGCTGCTCAGCCAGAAGCTGGGCTCACAGCTGGCGAGCGTAGCAGCGGTGGCAGGAGCCTCTCCCGCCTCCGCGGCAGTGCTAAGGAGCAGTGAGCAGTCGGGAGATAAGGAGTGGGGGTCCCAGACTGTGAAAGGGATGTCAAACTGCCCATTTAGGCTAGGATCGGGCCTAAGCGGGCAGTCAGACATCTCCCGAGGGGTCCCAGACTACGAGAGGGTGCAGGCCAGGCTAAGGGACACCCCCCACCCCAGTGCACAAATTTCGTGCACCGGGCCTCTAGTATGAAGATAAAGCCTGTGTTCAAATAATAAAAAAAAAAAGAAGAAGAAAACAGGATTCCTGTCTAAAAAATATCTCCATAAATTATTTCTCTATATAGACTTTTCTAGAATTCCTCTAAATGTCCAGGGAGGTAATTTGGGAACCTATTCCTAAACATGTTCATTGAGGTTTTTATGAAATTACTAATGTAGAGCAAGGCTTAAAAAAAAAACAAAACTGAAAGCTATATTCTGTACTAACTGATTAAACTAGTTTTCTTTCACTTTGCATTTCTCTTCTACCAATGACTATAGGAGAGAAAAAATTCATATAAAACTAACTCAATATACAAGTACTAATAGACTCCGTAGCATTTAGTATTGGCAAATTGCTGAAAATTTGTCAGGTAATGTGATTTTGTTTTCAATTTATGCCACTGAAAAGTAATGTTATGTCTAATGCCAAGGGGGGGAAAAACTACACTCCATAAAACTATATTACTGTATATGGGTTTGGCATTTAAGAAGCAAATGAGAGCAATGAGAGCGAGTTGCCCTTTTCTATATTTCTTAAACAGTGTGTAAAGTTGTTAGATTATACTGTAACATTTTAAGAAATTCTTTGTACTATAAGAAAAGTGTAATGCATACCAGACATAAAGCATGTGAGTTAGAACTCCAGTGGCCATGGAGGAAGAAAGATACAGAGCTAAGTTTGGAGAATAAGGCCACCCAATGTTCAATAAATATGTCAACCTGGGATTTTAGTTTCTTGATAGAAAAAGGAAAAAAATGGTTAAATGCCAGATGCATAAATGAAATTCTTAGTAATGCAGATGTACATCAAGTACCTCCTTAGAGCAGTTCTGTATTCTTTTAAATTACTGTACATGCAGATTCTTTAGGTGAAGATGTTACTGTTTTTATACATATAAAATCTTATATGCTGCTTTGAGAGATAGGAATGGGTAAATATGGGGAGTCCATTATTTGGAGCAGCTTAAAGTTCTAGAGAAAATCTACGTTTTACTATTCATTGTCATGTACTTTGCAGACGTGGATAGCTTTTTTGCCTTTCTGAATTTACTTATTAGAGATATTGGGATATTAACATTATTTTTATGTGTCATAAGGGTCATTTTAACAAATTAAAATAAGCATGCTTTTTAAATAAGTGATTGGAGTCATGCGTGTCTAAGATCTTGTTTGCTCATGTACACAGTTGCCTAGACTTGACACTTGGTGCCTGACTTTATTTGTTTAAAGTGGAACAGGTAATGAAATGAAAGTCAGACCACTTGGATTCTAGCTGCAGCTCATCTGTCCTAAGTTCAGGGTGCCAGAATGGCCTGGTGGAAATCAAAAACAACTGTGATTAAATGCTAAGTAATAATGTGGTTGGACTCAAATCCTCAGGCAAATTTTGAATGGCCACTCCTGCGTTCACTCAACAAAGCTTTCTTTAAGACTTATCCAATTTGAAGATGACTTTTTAGCAGTTTCTACCAACCAGCTGGTGAAAGTGGTGACCTTATCCTATTGAAACACTCCAGTCAGCCCACATAAGCTCATGAAAAATGAGTCAACATGATGTTCGTGCACTTAGAGATACCGCCCTGCATTATCTCAGCCATGGTTTCCAACCATCCTTTCCTTTCCCATTATCAGGCTTCTTATTATCAAACTGGGTATGATATTTCTTTTGATCTTTTGCTTTGCTTTGCCTTCCGATGTGGTGTAGTCTTTCCTCAAGCAGTTTTTTCAATGATTGATTTCCATGTCTCAAAATGTTAACTTTCCAAACTGACTTCAGTATTTTCTAAGCTCTTTCTAAAAGAACCTTCTCTTGAATGTAACAAGGTTGTGAATAAATTTCATAGTTTGAAAGGTATGATTTCCTATTCAGCCCTTCTACTAATTTTTTCCATAGTAATTGTCACTCAGGTTCACATTCTCCTTTTTTTTTTTTTAAAACCAATACTTTTTTGGTGAATATTTTATCAAATAAAAATAAACTATTAGTGTGCCTGTTTCTTTAGATGTCCAGTATGCTTTTCTGTGTTGTCCATTTTCGTTTACATAAATTTCCTATATTTTACTATATTTAGATCAACTCATAATCTATATATGTAAAACCCTAATATGCAAATAGACCGAACGGTGGAACAACCGAATAACAGAACAACCGGTAGCTATGACGTACATTGACCACCAGGGGGCACGCGTGGAACATGGCGGGTGTCAGCCGTGGTGGGATGGTGGAGCAGGTGAGCGGGGGTGCCAGACCAAGGAGGGGCGCCGGTCACTGTCATTGGGGCACGCCTCTGGTGGTTACTGAAAATTCTTTGCTCCCATAAGCTGCAGTCCCACCCAGCGCTTGCACCGGCTGCCAGCACCCGGCACTAGCTCTGATTACTCGGCGCTGTCAGCAGGTGCGAGTGGTGGCTGCTGGCCCTGATCACCCCCAAGGGCTTCTCCACCTCCCCCTGCTCCTGAGCAGTGATCGGGGCAGCAGCCGCTGCTCACACCCACTGATGGTACCAGTCCCGCTCGCACCCGCTGCTGGTGCTGGCCCCAATCACTCTGTGCCATCAGCGGGTGCGAGTGGGGCCGGCACCATCAGCACGTGGGAGTGGAGGTGGCGGGAGTGGGGCTGCTGGCAGACAGGGGACTGGAAGGCTGTGGCAGGAGGGGCCAGGCAGGGCCGTAGAGGATGGGCCGAGGCCTGCTCCTATGCCCACTGCAGCCTTGCGGCCCACAGTTCCTTTCAAGGTGCACAAATTCATGCACTGGGCCCCTAGTATAGTTATAAAAACATGGGAATTTAAAGTTCAGTCATATGTTCAAGGGTGGGATGGGGTTTGTGAATTAGCTTAGGGTGCTCCATACCCAGTTGTTGCAACAATTCATTGTATTTTATCTTTTATTTTTAAGCGTCTTTATAGATTTTAGAAAGACAGGAAGGGAGAGGGAGAAGTAAAAACATCAATGAGAGGGAGACACCATCAGCTCCTTTCTACATACCCCCTACTGGAGATCAAGCCCACAACTCAGGCATGTGCACCAATCAGGGATCAGGAATAGAACCAGGAACCTCTTGGTTCTTGGGTCAGTGCTCAACCACTGAACAACACCAGCTGGGCTGTGTTTTATGTGGGGATTTTTTTGTTTGTTTTGTATTTTATGTTTTAAATGTCCAGTGTATACTAGAAGCATCAGGTACTGCCAGTGAAAGTTTAGTCCAAATTTCTACTTGTCTCAAGTTTTGATGCTCAGTAATATTTTAGCTATCTATAATTATAGAATTTTATTCTCTTTCACAACTGATTATCTTTGATTTTGCTTATTGATCATATTTAAAAATATCTTTAAACTATTTAAGCAGGCTTGATATTGTTTTACAATTTATTAGTATTCTTTGTGTCAGCACCCAATAACAACTTACCTGCAGAAAGCAGAAAAATAATTGGGAAAGGTGCCCTCCTCCAGTAGTTTCCTCTCTCAGCAAGCTTTATTTTTCCTCCCTAGTTCTTTCAGCCTTCTGCTGGACTTTTAACCTTTTTCACAATCTTTTCTGCAATTTCTCTATTGCTCTTTGACCAACCATTTTAGGCCAGTACATTTGTTTCCATGTGTTTCTTTTTGGTTGTCTGGGTGAAATGTTTATCTTCCCTTACTCAGCTTTTAAAAAATCTTCCTGAAGCTTTTCATTATTCATTTGCTTTGTGGAGTTCAATCATTTGTTCTCATTTGTATGTTTCAACTTGTAATGATGCATTGTTAACTAAATCCTTCACAATCACCCCAAGTCTTTTCATCTTTGCCTTGTTTTTGTAACCATTTGGGGGGGGGGGAGGTTGTACTTTTGTCATTTGCCTTTTCAGCATTTCATATTATCCTTTTGCCATGTTTCAATTTCATGCTACACTGAAGTTGTGACTCCTCTCAAGTCCCTTTTCTTTCGTCATTATTTACTTTCCTTTATCTATTCCTGTTCGATTTGCAGCTTTTCATCTTAGACCATTCTGAAATTACATGGACATTTTCCCCATTGTGCAAGTTTTTGTTACCTCTTTCACCTTCTTTGTGTGAATTCTACTGCCACTTTACTTACTACAGTTATAATTCAGAATTTTTATGAAATTATACTTAATACGTACTAGTTATAACTTCACTTACTTGCACTTTAAATTCCCACGTATATACTAAAGGCAAATTTCATCTCCCTATATATTTTTTTCTATTGTAATTTTCCATTTCATACTTCTTTTATATTTTTCTAAGACTATTTTAAATAAAGTGTACTGCCCTGAAAATTCCTATTTCACTTATATCTCTTCTTGTGTTTAACATGGAGCACTTAGCCCCCGATCTTAATATCGCTTTGTATCTTTCTGCTTTTATTCCACCTACTGCTCTTTCAAGTGATTTGTGATGCTAACAAGAACAGACATATTTTAGGCTTGAATCGGTCTAAACCCATCACATCCGCAATATAGTACAATAAAGACAAATGAACTATTTACACGACAAACCTATTAAAAATGTTTCCATGTGATAGCCCCTTCCATTATATGTTCCAATTTTGTTTTATATGTATCTTCAGATCCCTATCCCTGTAACATGAATAATTTACAGATGACTTAGCATTCCTGTCCCAAACTAGCATAGCAAACCTGTTAAGCAAGAAATAACATTTAAGCATCAATAGATATTTTCCTTCTTATAATTTTAAAAATTAATCTTATTCCCCCTCAATGTTTTAATAGGGAGGATTAAAACCTTGAGATGACAAGGTTGGTTTTCAAAACCAATTTATTGAGTGTATATTTTATATCAGGGCTATGATGTCATTTATGGAAGAGGAATCAAAGTTGTAAGAAATTTAAGATTTTTGTACCTTAATTTCCTAAGTCTCAGCTGTGTGGATATTTTCTCCTTAAGTATGTTTTTTTTTTTTCTCCTAAGATGTGATTACTTTCTTAAGTGTTGTTTTAATGCTCTTTTGCTTTCATTTATACTTTTGCCATCTAGCTAACCCAGAATAATGCATTGTTTGTTTTTGCTGGCATTGATTTAAAAAACAAAAAACAAACAAAAAAACCCAGTATTTTTCTATGACTTGATTTTTTTCTCAGAGTAGAATTATCCAATATTGATTCATTTTCAGTTATGTTACAATAGTTGGTTTGTCTTTACTACGGTATAGTATTTCATTGAATAGAAATGTATATATTCTGGGTTCTTTTCTGATTTCTTTCTTTAGTAGACATTTCTAGAACTGAGATTGTTAGGTCAAAGATAGGTTTATTATAAAGATTTTTTATATGTGTTGAAAATTTGATATGTGTTGAAAATTTGTGTACTCTAGTTTACATTATTTCCAGCTGCTTCTGAGAATCCCCATTTCTCTTTCATCTTATCAATCATGTGATTTTTGCATTCATTCTAATTTTTCTTTTTTCGTGTTGGAGTCCAAAGCCATTCCATTCAGCATCAGATTATTGCAATGTGGATATTTCCCATAAGAAAATGGTGCGTTTAGGCACTAAGATATGATGTTATGCTTGTTTGATGATGTTTGCCCCTCGGGAATGCTATTTGGAAATGACCAGTGAATCTGCAGTACCTTGGCTAGCATCATCAAAAGAAGAATATCAGTCCTTGGGCTTTTATTGGAAGGGAATTGTTTTTACAAATCTAGTTTTGAGAGACATCAATTTTGTTCAATTTTCAATCTGTGCATATAAAACTCAATTGCAGTGTGTGATTGGCATCTATTTTCTGGCTAGATCTGCCTTCTGCTTCCCCCTATCACACTTTGACCCTTGTTAAATAAATGGCATCTTTCCAGAGGCAATGATTAAATCAAAAGACTGCATTGCAATCAGTATCATTCGAAATAAAAGCTTAGCATTTTTGTTAGAGCTGGGAGGAAGGGGAAAGACATTGATGAATTAATGTTTTCAAGGTATTTTTTATCAGAAACTTTGTTGCCGTTTTTTCAAACATATATCTCATAGTCTTCTATTTTTACATCTTAGATTTCCTCTTTAATTAAAATTCTTTCCGGTGTTTTCCTTGTAACTTTGAGTCTGATTTTCAAAAGAGGGTCCAGATAATCAGTTCACTGAGGAAAGAGACTTTACAAGAAGTTGATTTTTTTTTTTTTTGCACTTCTTAGAAATCTTAAGAAAAAGAAACAAGAAAGGTAGTATGGCAGAAACAATCAGGTTAGACCTTTCACCAGGTAAGCCTCAAAATGAGGTTATAGATCTTGATCTTCTACTTTATTAGATTGAATTTTCCCTTAATTGAGGTTTGACATGACTCGAAAACCCCTTCCATGAGTAACTCTATCTTTTGACTTTGACTCCTGGGAAATTAAAAAAATAAAATAAAAAAGGCAAGTGATTCTAACTCTAACCTCTGGGGATTACCTAGCCCAAATTAATGGAAAGAATGTTTACATAAAACTTCCTCTTCTATCGATATTTCCACTTTAGATAAATGTTAAGATGCTTCAAAAATCAAAGAATTATATTCACATTTAAAATACTTTGTTATTATTTAACTTTCCATGTGTTAGCATTCCATGTGTGGACAAATCTCCAACAACCCTGCACTGATCACATTTATGTGAGAAAATAATAATTGTTGACAGGGAGGAGTTGTACCACAGCACCTAGAACACAGCATGACACACAAAAAGCACTAAATAAATACTTGTTTAGGCGGTGGAATCATGATAGAAGCTTGAAATAAACTCTTCTTTTAGGGCAATTAACACAGTTGCTCTAATGAAATTCCTGTGTTGTATGTTCAGTTCTTAAAACCAGGCTCAATTAAACTACAGAGCATTGCATAGAACTAAATGTTATTTTGCACTGATCTTTCGACTAAATGGACCAACATAGCAAATCTTGTTTTTCTGTGGTACGCACACTCACACAAGCACACAGTGAATGAACTTATCCCACTGCACACTTTGACTTGCCAACTGTGTGATTTTAGGTGAAGTAATTAACTTTCTGAGTCCTAATTTTTTTATCTGTAAAAGTCGGATAAGAACCCCAATACTGTGATTAAAATGAAGTTATATAATGTACAAGCATGTCAAACCCTGTAACATAGTGCCTAACACATAGGTGTCCAAAACATGTTATTTTCTCACCATCAGCAATTAGACAGATCAACTGTGAATATATTTTTCCTAAATACATAGCCCAATCACCTGGTTTGATTCGTCAGTTGTCAGAGTATTGAATGTAAACCCAGTGCTAAGTACAGTGGTGAGATACAAAGGCCAGTATAGCACCAGCTCTACCCACAAGTGACTCAACAGCCAGCAGATGGGGAGAAAGGGTGATGGATAGAAATACAAATCTTTATACTTATGGCATAATCTGTGAAAAGATTTGCAAATGAGAATATACATAAGCTGGGACTGGAAGAATGAGAAGCCTAAAGGAGAAAAGTTTTTTTTGTTTTTTTTTTTGTTTTTTTTTTTTTAATGCAGGGAGCTATTTCACAAAGCACACAGAAGCCAGATTGTCTGGTGGGTCTTTAAGAAGTAGCAAACCGCCAAAACCAGTTTGGCTCAGTGGATAGAGCGTCGGCCTTCGGACTGAAAGGTCCCAGGTTCGATTCCGGTCAAGGGCATGTACCTTGGTTGCGGGCATATCCCCAGTAGGGGGTGTGCAAGAGGCAGCTGATCGATGTTTCTCTCTCATCGATGTTTCTAACTCTCTATTCCTCTCTCTTCCTCTCTGTAAAAAATCAATAAAATATATTAAAAAAAAAAAAAAAGAAGTAGCAAACCATAGCTGGACCACAACATTGTGAAAACTCTAATTGAACGTTGCTCTAGAAAACTAGTTGGTACATAAGCTTTGGGCTGCAAGTAAAAGAATGCTCAGATGGACTAAAAGAAATGTGTTGGTTAAATACACTACAGGTAAGGGTTGATCCAATAATTCGACAATATCAACCAAAGAATGAAAATAAAAACAAGTTTCTTAGGGTTTTTTTACATCTCTGTGCTCTGTCTTCTTGGGTATCAGCTCCCTTTGTTGTCCAAGAGTGGCCATCGAGAGCAACAACTTTCCATGCTTTCTCATTTCTTCCTTATGAGAAAAAGATCCTCTTAATTCAATGGTCAACCAGGGCTACACGTTTCATCTTGGTTTAGTGGACTTACATCCCATACTCAGTCCTGAAACTAACACCATGGTTTAAGAATTCCATTCTTGGTTTAAGACTGGTTGACAACTTCAGTCTTTAAACCTAAACTGTGTTAAGGGACTTGGATTACACCAGTTGTCTAAGGTGAGTAAAGGCCTTCTCTCAAGAGTTGTGGATGGAGTCAAGCCTGCCAAAGGCCAGGCTGCTATACAATTGGGAAGGTGAGTTAAGATGCTGCCAATGCAAGCTTCATGTGCACTCAAGTCCTAGCAATGAGGGCCTTGAAAGCCATACTAAAGAGTTTAGAATTTATCCCATCTTTAAAGAGCATATTACCTATGCAAAGGCCTATAAGGAAAGAAGGCATGAATGAACTCTTATCCCTGCTTTCAAGGAAACCATATTATCAGGTTACTCACATGATGGAAACTACATTTTTAAGAAATATATTTTATTGATTTTTTTTTTTTTACAGAGAGGAAGGGAGAGGGATAGAGAGTTAGAAACATCGATGAGAGGAAAATCGATCAGCTGCCTCCTACACACCCCCTACTGGGAATGTGCCTGCAACCAAGGTACATGCCCTTGACCGGAATCGAATCTGGGACCCTTCAGTCTGCAGGCCAATGCTCTATCCACTGAGCCAAACCAATTAGGGCAAACTATATATTTTAGTTGATATTAAGTCTAAACTATATTTTGAGTGTAGACGCCCACCCAATTTTAATTATTTTGGAGACTTTTTTCTAATGTTTTTAGAAATAAAAATAATAGCTAACATTTAGAGTTACGTTCCAGAAGCTAAGTTATGTACATAGATTATGACATTCAATTTTTCTAACATCCTTATGAGGTTGGCATTTTCCTCCATTTTGCATATAAGGAAACTGAGGCTTAGGGAAGTTAAATAATTTGCCCCCAAATTGTTAGATCCAGGAGAATAAAAGCTTTCTGATTAAAATCTAAAATGATGATATGTAATAAAATAAAAAAATGTACACTAAGCACTTGAATGCTCATCAGTCGTGCATTTGCCAGGAAAAAGAAAAGATAAACTATAGACCTGCCTCAATGTGCTTTTGAAATCTCATGCAGAGGACTTAATAGAATGTGTCTGATCTGCATGAAATTGTCAAACGTGTGAAAGGTGGCTGGTTAGGTTTGTTCCCAAGCATAAAGAAATTTTTAATATTTTCTCCAAACATTTAACAATAGAAGTATTTGAATTGAGTAAGGGAGTGAGGAGGGAACAGTAGGACAGAGTGAGAATATAGGAAGTAGTTTTCCCTTCATTACTCATTGCTTTCTTGAAAGAGACCATGGAGAGCTAGCAAGTGATCTTGGCACATGCTGCTAAATTATTTTGGTTGATGGAAATTTGGAATTCTGGAAAAACTCCAGATGGATGTGAGCACTTTAGGGAATTGGATCCTACGTGAAATATAACCTAGAATAATGTGAAAAATAATGGGTATTGGCAAAAATAGATTTGAAACCATCCTGTACCCTGATGGGCTCTGATTTTGAAAGCTCCTTTGAGGAAAAATGTTTAGGAGTCATCTTGTCTGTCGTGGGCTCTTTGGACTCTACGCCCAGTACATGTCAGCAGTTAAAGCCAGAAATAAGATGCCAGGTGCATTAAGAAAGGGGTAGGAAATACTTAAAATATTATAAATTAATGACATGATCGAACAGTGGCAAACTGCAGTATCTGGAATACAGTCTCCCATTCCAGTTGCTTCAGTTTATAGCTGCCTCAGATATTATATTTAGTTTCTATAAGCATGTAATCTTTGAGAGAAAAGAAAAGCTTTAGAAGTTGCCTCTGGTACTTAAACTTGGTAAAGCATAATGTATTGGTCAAATTTTCTTAGCTTTTAGAAGGAGAGTGCTATTTCAAACAAAAGACCCATGTGCTTATATATATGTTTTTTAAAGATATACATTTTCTGAACCTTTGCTTTTTCTGGCCAGAAATTCCAAGTTTACATGTAAAAGGAGTCCATTAATGTTCAAATACTATTAGAGTGATTACCCTTATTTTGTATAATGCATATCTTAGTGGAGAACTTTTCATGGGTTGCTTTTTATTTTCTTTTAAGGTTTAAAATGTTTTAGTCACCACTTTCTGAGTGATTTCAACTCTAATGTTCCCAATTTTGAATGTGTCTATAAGCATAGCTTGTAATATAATTGTGCTTACTGCAAAGTACAATTGAGTTGAGTGATATTTTCAGTCATTTAAAGGTTTCAAGGTTTTGGATTTCATTTTTGAATAACTCCTAGTCTCAGATGCATGTCTAAATGGTATTTAAGCATCAAGATGAAATAGTCAACATTTATTGACTATTTGAAGATTTTGTTGACATTTGGATAACTGAATGAATTTCTGTGACTTAATCTGCATACTTGGCATAAATATGGACTTGACCATGACCAGGTGTCAATGTGCAGTTTTTTCTTGAATAATAAATTATGTACTGTTAGAGGTCAATATGATAAATTATGTTGCTTTATTTTTAATGAGGGTATAATTCTAAACCCACTAACAAGACTAGTAACCATGCAAGAGGATATAATTTCAATTGTAATCAAATCTTACAATTTAGAAAAATCTTTTTTTGTTAGCCAATTTATGGTTGATCATAGCACTAATGTGTCAGTTTATGTCCTTGCTTCCATGTTTCACTACTATGGTAACAGGAAACAAAAAATACCCAATGTGTAATAGACATGTATTATAGAGTTAGATTTCTTCAATTGAGTTTTTCAGATTCATTAATGAATCTTTAATGAATCTAAGTGTCATAGACTAAAAATACCAGTGTATACTGGAAATTACCCACAAATGTGTTTTGAAGACAAAGAAAACAGATGCACTAGAGACCATAAACCAACTGAATTATGGCCTGCTCACCTTGGATATTTACTCAGTTACTGGTTTCTGTAATGAAATCAGTCAAAAGGACACAGCAATCTATTGTGCATGTAGATGGCAAGGGACAAATCAAGGTATTCCCTTCATTCAGTTCTATTGCTCTTTGGTATACATATTTAATTTCTCTCAGGTTTAAAGTCATACAATAATTAATTAATAATAATAATAATAATAATAACAGCCACAAACAAAAATCAAAGATCCATCATTTATAAAATACCTACTTGGTGTCCCTTGGTTTCTGTGGAAAAATAAAAAACTATATAACATAATGGTTAAGATTAATGGCTAGTTTTATATTCTAAAGATTGTCTTAAAAACTTTTCGGCTTCTCAGTTTCCTCAACTGCAAAATGGGGATGTTAACAGTTTAGATCGCTGGGATAATAAATAATAACTAGAGGTCCGGTGCACGAAATTCGTGCATGGAGAGGGGTTGTCCTTCAGCCCAGCCTGTACCCTCTCCAATATGGGACCCCTCAAGGGATGTCCGACTGCCCGCTTAGGCCTGTCGCATCACTCTCACAATCCAGGACTGCTGGCTCCCAACTGCTTGCCTGCCTGCCTTCCTGATTGCCCTTAACCACTTCTGCCTGCCAGCTTGATCACCCCCTAACCACTCTGCTGCCAGCCTGTTTGCCCCCAACTTCCCTCCTCTGCCAGCCTGGTCACCCCTAACTGCCCTCTCCTACAGGGTTGATCACCTCCAACTGCCCTCCCTTGCAGGCCTGGTCCCTCTCAACTGCCCTCCCTTGCAGGCCTGGTCCTTCTCAACTGCCCTCCCTTGCAGGCCGGGTGCCTCCCAACTGCCCTCTCCTGCTGGCCATCTTGTGTCCACATGGGGGCAGGATCTTTGACCACATGGGGGCAGACATATTGTGTGTTGCAGTGATGATCAATCTGCATATTACTCTTTTATTAGATAGGATAGAGGCCTGGTGCACGGGTGGGGGCCAGCTGGTTTGCCCTGAAGGGTGCCCCGGATCAGGTGGGGGTTCCCTTGGGGCATGGGGAGGCCTGAGCGAGGGGCCTGTGGTGGTTTGCAGGCCGGCCACACCCCCTGGCAACCCAAGCAGAGGCCCTGGTATCTGGAATTTATTTTCCTTCTACAATTGAAACTTTGTAGACTGGAGCAGAGCCAAGCCTGGGGCTCCCTCCGAGGCTGGCAGCCATTTCTGTTGGGGTTATAATTGAAACTTTTTTGCCTTAAGGGGGTGGGCCCCGCCAAGGTGTGCAGAAAGCTTTGCTTCCCCTGTTGCCAGTGGCAACCCTAGCCTGCTCTCTCAAGCTCCATTCTGCCGCCATTTGTTTGAATTTGTTTACCTCCTATAATTGAAACTTTGTAGCTTGAGTGGAGGCTTAGGCCTGGCAAGGGCAGGCGGAAAGCTTGGCTTCCTCTGTTACCTAGGAAACCTTGATCTCTGTGGCTATAGCCATCTTGGTTTGGGTTAATTTGCATGCTCGCTCTGATTGGATGGTGGGTGTGGCTTGTGGGCATGGCTTGTGGGTGTGCCGGAGGTATGGTGAATTCGCATATTTGTCTATTATTAGATAGGATGCCTAAAGTGTCTCCGACATTCTGAGTTCTTGTAAGTATCATTAGTATGCTATGATCATTTCAATTCTCACAAAAACATTGAAAGGTTATTATTAGAAAGGGGATTAGATGACAAAGTTAAGACCCATAGCAGTGTCTCAAATCCAGACCTAGATGATGCACCTAATACTCCTGCATAACACACAACCAAACCCTACAAATGGACATTTAGGTGATTAGTGGAGAAAATATTTGCTCACCAGCTTGATTTTTCTCCCTGTTTTATTTTCTGTAAACAAATGTCCTATTGGAAAATTTAAAAGGACTTTAATATGGTGTTTACAACGTGTGATAGGCATTTTTCTAAAAGTTGTGTATGGATTAAATTATTGAATTATCACCCCACAGAGTGATTAAGTTAATTTCCCAGAATTACACAAGAAGAAAGAGACAGACCTTGAATTCTTCACCACTACATTGTAAATAAATAAAGAGGCATTATATTCCAGGATATGAAGAATATTAATAGGAATCTATAAATTCAATGCAATCCTAATCTGTATCCATCAATATGTCAGTAGAACTTGACTAGATGATTTTGGAATTTATCCAAAATAGAAATATTCAAGAATAGGAAAAAAAAGAATAAAATAGTGAAATCTGCTAAACAAGATAGCAAATATCTTCTGTATATATAAAAGCCTAAGTGACCTACTGGCCGACTAACTAGTAGCTATGACGTGCACTGACCACCAGGGTGCAGACATTCAACGCAGGAGCTGCCAAGCTGAGGTTACTTGGCAGCTTTGGTTCTCAGGTGAGGCAACTGGAACCAGAGAGGAGGGAGCCCGATTCCAGGGTGTGTCACCCGAGAACCGCCCTCTAGCAATCTGGGACCCCTCAGGGGATGTCAGAGAGCTGCTTTTGGCCTGATACTTGCAGGCCAGGCAGAGGGATTCCACCTGTGCACAAATCTGTGCACCAGGCCTCTAGTAAAATTATAATGATGAAAACATTGCTGATCTGGCATGGTAACAAACAGATAACAATGGCAGAAAAGAGTTCAGAAATAAACCTGCATAATTTTGAAAATCTAACATATGATCAATGTGGCATTTTAAATCATTTCAGCTTGTGGGGAAAGGAAATGGTGAATTATTCAATAAATAGCATTGGTTTAATAGCTATAATTGCTCACTCACAAGATGTAAAACAAAATTTCTTATGGATTAAGAAAAGTAAACAACAATTGAAATAATGAACATACTATAAAAAATTGGGATAATATTTTTATAGTTTTGGAATCAGAAAGACCACCTTACATGAAACACAACAGGCTATTTATCAAAGAGTAACAAATACATTTAGTTGTATATATTTTTCCATGACACGATCTACTATTTTTAACAAAATGTACATTTATGGTGAATTTTTAGCCACTCCTTAGAGACTACTTTTTTTTTCTTTTTCTGCTTGTTCACTGTCTGTCCTCGGTGGGATAGAAATCATTAAAATGAAAAAATTAGCAACAACAAAGTATAGGGCTTTTTTTGTTGTTCTTTGTGTGTTTTTTGTTTTCTTATTTGTTTATTTATTTACTTATTTTATTTCAGAGAGGAAAGGAGAGGGAGAGAGAGATAGAAACACCAATGATGAGAGAGAATCATTGATCAGCTGCCTCCTGCACGCCCCCTACTAGGGACCAAGCCAACAACCCGGGCTTGTGTTCTGACTGAGGATTGAACCATGAACTCCTGATTCATAGGTAGACTCTCAACCATTGAGCCACACAGGCCGGGTGGTGGTGTGTTTTTGAAAAACTTAATAAATTAGCATACATAGGCAGAAGCAGCTCCAAAATTTATAAACGTGAGGGTTTTCCTACCTGGTTGGAGAGTGTATGGGTGGGAGTTGGGGCATATACTAATGCTCATGCACATGTGTGTGTTTCGGGGGGTGTCATTGTGGGTGTGTTGCTGAAACTGCGCTTGAATACCAAAGACACAGTGTAAACACAATATAAAATACTAGAGTCCCGGTGCGTGAATCATGTACCAGTGGATTCCTTTGGCCTGGACTGTGGGCTCGGGCTGAAACCGGCTCCGACATCCCCTGAGGGGTCCTGGATTGCGAGAGGGCACAGGCCAGGCCAAGGGATCCCACTGGTGCATGATCAGGGCCGGGAGAGATGCAGGAGGCCAGCCAGAAAGGGACCACTGGAGGGCTCCAGGGTATGTCCAGCCCATCTTGCTCAGTCCCGAGCAAGCTAACCTGCTGGTTGGAGCATCTGCCCCCTGGTGGTCAGTGCATGTCATAGCTAGCGGTTAAGCAGCCTTAGCATATCATTAGCATATTACGCTTTGGTTGAATGGTCGACCAGTCAAGCAGACACTTAGCATGTTAGGCTTTTATTATATAGGATGATAAGATCTCTAGAGTAATACATAGGAAATGATACAGAAGAGAGGGAAGCAAGGAAGGCTTTAATTTGTAGGGAAGTTTTCAAGAGGCATATGCCTTCCTTATCTTTTACATGTAGAAGAGCCCAGGAGGTGGAGAGTCGGTGTGAGAAAAAAGTGCTCAAAGCATAGAGAACAACGTGTGCAAGGGCCCTGGAATGTGAAGCAGCTAGCAGATGATTCAGTATGACTGGCTCGAGTTATAGAAAGTGATAGAAAAGGGTAGAAAAGTAGGCACTGGCCAGTCTTTGATTGCTGTGCTCAGAAGCTTAGATCCATTCTATCCTGAAGGCAGTAGAGAGCTCCAAAGGAATCTTAAGCAAGAGAGTGGTCTGTTCAGAATTCTGTGTTATGAAAAGGAGCGTAGTAAGGTATGTTGGGTTTATGATTTGGAAATTTAAGTGCCTAGCACTGTACTTTGGCATGATAGACCAAACACTTTAGAGAACACATCTGGATGAAAATGATAAATGCGGTGCTCATTCTCATCCTGCGAGTTTGGGGTGCTCTGGGGCCATTAGGGAGATGTGAGCAAGAGGCAATCAGAAATACCTGTGTGAAGTGTGATAAAGGCTGGAAGCTTGTGAGTGAGATGACCCAGAAAAAAATATCTAGAGTGAGGAAGCAGAGCAGAGGGCCAAAGCACTGATGGGGCTAAGAATGTTTCACCATACCTGGAGGAGACAGGATTTAGAAAGATTTACTTGTAGCTGGAATTTGCTGTCCTAGATAGGAACGTGGATTTCACTGATTCCCCACGTCTTCAATGGGGGAGTTAGGAATAACAAGACTTTAATGTAACATATATTAGTCATCTACATATTCTCTGTAAAAATGTATCTCAACCTTTAATATATTACGACAATAAATATTTATCTTATAGTTTCCATAGGTCAAGGAGTGAGCAGTGGCTTAGTTGGGGGGGTTCTGGCTTAGAGTCTTAGTTGTAACCCAGTTGTTGACCAAGGCTGGAGTCATCTGAGGGCTTAACTGCAGCCTAATGGACAACCTTCAAAGTGGTAAGCTCAGCCTGGCCGGTGTGGCTCAGTGGTTGAGCATCAACCTATGAACCAAAGTTCATGGTTCAATTCCTGGTCAGGACACATGCCTGGGTTGCAGGCTCGATCCCCAGTGTGGGGCACGATACTTATCATTGATGTTTCTATCTCTCCCGCTCCCTTCCTCTCTGAAATCACCAAAAATATATATTTTTTAAAATGTAGTCAGCTTATGTGGCTGGCAGGTGGCTGCTGGTTGTTGGCAGGAGGCTTCATTGTTTTTTTTTTCTAGGTGCCCCCCTCCCCAGAGGTGCCACAGAAGCTGGCTTCTCAAAGAACTAGTGATCCATGAGATAGCAGGTTGGAAGCTGTACTATCTTTTGTAACTCCATCACAGAAGTCATTGCCACAATATCCTGTTGGTTGCAAGGGTAAACCCTATCCAGTGTCAGGAGGTGGAGGCTACTAGGCAAGAACATAGAAACCAGGAGGCAGGGATCACTGGGGGCTACCTTGGAGGTTAGCCAAAGAATGCAACTGGTAGTGATAAGATACACTGATTCATAGATGGCAGGTTTCTGGTCACTGAAGGCACAATGAGGAACCCCTGGGCAGAATGAGGCAAATGAGGAAGGGGCTTTGAGCACATGTGATGGTTAGACTAGACAAGCTTCCTCCTTTTAACACTGTTCTCCTGTGAGTACTTAAACTGTCTTGGAGAAAAGAGAGCAAGGGAGAGAAACTGAGTTGAAGACACCAAATCAGATTTTATTTTTATAGGAAAAATATTTGATGAGTTAGTTATTTGAAGGTTACATTGATTAAGTGAGCCTGAAGGTGAGGGCGAACCAGAGCAGTCCCCCAAGGTGCGGTGATTGGCAGTATACCGTGGAGAGGATAGCGAGAACTTAAACACTGAGAATTGTTTAATTAGCCTAACTGCATTCAAGACCTCTCAGCCTAATTTTCATTGTTTGTATTACATACCATAACACCTTTCAGTATCAGCCCATCTTTTTTTTGCGGCCTCAAACCCCAAGACTCCGAAACAGTGTTTTAGATAACCTACTAGGCATTTCATTCTCTAAAGAAACCAATTATATAGGAAATTAATAATTAAAAATTATAAATAGAAAGAACAAGAAAACATGCCTACTCCATGTCCTGAGGATAGATTTTTGCCTGGCGTGCAGGGAATTAGGTGCAAAGAAATCCATTTATGTTACCATCGCATGTCTCATTTCTCATGCACTGCACCGCCGATCCCCCCTTGTGTCTTTGTCAGTGCATGGGACCGATGGAGAGGGGAAGAAAAGTGAGTGATTTATTTGACGGTCTGTCAATCATACCGGAAACCAGAGAAATTCCAAAGCTGTTTTTAACCTCTATAGAAACAGTTAGTTGGACCATATGCTTTTTTCTTCTTGCCAGATGCTGTCATTCATCAATTTCCTATTAAGAAAATGGGATTCTGTAAAAACGACTGAGGTTTTTTCCCCCCTCTCATTTGTAATAGATATTCCACAAAATCAGATTGCAGATGTATTCTGCTGCTTCTGTGAAATAACTTCTGACACTTGGTAGTCTTCATTTTAATTTGGACTGACCTTTAATGGTGTTTCTTATGTGTGGTCACCACATTACTCAAGAATACTATTTTAAAATTTCCGCTACCCTGACTTTAAGCCTAGAGGTTAAATAGATTTGTTTGTGATTATCCAGGTTATAAATTAAAAAAGGTAGAAATTCAGCGGTCATTGAAAAATATCTGTAACCTAATGAAACACACACACACTTTGGAGAGTAAAGAGAGATAATAACATATTGGTAAATTAAAGTAAGCAGCAAGAGCCAAATGTTAATTACTCCAAAATGTCAAAGAAGTGGAAAAAAAAAGTATATATTGTGTCCCCTCCCTTCCCAAAGTAGAAAATCATTTTGCTTGGAACAGAAGAAATACTTAATTGCTGTACAATCCTGGGCGGGTGTGTTTGTTTGCTTGCTTGTTTATTGTCAAGGATGAAGACACTTAGAAAACCTAAGGGCTCCTTTTCTTGGGGACAGTGAAACCCTTTCATCCTGTACACAGCAGCCGTGTGCCTTCAGGCTTGGCAGGGCTCTAACAACAATAGCATTTTGGTTTTTCAGTTTGAATGCTCTAGGTAGTTGGAATATACTGACACTTGCCATCATTTCAAACACTCTCTCTAGAAGTATTCTTATGCTAACACCAGTGGCTTCACATGTTTGCTTGTCATGCTGAATTCTCTTAGCAAACCAGCTAACACGCAAGTTGAAGGGGAAAATATATTGTTGCATAACTTTCCATCAGCAGTGTTTTGCATTGCCTTATTAATAGGAACTGACTCTTTGACAAAGCCTGCAAAGAGCTTATAGAAGTGAGGAATACTCTGAAATTCAAGGCAAATGTCTTTCAGTAGTTAAGCACTGATCAAAATTCCAAGTTTTCTCTGGCTGTCAGCCAGCAAGAAAGACACAGGATCTGCTCATTGCACAAAGATTTTGGTAGAAAGCCACTCAGAAGAAGAAAAAAAAATCTATAACTTTACAGCTGTCAGACTTTGTTGTATCCACTCCAGCCTAATATTCTCAAGTCTAATTTTTTTAAAGGTCACAAACGAGCTATAATATAGTTTTTAACATTTTAATTTGCCCAGTTCTTCCCCTGCTGTTTTTTCCCCCTGCTGGGATGGCTCCGCTCATGAAGGTCAGGGGAATGATAATGCTGAGGGAGCTCCGTCTTTTTATTCATAGACCTGGTAGAGAGTGCATAGAGCCATAAACGTGTGCCTCCATCACACGGTGCTGCCATTGACCCTTGGCCTGAGCTGAAGATTGTACCTTCTCAGGGGATAACAAATGATTCACTCTGCAGGTAGGCAGAGGCCTGGAACTCGCTTAGCCAGACGCTGCTGGTTTTCCTGAATGATCTCTTGTGATTGGTTTGCTCAGATGAAGAGACCGTTTGTGAGTACACCACTGAGCTCTGTTTATTTAGGAATATGTCTTTGACAAGAACAGCTGTCTGAGAGTTGAGGTGATTAGTCCTTTATTTGCTAATGCAGGTTCCCAATCGACTGTTGGCTAAAAATGCGTTTTCATCCTGAGAAAACATTGCTGTCACTTTGGGCACCAAAACAAATGTTGGGTGTTTGATCGAATTGAGCCATTAAACACACACACACACACACACACACACACACACACACACACACACACACACACACACCTACACATACAAAATGCCTTCTTTATGGTCACTGTGGCTTGACCTCTAACAAGCTAACTAAACTCCAGTTCTATAAGGTGACCCAGAGCAATGAGTCAAGTTTCCCCTGTCTAATCCAGTCTCGATTGGGACCATGGTTAAAATAAGGATAGAAGAGAGCAGAGACAACACCCTGACACTGACCTTGACTTAGGGAGAAGGATCTCCAACAGGTCCATGGTGGGTGAGGGTAGATGGAGCCAGAAACATACATCTAGAAGGTTGTTTCACCTGGAGGTAACATTCTTTAAAACTTCATAGTTAGAAGTACAATAGTATTTTCAAATGGAGTTGTACTAATACAGTATTAGTTATAAATTCATATAGTCTATTAAATAAAATATTGAAAAAGCAATAACTACTTTAAAAATACTATTTTGCCTTTATTTTTAGTATACTTAGGTACCTCACATTTTTAAGTGGCGTCTGGCTGAGTCCTGTGAGAGGCTGTAGTCCTCTTTTTTAATATAGTTTATTGATTTTTTTACAGAGAGCAAGGGAAAGGGTTAGAGAGTTAGAAATATCAATGAGAGAGAAACATCGATCAGCTGCCTCCTGCACACCTCCTACTGGGCACATGTGCCCGCAACCAAGGTACATGCTCTTGACCGGAATTGAACCTGGGGCCTTTCAGTCTGAAGGCCAACGCTCTATCCACTGAGCAAACCGGTTAGGGCGAGGCTGTAGTCTTTAAGACTGGTTTCAAACAAAGCTCAAGTGCCCACCACAAAGACAGCACTCAAAGGTCCACTGGACCCTCAAAGCTTAGAATGGGCCCATCTCCCTGTTACTCAATGTGCTGACCTCTAGTTATTATTTTAAGATGTCAATATGTCTTTTGTTCTCTTTATTGCTGTCCCCCATTTTTCCCAATTTACAACTCTCCATCCCAATCCCCATCCAATATGCTTTTGCTTTTGCTTCATTCTAAGAAGTCAGCAATCTTTTATTTATTATTTTAAATTCAAAATACATTGATTTCATCTGAATTTAACCCCTTTATTTCCATTTCTGTTACATTATCCAAGCCTCCATAGCCTCACCTCTGAACCATCTTTAGCTAACCCTAATTTTTCTTCAGAAGATCCAGGCCAGTCCCTCTTTTTACTCATCTGTTTTGGTTTCCTAGGCATATCGTAATAAATTGTCACAAACTGAGTGGCTTAAAACTACAGAGAAGTATTCTCTCCCAGTTCTGGAGGCTAGAAGTCTGAAATTACATTGCCAGCAGGGCCAGATACCCTCTGAAGGCGCTAGGTCCAAATCCTTTCCTGCCTTTGTATTTCTTCTCGTGGCTTCTAGCAATCCTTGGCATCCCTTGGTTTGTAGATGCATCACTGCAATACGTACATTTATCTTTGCATGTCCTTCTCCTCTGTGTCTGTCTACCTGTCTGCATGTCCTCTGCTTTTTTATGCATCAGTCATTGGATGTAGGGTATGCGTTAATTCATGACTTCATTTTAACTAACATCTGCAAAGATCCTATTTTCAAATACGGTCACACCCCAAGGTTCTTGGTCGACTTGAATTTGGGGAGAACACTTCAACCCACTATGCCATCCAAATGTCTCTCCAAATGACCCAAGGGGATGACTAGCACACCTAGGAAAACAGCAGGTACAGTGGTTTACCTTTGTCCATTAAAGGTATCTGATGACATGACCAACATGGAGACTATAGCAAAGGCGTATAAAATAAATGATGTGAAAATAAGATGAGAGACACAGAGATAAAGTGGTCTTTGCATGTCTTCTCTGTAGATACCCACACATCCCCCACCAGAGGCTTGGCTGTATTCCATACCTGCCCCAACATAGAGACTGGCCATGTCATAACCCAGGGCACAGGAAAAAGTGCTAAGCAGGGGACTCAAAGCCACTGTAAAAATATGGCACATTGTCTTGGAGCACTGGGTGTATGCCATTGTAAGTCATTGAAAATATTTTAGATTAAAAGAAACTTTTTAAACATTTTAAAATTTTAGTTTTTAATTTCGAGGGCTTTGATATCTTTCATTACTCCGGCTGCTCATTCACTCTCCCCTGACATGAGGATGATTTCATTTGGAAAGTCTCTAATTCATTCTGTATGACTGCAATCACATTTGTCTCAATATGCTTGCCATGTAGTAAAACTTCAATCAAGATTTTCTGGATTAATAAGCCACTCTAAGAAATTGCTTTGATTCTTCCAGTCCCAAACCAAGAAACTGTTCCTGAGCCCTTCATTTTTTATAGAGGCCCAAGTCTCTTTTCTGACATTTAAATCTCTTTGCAGACTCATCTTCCAACATCTCCCCTGAGGTCTTTAACCATTATTCTGCTGTCCCAAACTGAGCAGGAATGAGGTGCTTCTGATGGCAAGAAATCCTTTCTATCCAGAACATGAACACACTGTCTGATGGTAGCATAGCTTAGAGCACTAACAGGGACAGATGAGTTTATCATTTACTGTTTATTCTGTAATCTAGTAACCCCTCCCCACCTCGAACTCAGATTACAAACAGAAGAAACTGGACACAGTGGTCTTCTAAAGAATTCACTGCCACTATCTACTCCTCCACTTCCTCCTGCTCTTCTTCCTACTCTTTAATTCTTCTCCACGTCTTCCTCGTCTCTGTTCTCCCTTCGGCTTTTTCTTCACCCAAGATAGAAGACTATAGCTCCAGTGGCCAATTCATTTGTCATGTTTAATAGCTTCTTAAGCTATTGGCTTTGTATCTCAGCTTGGGCATTCCTAACTCCTGACATTAATTCACTCTAACTCTTTCCTCTTTACTTATCTAAATACAAATCAGTGAGCACTAGCTGAGTCCCTCATCCTTCCCAAATCCCTCAATTCCTTTTATTAGTTATGGAATACAGCCTGAGTCAATATAAACCAGAGGCACACAAATGCAGTATGTTATGTTTTGTTTTTTTTTAATATATTTTTATTGATTTCAGAGAGAAAAGAAGAGGGAGAGAGAGAGAGAAACATCAATGATGAGAGATAATCAGTGATCAGCTGCCTCCTGCATAACCCATACTGGGGTTCTAGCCTGCAACCCAGGCATATGCCCCAACAGTGACTTCCTGGTTCATAGGTCGATGCTCAACCGCTGAGCCATGCCAGCTGGGCCAAATGCAGTGGTTTTAACAGCATAGAAGTTTTGTTTATCCTGTAGCAGTCTAGAGATAGTTAGCAGTGAGGAAGTTATGATTCTGGAGATCATTTATTCAGGGACATGGTTACTCTTATCTGACTGCTCCGCAGCCTCCTAGCTCTTGTCTTTTCTGCATGGTCAAACCAACTTGTCAACACCATGCCCACCCACACCCCAGAAGTTTGGATTAAGAAAGAGAGGACGTGGAAGGGAAACAACTTTCTTTGAAAGCTCCATGTGGAAGTTGCACACATATCTTCTCAGTGACCAAAATATAGTCACATGACCTAGCTTTCAGGGAAGTACCATTTCTACTGGGAATTTTATTTCTAAATAAATACGGTCACATCCCAAGGTTCTTGGTCGACTTGAATTTGGGGAGAACTCTTCAACCCACTATGCCATCCAAATGTCTCTCCAAATGACCCAGGGGGATGACTAGCACACCTAGGAAAACAGCAGGTACAGTGGTTTACTTCTTTTATTAGTAGTACCTGCCTATTCCCTGCACACTTTGAAAGCCCCAATATGGTCTCATCTCCATCAAGAGTTTTCCTTGATGATTTCAGCAATAGTTTACATTCCTTATTTGGCACTTACTGTACAATGCACTTAATTACTATAAAATATGTATTCTAACTGTATAAAATTTTGAAACTTAGGGCAGGAATTATTCATTTCCTATACTTCAAGTCAATTAGCACACAGTGGGCGCTCAATAAATGCTACCTGATTCAAACAATGTATTAGTATAGAGATGGATATTATGCATCCTTGACTGCTTTTTCTGGTACTTACCCTGATGTGTTTCAAACTTGAGCTTCTTCATTAATATTCAAGAGAGAGAACTCTTATCTTAAAGCAAACTAAACTTGTCTAGCTTCAAACGAAGAGATAATAAACTATGAAACCCACTAAGGGCAAGTGTCTTTGAAGTGAGTATATAGGAAAGGGGAATTAATCACCAGCATTAACCATTTCTTGGAGGCTTAGAGTAAGCATGTATGTGCAGAAAAGAATCATTCACTTTGGAGAGTACTAAGAAGATTGGTTAAAAGAACCATAGAGGTCAATTGCTTGTGCAGCCAGCTCTGGATACCGAGGTTTAAGAGGGCATGACCCAGAAGACCTAAAGCTGAGAAATAGACAGATCACTGCCCAGGAAATGAAGAATAAAAATCTAGAGGTCATAAGCTTTCATCAGTGTGAATGATGAGAGTTGGGTCATGTGGTAAGCAATGCTTTTTTTCATACTCAATTCATTTTTTTTCTCTACACTTCAGGCTTCTCAGAATCAGCTTTCTGTAAATGTCTGTGTAGTTGTGCTGGTGGTACATGTGCAGTACCTCACTTTCCAGTCATCATAATGGACCATGTCCCTAGAGAACAAATATGTAGGATGACCTCAAAGATCAGGCTACCCTTTGTCTCTGACAGTGATCATGTTCTTTGAAGGGGGAAAAAACAGAAAAGCAATTTCTGTACAATTGAAATTGATTTAGGTTGACTTATTAACCAATAAGTGGGGATAATGTTCTAACAATACTGTTAACTTCGATCACATGGTTAATCCTAAAACGATGGCTATGGGTACACCCTCCTTTCTATAATTTGATGGGCTTCTTAGTAAATAAAGTAATCCAAGACACAGACATGTCTCTCTCCCAGCTCCACTGGGGGAGGCAGTATTGTATGTAAGAGCTGGGGCTCTGGAGTCAGACTGATGTGGTTCTGTTCTCAACCCTCCAACCCCAGATCTGTGGGACTTTGGGCAAATTGCTCAATCACCCTATGTCTCAGTTTTCTATCTTATGAATAGGGAAGAATAATAGTATCTACTTTCAAGGTACTGCCCTAAACAAGTCAACATTTCATGAAAATCCATGCTTTTGTGCCCCCTCCTCTACTCTACTTTCTTTCTTTTTTTTAAAGATTTTTTTTCCGGTTGATTTATTTTTATTTTTTAATAAATCTTTATTGTTCAGATTATTACAATTGTTCCTCTTTTTTCCCCCCCATAGCTCCCCTCCACCCAGTTCCCACCCCACCTTCTGCCCTTACCCCCCTCCCCCCCCCCGCCACTGTCCTCATCCATAGGTATACGATTTTTGTCCAGTCTCTCCCCGCACCCCCCAACACTTTCCCCCTGAGAATTGTCAGTCCACTCCCTTTCTATGCCCCTGATTCTATTATATTCACTAGTTTATTCTGTTCATAAGATTTTTTATTCACTTGACTTTTAGATTCACTTGTTGATAGGTATGTATTTATTATTCATAGTTTTTATTTTTACCTTTTTCTTCCTCTTCTTAAAGAATACCTTTCAGCATTTCATATAATACTGGTTTGGTGGTGATGAACTCCTTTAGCTTTTTCTTATCTGTGAAGCTCTTTATCTGACCTTCAATTCTGAATGATAGCTTTGCTGGGTAGAGTAATCTTGGTTGTAGGTTCTTGCTATTCATCACTTTGAATATTTCTTGCCACTCCCATCTGGCCTGCTGATTTCAGAGGGAGAGAGAGAAATGGAAACATCAATGATTAGAGAGAATTATTGGTTGGCTGACTCCTGCATGCCCCTCACTAGGGATGGAGCCTGCAACCCAGGCATGTGCCCTAATCAGGAGTGGAACTGTGACCTCCTGGTTCATAGGTCGATGCTCAACCACTGAGCCATGCAGACTGAGCTCTACTTTCATTTTTTTCAGTCCTCCTTGCCACTTCCAGCATTGGACACTACTAAAGACAAAATGAGCATGTGAAAGAGTAAAATCAGGTGAAGTCACTCATCTACACAGGACTCTGGTGATTTCCCATTTACTCAGAATAAACTAAATCCTCACTCAGGCCTATAAGGCTACAGAATGGTTTGGCCATGGTCCCATCCCTGACCCACCTCCAACTGCACTAGATTTCCTTATGTTTCCCAACACACTAAACTTTTTTCCCCATATGGATTTATGCCTGAAACCTTGTTCTCTTCTGCTATCTTCTGTTCTCTTCTATTATCTTCTGTTTTCTTTTCCCTTCCTTCCTTCCTACCTTCCTTCCTTCCTTCCTTCCTTCCTTCCTTCCTTCCTTCCTTCCTCCCTTTCTTTCTTCTTTATTTTTTTATGTGTGAATAACTTCTTATAATTTTGAGGTTTGAACTCAGATGCCCCTATATCTTTTCCAGACCTTCCATCTAAATAGTCCCTTCCCATTTACTGTCTGAAATATAATTGTTTAATTTCTCCAAGAGCATATGCCACAGTCTTAAATTATCTTGTTCACTATTTGTCTATGTATTAGGGACCCTCTCTGCCTTGTTTTCTATTTCCCCAACCCTACAGGAGTGCCTGGAACATACTAGACACTCAGTAAATATTCATTTAGGTAAGGAATGAGTGAATGGATGAATATATGTGTAAAGAAGCACTTATATTCTTGTCAGACACATAGTAAGTGCTCAAGAAATGCTAGTGACTGTTGTTATTATAAAGTATAACGCTTCCCATCTGCAGGCACTTCCAATCCATAGTTTCTTCCAATCTTACTGACAACATTCTCTTGCTGAGCCTAAGGACTCACAAAGTGAAACGTGGTTTAATGAATCCTGGGTTTTAGGAACTAAGGAGCAGTGATAGTCATTCATGCTCATTAAATCAGTCATGATGTGGGCGGTTGTATCTGTAGAAATTACTGATATTGGGAGTGAAGCAGGGAGAAATGTAAGTTTTGAAGGAACTCAGACATAGATTCCAATCCCTGTTCTCTTGACACTGACATTTTCTATCTACATGAGTTCCAGAAATTTCCTTAACTTCTCCAATCTTTATAATATTCCCTCTCAGGCTTCTTTTAAGGGCTTAAAGCACATATAGAGTATCACTGGCACACAGTAAGAGCCTGATGCCTGGGGCTGTTCATAATGCTAAATAATGATGTTCATGTATTTAACCAAACTTCCAAACTTCCAGGGGTGAATATTGTTCCGAATACCTTTTCAGCTTAAAGCAACTTCAAGGTCACTCTCTTTAAATGTTAAGTGTTGGGTGAAGTTAAATGAAGGTGCACAGGCTTCTCCCCACCCACTCTTCCTTCCCCAAAGGACAAGCCTCACCTTTGACAACCTCCCTGACTGTGAGGCCAAACCACCAAGCTGGTAAAGAGAGTTCCTTCCTGAAGCAGAAAGCTCGTGCAAACCAACATGTGGTCAGACAGGTTTCTAAATCGTGGGAAACAAAGACATTGCCATTTTCACTTCAGAGAACAATGCCCCTGCCTGGGTGGGGAAGACAGTAGTTGAGAAAGTACATACAATGAAATAATCACCTCTTTAGTTCTCCTTTGTGTACAATTTACTATAGCCTTGGCTTTGACTTAATGATGGGAATGTGCTGAATGGGAATTAGAAGGTAAGGTCCCCCTAGACCTAGACCATGTTGTAGGGGGCATGGACTAATTTTAAACAATATTTTTGGCTCTGCTGATGATACTTGGAATATTTTAAAACCAGGTCTGTTTGGGGAGCAAAGGCTGAGTTCGGACCAGTCTTAACCACCCAGGATTTAAAAAATCAACACTACTCTTGGGGAGGATAATTTTAGACTTAAAATACTCTGTTTTAAGGACTCATAAAGAACAGTTAGAATCCATGTAAAGAATGGTCATTCATACCATATTTATAAGTATTTACCATGGGTTAATATAAACAGATGAATAAGATATAGAGAATGCAGTCAGTGGTGGTAATGGCAATTGGGAGAAGAGATTAAAAGTTAACAAAAAATTCAATAAAAATATAATAGTAGAAAGCAGATGTGTTAGATATCCCTTATGATGATTAACAGTATTCGCTGACAAAGTATTGAGTGCTGCCTTAACTGGGGCTATAGTGGTAAGACATGCATCCCAACTGGAAACAGATGGATTAACAGTTAATTATGTCATGGAAATTATGTTAAGTTCGGTGAAGGAAAATTGGGGGAGATGTGAGGACCTAGACTAGCAACATGGTATTCAACTGCCTACCTCTCCTTCTATAACTAATGACAACAGCGACTTCTAAGAAAAGAACATCAGTTCTTAGGCAGAGAAAAAGAATGAGTGATGGACTGGCTCAGACAGGAAAACCTACCGACCTTTAGCATACATATTGTGCATAAGAAACGAAGAATTTGCCCAGCCTGTGTTGCTCAGTGGTTGAGCATCCACCTATGAACCAGAAGGTCACAGTTTGATTCCAGGTCAGGGCACATGCCCAGATTTCAGGCTCCTTCCCCAGTAGGGGGCGTGCAGGAGGCAGCCAATGATTCTTGCTCCATTGATGTTTCTATCTATCTGTCCATTCTCTCTTCCTCTCTGAAATCAATTTAAAAAACATATTAAAAGAAAAAAAAAGAAATGCAGAATCTTCCCCAAGGCATATTTTTTTCTCTTAATGCCAAAAGTTGATAGGATTTTGCTGTGTGTTTTTTTTTTTAATGAGAATTAATGGTTAATACAATTAGGCAATTTATATTTTACAAAGATTCAGAAAAAAGTTATTCAGTATCACCTACATATCTAAGTATTCTCCAGCTATTCAATTTTAAATTTATCTTTTTTTTTCCAATTGAATCTTTTCTTAGTAGGCAATTAAGGAATGGTTTAGAAGTGGCATTTGAAACCCACTGTACTTTGTTCAAAATAGAATTCATCATTCTCTGAGTTAATGTGTATGAGACATTTAAATTTTAAAAGATGGCCTTGCTGGTTGTACTCGACACCAGGAACAGGCAGAAGCTGAAATCCTGAGAGGTAGCACACCATATTATCAAATGCTCTTTTCCTTTCTGGGTGGCATTACTTACATTGTGCAAATGTGTTATGCAAAACATTCTTAAAACTGATTCTGCATCTTTGCCTCAGGTTCATACAATATTCATTGCAAGTTTTACAAAAAAAGAAATTAATTTAGTATAAAAATCAAGCATTTAAAAATGCCCATGTATATCAATGCAACCACATTCCAAATGGAAGCTCGGAAACAGGAAGCAGCAGCTCAAATCAGCATTTCATACATCTTACTTAATTATGTGGGCAGAGGTGTCTATATTTATGTTTCTGGCACAGTGCTACCATGTGAAAACCTGGACATGAGAAACTCAGACTCTTGCTAGTTTCATGACCTTGGACAAGTCACTGTACATCAGCCAAGTTCATTTCCCTCAGTCATTTAAATAGTGCTGCTGATACTAATGCCAGCTGACTTATAAGGTTCTTTTAAATATGAAATCCAATTGTTTGAAAGTGAAACATGATCTGCAAACTGAGAAAGTGCTCTGTTATTCTGACTCACCTAAGTTATCATGAGTCAGCTTCTCTGACCTGAGAATAGATCGTTGGAGAGTCTGCTAAACATATTTATGTTATTGCATCTTAAAGCAAAAGCAAGTCATGGAAAACGTTGGCGTCTCTGTATACGTAGAGTGTGTGATTATTTGTCACTTGGCTGGGCCAGAGAAATGAGTTAATATTTTCATTTGCACACAGTAGTGTATATTTCCCAAAGTTTCTGCAACTTTAGGAGTTTTTCTTCTGTAACTTATTGGACAGGTATATAGAAGTCCCTTGAATCTTCTATAATTTTAATATTTGAGACTTATAAGCTTAATATTTCCAATGCTGCAATTATACGGGTTAGAAAGGATTACATGATTGTGAATACTGTATAGAAGCAAATTTTTAAATGAACTTTCATTGTGTATTTTATCTTATAATCCTGAGATACAAAATTACATCAGATGCCTTATCTTTTGGAAAGAGATTTTTTTTATTATTAATCCCTCATGCAAATCATGAAATGAACTTTTTCTTTTTTTAGTTTTCATTTTCAACTTAAGCTGCTTTGCTTATTGACTTTTGTGCTTTACAAGTTAGTTTCTACACAATTTATTTTTATCAGTTGGTGAATTCCCATTCTTTATCCCAAGTATCATTGGGTGACTATGCCAATGGAAAGTCTTACAGGCCCTGTCATTTCTTTCTCGTGACCTGATTTCATACCATTGGATTATTCTGCCCTCTGGCAACTAGATATATATTTGGTCTGAAAGTAAAATTATCACTAAATAAGTAAACATTGCTAATAAGCCATCATTTATTATCATCAACACTTTTGTTTGTTTTTTTTGTGATAGCTGGGGACTTTGCTTACCAGTATTTCACAGTGGGCTTCTTGTTTCTCACTTGTATTATCAGCAGAATAAAGCAGATTTAATTCGCACAATGAGGATGGAGGAAAAGTACATGGGGAAAATGAAATATTTTGGATTTCTTATAAGAATGCTAGAACCTAAGTTAAAAAAAGGTATTCATCTCTATAGTATACCTTTTTGAAGACGACAGTTTTGTATTCGTGTATTTGCATCATCAGTTGATACTCATATACACATGATTCAACATCGGAATGATTCACTGGCAAAAGGAAATGCAGTAATCCTTATGTTCCAGGTACTGAAGTACCTAATTGAAATGCACTGCAAGGAAAAGTCAAGTTTATTACCCTTGCCTACAACTTACATTGTGACATTTTGCTTTATAGCATTTGGAATCTTTCACCTCCCAAGAACAATGAACTTCAAAAACATAATGCAAGTGGGAAAATTGCCTTAAAATGTAATTTTAGAAAGGATTCTTTGAAAATGCCGTTAAATGAGAAAGCTTGGTGAAAAGACGAAACTAATATTTCACTCATCTTTTATTGATTCATATTTAAACCCAGTGTAAAGTTCAGATGTTTAGGGGAAAGAGAAAAAAAAAAAAAAAAAGGCTGATTGAATGAAATAAGTCTGGATGACTCCTTAAAGTTTAACTTAGATATTATCATGTGAATGTTTTAGGGGTGCAGCAATGATTTGTATATCTGGTGTGTGTTTTTTATTGTGTTTTATTTTCCTCAGGGTAAAACATATTTTCAAAGAAAATAACACAACTATTAAATCCATGATTTCTTTGGGGGTTTCTGTTTTTATTTTAATGTGGGGAAATTTACCCATATACAATACAAGAATAATAAAATATATTCCATCATAAACATTCCATCATAAAGGAGGGGTACCCTAATTGAGCATGTGAGCAGTGATAACCCTAAATGTCCATGAATGGGTTGTAGATCGAGCTTCCATACTACAGTGATTATAACAGGTAACAGTGAGTTCTTTAGTGTGCCAGGCTCCAAACACTTTATACGTATGAAATCATCTTATCCTCCATCTGTACTAGGTGAGATTTTCCCTGTAATTATGGTCTAAATTTTAGCACAGACTTCCTCCCAGGGTGCATCAATTCAAATCCCCAAATAAGCTTCTAACAAATCGCTTCAAATAAACATATAATGTAGGTAAAAATAGCCTGTTCTCTATGCAGGCACTGTATTCAAACTCCCACACTCCTTGTGGTTCCCACCTACCCCATCATCCAACTTCCAGTCAACTTGCATTTACTCCCAAGCCATATTCAAATTATGGATCCAACACCAAAGAGGAATTGGTCTAATGTTTCTCATCACCAGGGCAACCCACAGTTCCATGTCTTCCACAGGGTCAGCATCCAAGTTTGTTTTTTTCATGTTTTGTTTTTAAATAACCGATAAGAATTTTAGTCTCCCCCGCCCCCCTTCTACTGAGAAAAAAAAAAAATCAGCATTCTGAAACTCACCTCTTAATCCCATAACAAAAGTGGGTCTGAACTATGACACCAGGTCTGAGCTCTCAGGGGCATAGGGATTAAGAGATGGTGGCGTACAACTCCCAAAACCAGGACAATTTTCATAAATTGATTATGTAAAAATAAAACAAATTAATGCTCAGGGAATCTGTCAAATTACTTCAAACAACATTTATAGCTTCCTGCCTTTTCCCACTATTTTATTTTTGTGTGTGGAATTGAAAAAGAAAACTGAATTCTGAACATGCCCAAGGGCCAAAGATTCAAATTGCAGCTGATTCAGAGAGGCCGCCGCCTCCATCCCTGCTGTTTAAGAAAATTGGTAATGGAATGTCACCCCAATAAATTCAATTAAAAAAAAAGAAAGGAAGAAAATTGGTAATGGTGCTGCTACTTGGAAGGAGGAGCCACCTGAAAGTTTCATGAGCTGAAAAGACTGAAGAAATGTTATAAATTAAATAAGAAATGAAGACTGAATAACCCCACCATCTTCATCATTTACCATCTCAAAAATGTAAACTATAAGTCATTGTCAAGTTCATAAAGCAGCTTATGAATTACAGGGAAATCATCCAGGATTTGAATTAAACTGTTATGCTACTATCCTAGCAGGCAACATTGCCTAGGACTGATAATTAAAGGGACCCTTTGCTTCTATAAAGATTGGAAACATCAAGCTCTATAACTTCGAAGGAAATGATACTATTTAAATATCCTCAATGCACATTTTATCTATTCTTCATACAAAACCCATGTAAGTTTCTCTAAAATGCATAGGGTATCTGATTTATATTTCAAGGAGAACATTTTGCTTGGTTAAGAACTGACACACAGGAAGGAACTTATGGGAATGACAGATCTGAGTCTAAACACCCTCATCTGTAGGTTCCATTGCACTTTTAAGAACTTTGGTCTTCTATGCTAACACTTCTTTCTCAGGTAAGATATACTCAAGTGCTCAGCATGGAGATCTCCTCAGAAAATTAGAAGAGCTATTCAGTTTTTTAATGGGAATCATAAATATCTACTCAGAGCGAGGTATACATTTTTATAAGGAAATGGACTGACCAAATGTGGTCCAACGCGCCTGCTGCTTATAGCACCGGATGCCATGTTGCAAAGAAAATGAAAATCACCCACTGGACTGGGTACCTAGACTCAACTTGGACCTGCATGTTCCACAGCACAGCATTGGTTCTATTTAAGGGTCTGCAGTCCTAAAAGTACCTGAAGTATGCACATCACTATTGTATACCAACCAGTAGCCAAGCACAGTATTCGACTGTGGGGACAGGATGTTGTGGAAGATAGCCATGCCCTCTGCTCTCAAGGAGTTTACATAATAAATGGGGGAAATGGACAACAAAGTAATAATAATTCAGATAGTAAGTATAGTGAAGAGAACCAAATAAGGGGGATCACTAGGAACCTGCTTGAAATAGAGTGTTAAGTTGTATTTTTTTAATATATTTTTATTGATTTCAGAGCGGAAGGGAGAGGGGGAGAGAGTGAGAGAAATAATGATGAAATAGTCATTGATCATGTGCTTCCTGCATGCCCCCCACCGGGGATCGAGTCCACAACCCGGCCTGACCAGGAATCGAACTGTGACTTCCTGGGTCATAGGTCTATGCTCAACCACTAAGCCATGCCGGCTGGGTGAGTGTCAAGTTTCTGAGAGGGAACGTTGGAGCTGAGACATGGATGACAGGAAGGGAGACATGGAAAAATGTGGGGAAGAACTTGTCAGGCAGAGTGGTCTGCAATAAAAAATGTACACAGAAAGACACCTATGTTGAGAAACAGGAGATATAGATATCTGCCACCTTCATCTCTGACCAGTGGTCAAATAGGGGTGCATATGTGGGGCGAAATAAGATAGACCAGCTCTGGATTCAGCCTGGAAGGGTTTTGCTTTCTTTCTCTTTGAAAACAGGGGTTAACAATGATAATGCCCTCCTCAACTTTCTGTGGAGCGTTGCTAGGGTGACACTGTAATTCAAAGGACAAAATATCAATAAAGCCAGGATGTACAGGAAAGTAAACAAGCTTTATAAAATAGTCCAAGTGTTTGTTAAATAGACTACAATGGGACAGGTCCATTATCAGTGCAGAAAACTCTGTACTTAGTATGTCCAATTATCTAAATAGCTCAACAATATAATCCATCAGTAGTATTCAGCTTTCCAGCTCTGATATCTGATTGTGAATTCTCCGTGTTTATTCATATTTCAGCCAAATGTCGATCCACAAATGCATTGGCATCTGGCAGTGATGAATAAACATAAGACTCTGCTCCTCCTGCAGGTCTTATGGGCTGGTGAACAAGGGTTAGTTCAATCCTCACTGATGTTTCTTCACATCAAAGAACTGTGTTCTTTTCTTCAATAGAATCAGCATAGTCTAACCTTGAATCCTTGGCCTTGCTCTGGCTTAGCCCGCCCAGAGGTACACATTTTTAAAGACCGGCTCTGGCTGCTTTCTTGTCTCTCAGTTTTCTGAACAAGCAGATACTTGTGGGAACCCAAAGATATTGGGTCTGAAAACCTGTGGGGTCCACAAACACCCAGCCGTGTTTGGGCGGAGAGTAGCATGCAGGTGAAGGGGGAGGCCAGCAGCAATGCCCAGACCCTCAGGCTTCTTTTGATTGTGTATGTGCTCAACAGCCCTGGGAGTCTTTCTTTGCTTGTGTGACACACAGTGGAGTATGCCAAATGCCTGTTAATTAGTCACTTATGAGCATAACTCATGGGATCTGATTGTTTTGGTGGCAGTGCAATGAGAGACAGTCGACTGCGGCAGAGATGAATGAGTCACACACGGTGCTGTGTGGACACACCAATGTCATTCATTTTCTTGAAGCCCTTTGCATGGCCAGTGTCAGCAAGTCTTCATGTATCCCCTAGCCCTGTGGTCGGCAAACTGCGGCTCACGAGCCACATTCGGCTCTTTGGCCCCTTGAGTGTGGCTCTTCCACAAAATACCACGGCCTGGGTGAGTCTATTTTGAAGAAGTGGCATTAGAAGAAGTTTAAGTTTAAAAAATTTGGCTCTCAAAAGAAATTTCAATCGTTGTACTGTTGATATTTGGCTCTGTTGACTAATGAGTTTGCCGACCACTGCCCTAGCCCATGTCATTTGCTGTGCTACAGTCAGCCATGCACCCTCTTTGATCTCTGTACTATGGTTTCTGTGGGGCACGTTCTGCAGTCCCAATGAAAATGTAGCAGGGGAGAATTGAACCAGAAGTTTCATCTATCGGCCTGTTTTTTGCCAGTCTGATTAGGCAAAGGGACTTTCAAAATACATGTCAAAATTAGTGCTTATAGGGGTGCTAGGGGACCTGACTACACATTGAGGTCTCCAGTTTATGTAGAAGACCTGACCTCATTATCATGGTCATCGATCATACTTGAGAGAATGGCATTATGTCATTTCTTTGTCCATGGTAATGTGTATGGGTGTTAGGAGGGAGGTGTTTGTACTTTATCAGTACACCAATGTTGTTACGTACCTAATAATGTCTATTTAACTGAGCAACTTGCTCCCACTTATTAAGAGAGTGTTTGAATACAAGTCCTTACAATAATAATCCTATCACTCTGGTCATCAGTCAATAGCGAATTCTCACTATGTCCTGGGCATTCTAACTTCTTTTGTATGCTCTCATTTGCTGTCCCATCTACTGGTTACCTCTTTTGCTAATAATGAACATCTTCTACTTGTTTTGTAAGTCCAGTTTAAGTGCCATGATTTCAGAAAAGCCTTCCAGATCCCCAGACACACACGATCACCTTTTCTTCAGAGTCCCTGACAGTTTTTAAATACCACTGTGAAAGCACGTAGGACTGACTTTCATAACTATTTATTTACACATCTGCCTCATTTATAGATTTCAAGGTCCAATGTCCGCCAGCAGGCAAGTGAGTGAAAGGATTAGGCAGTTGCTTTCTAAGATTTTGTGCTATTTAGCAAGGAAGCGGGTTTATAAAGAATTGGAAAATATTTTTGGCTATTTTTTATGTATTATGCTTTTATATCCTCAGGTTTAGGCATTGTATCTTTTTCATTTCATGCCCTAGAAGCCTAGCACCATATCTAGAGCATTGTTTGGTAAGTGTTTGTTCAATGAATGAATGAATAAATGAATGGTGTCACTTTCTAGCTGAAAATAATTCAATGACTCCCTCCTATCTGTCAGAAAATATGCAAATACATTAGTTCCTTATAGCCAGAGGTTAAGGAAACTAGAAATGGGTTAACCTGGGATAGAAAATGCAATTTTTGCATTTTCACACATTGGCAGAACTGTGTCTTCTAAAAAAGGATAAAAGTATGCTTTTTCTCTAAGACCCAGCTTCAAGGGTGGCCTTTGTATACACTCTCTAAATTCCTGAAGGAAGCCCAGCCAGGGTGGCTCAGTTGATTAAGTACGGTCCCATGTACCAAGAAGTTGTCCCCTTGGATTCCTGATCAGGACATAAGCCTGGATTATGGGCTCAATCCCACGTAGGGGGTGTGCAGGAGGCAGCCAGTCAATGTTTTTCTCTTAGTGATGCCTGCCTCTCTCTCTCTCTTTCTCTCTCTCTCTCTCTCTCTCTCTCTCTCTCTCTCTCTCTCTCTCTCTCTCCCTTGTTCCCTCCTCATCACTCTTTCTTCTCTGTTATGTTATCACTCTTTAATGCTTCTTGTTTATCAACATTTTTAGATGACATTGCAAACATTTGAACACATTTGCCTCCTCTGCTAGACCAGTGATTCTCAACCAGGATTGATATTCCTCCCGGGACATTTAACAGTGTCTGGAGACATTTTTGGTTATTACATCTGGGAAAGAGGAGTGGCTACTTCTGTAATCTAGACAGTAGGGCCAGGAAAGCTGCTAAATGCCTGCAATGCACAGGGCAGCCTCCCACAACTAAGAATTGTGCATCTTATAACGTCACTAGTGGTGAGATTGAAAATTCTGCACTGGACTGTGAACTCTTTGAAGTTAGAGAATATGTCTCAATTCACTGCTAACTTTTTTTTTTAATTTCCTGAGTTTAAACCAAGGCTTACCTATGTTTAGATCATGTGTGATAAATAAAGAATTGAATAAATGAAGGAATGATCAGTTGGTAGATGCATGGATGGACAGGCAGATGGATGAATGGATTTGTCCTCTATCCAGGATCATTTTCCAGCCCTTCAAATTCTTGGCAGCATTTCCTTTTCAAGTCAGAATTGCTATTTATTATCCGAATTACAGAGCAATCAAGCCACCAACCATGATGTTGACCTGACCGGCTCACATTTTGAGCGTGTACTTGACCACAGATCTTGAGACATTTATTCTCTGCAAATATCAACAGTCCTTTTCTGGCTGTTTGGTTACTTGTATGCTCTCCCTTTGTACTGATTATGTTTCCCCTATTTTATTATCTACTAGAGTCCCCGTGCACAAATTCGTGCACCAGTGGGGTCCGTTGGCCTGGCCTGCGGGATCAGTCAGAAACCAGCTCTCTGCCATCCCTTTAGGGGTCCTGGATTGTGAGAGGGTGCAGGCCAGGCAGAGGGACCCCACTGGTGCATGATCAGGGATGGGGAGGGATGCAGTATGTTGGCCAGCCGGGGAGGGACTGCGGGAGGGCTCCAGGGCATGTCCAGCCCATCTTGCTCAGTCCTGATCTGCCAGACCCCAGCAGCAAACTAACCTAGCAGTCAGAGCATCTGCCCCTGGTGGTCAGTGCATGTCATAGCGACTGGTCCACTGGTTGACTGTCTACTCCCTGGTGGTCATAGCAAATGGTTGAGCAGTGTTAGCATATCATTAGCATATTATGCTTTAATTGTTTGAATGGATTACCAGACGGCCAGACACTTAGCATATTAGGCTTTTATTATATAGGATATCATTGTTGTAATGCTTCTTCTAACTGCACTCTTCTCTGAGACTGTAGAAAAGTCTGATGTGACTCTCACTTAAAAAACCCTCTGAAGGGTCTCCTCTCTGGGTTTCCCCTGGACAGTCAGCCCTGGTTATAATCTACCAGGTAGAGAACAAATGCATGTTCTTTTGGTCAGTCTCACCAACTTACCTTTCAATCAACTGCCTTATGTTTTTGTTTGTAATTTTTAAAAAATTATTGAGCATATCTAGGAATGGGAAAATACTACTCTATTTAGTCTGAGGAGGTCCCTCAAACAAGTTATCCACATATTATGATATCTTTACACTTTTTTTTACACTTTTTTACACAGTTATTTCTACATTGGCCAGAGCATGTACTCTATGGATTTTAAGTAAAAGTGTTTGTGATCCATGTGATTTTCTGTTGGGCTTCTGAAGTGGTTTCCATGTGTGCCCATGCTCACTGTATTAGGAGCTGCCTCTGGTCAATGAATACAGCAACACCAATGGTTGGATTGCTATCCTTTCTTTAAGGTTGCCTCTACTATTTAAAGGAACAATAACAAAAAAGATATTTATTCATTTTGAGATTTAATGTGTAAATAAAAATGGTAGTACATACACACCACCACCATCACCACCACCACCCTTCCCTATAAATAAAGAAATAAGCAGGAATAATTTGGATTGCTGGAAATTTTTACAACTAAGTAAAAATGCTGGGGAAGACTGTCCTCCAAGGAACCCTTTGTCTACATTGACAAAACAATTAATTGCATTGAAGATATATTTTTAAATAAAGGAAAAGTTTAGAGTTGTGATGTTTTGGCAAATTTATACTCCCTGTATTTAGCATGATTTATCTCCCCCCCCTTTTTTTTCTTATTGTGAGGTGTACTATACATGAACTGTTACATGAAAATATATATGTGTTAAAGGGCAAAATAAATGATCACTATGTACCCACTACAAGACTAGCACATAGAACATTATCATATCTGAGATATCATTATATGCTCCTTCTTGCATTCACCTATTTCTTCTCCCCTCCCTCCCATAATAACTGCTATCCTGAGTTTTGTGTTATGTCTTTTATTTGTAAGTTTTACTCTGTCTATGCTTTGATAAACAATATATTGTTTAGTTTTGTCTGCTTTTTAAAAATATATGGAACCATATAGTATTTTTTCTTCTGTCTCAGGGTTATATCTTTGAGACTTGCCAATGTTGAGGTACGTAGTGTAGGTCTTTTATCCCATTGTGTGAATATACCACAACTTAGCTGTTCATCTCGCTCTTGATGAAGATTTTAATTGTTTCTATTTTTTTCCTTTTTACAAACAGTGCTGCTATAAATATTTGGGAAAAATATATTCTGGTATACATTTAGAACAGTTTTTCTAGGATACATATTTGGTAATAGAATTGTAGGGCTTAGAGGATATGTGTGTGCGAGTAAGAATATGCTGGATATGTAATTAAGTAACAACAACAAATCTCAGCAGCTTGCACTAACCAAGGTTTATTGCTCTCTCTTGTTCCACCTGCTGCATTCATGGGCTGGGGATCTGCTCCGTGTTTTCTTTTACCCCAGACCTGTCTAATAGAGAAGCCACATGTGGTAGCATTGCTAGGGTTGTGCCGCAGGGAAGAGCACACAGCATACAACTGGCAAGCAAAAGCTTCTGCTTAGAAGTGACACACAAAATTTCCATTCATTTATTTTATGCTAAAGGAAGTCATACAACCAAGTCTGAATTCAACAGGGTGGGTTGTACAATGCAGGGAGGACCACTGAAGAGAACGGAGCCAATACATTCGGGGATAGTAACTCAATGTACCACGTTGCATGTTTAATTTTTCGGGTGATGTCAAACTTGGTATGTTCAGAGTGGTTGCATCAAATTGCAGTCCACCACCAGTTCTGAAATCCTGGAGCTCACATCTTCACCAGTGCCCCTTGTTAACTGACTTTTAAATTCGTATCAGTATAACAGGAGTGAGTGAAGGCTCATTGTTTTTATGTGTGTTCTCTGATTATTAATGAGGTTTAACATTGTTTCATATGTTATAGGCCATTTAAAATAATTCTGTGACGTTTCTGGGCAATCATATTGCCTGTATTTCTATTGCATTGTAGGAATGCCTCCACCATTTTTTCTTTTACTAACTCATAGGAATTCCTTTTCTGGTTGTTAATCCTTTCTCGGTTTTTGTGATGCACATTTCTTCTCCCAAATTATAGCTTGCACTTGTGTCATATGCTAAGAGAATAACTTTATGGTTTTTTTTTTAAATTATTTTGAAATGTTTAACTTGACACTTATTTCTGTAAAAATTACAGAAAGTATATACAGAAATCCAATACACTCTTCACTCAGAATTCATTTTTCTGGACCATTTGAGAGTAAATTGGGATATGACGCCCCATTACCTCTTAATACTTCAGCATGCATTTCTTATGTAAAAGGATAATCGCAGTACATACCTCAAGATCAAGAAGTTCACATTGATCTAATGTTACCGTTCATCCAAATCTACTATTCAAGTTTCGATATTTGTTCTAATGATGTTCTTCATAGACTCAAGATCCAGTCCAGGGACACATTTAGTGCTCATGTCTCTTCAGTCTCCTTCAAGCTAGAACTTCCTCTTTGTTGTATCAGAAATTGTGCCTCCAGAGTGTCTTTCTTCTTCCAGACCACCACAGATTCATTTTGTTTCTGTAGAAATCCACTGAACATCAAATGTGAAGACTTTACTCTGTAAAGTAAGTCTGCCTCTTGTATTGTGCTCTTCCAGAAAATCGTAGTTTTTCTTTTCTAAGGGCTGTGCTACAAGGAACCACACCATCTATGGCTTAAAATGACAGAAATGTATTGTGTCACCCTTCTGGCAGCTACAAGTTCAAAATCAAGCTGTCGGCGGGACCATGATCCTTCTGAAATCTGCAGGGAAGACAGATTCCTTGCATTCTGTGAGCCTCCGGTGGTGGCCACTCATTCTTGGCATTCCTTGGCCTGTAGATGCATCACTCCAATCTCTGCCTCCGTTCTCTCTCCATGTGTCTCTTGTCTCCACTTTGCTGTCTGCTTATAAGGACACCAGTCCTGTTGGATGAAAAGCTCACCCTACCCCAGGATGACCTCATCTTATCTAATTTTATGTACAAAGACACAATTTTTCAAGAAATCACATTCTGAGTTACCAGACATTAGAATTTCATCTATTTTTTTTTTCTGTATTGATGAAGGTATTACAATGTGTCCTTATTCCCCCATTGCCCCCTGCCCCACCCTCATGCCCTCACCCCCCTGGTGTCTATGTCCATTGGTTAGGCTTATATGCATGCATACAAATCCTTTGGTTGATCTCTCCTTCTTACCCCTCCCCTCCCTAACCTTCCCTCTGAGGTTTGACAGTCTGATCGATGCTTCTCTATATCTGGATCTGTTTTTGTTCATCAGTTTATGTTGTTCATTATACTCCACAAATGAGTGAGTTCATGAGATATTTATCTTTCTCTCACTGGCTTAATTTGCTTAGCATAATGCTCTCCAGTTCCATCCATGCTGTTGCAAATGGTAAGAATTTCTTCTTTACAGCAGAGTAGTATTCCATTGTGTAGATGTACCACAGGTTTTTAATCCATTCATCTACTGATGGGCACTTAGGCTGTTTCCAAATCTTAGTTATAGTAAATTGTGCTGCTATGAACATAGGGTGCACATATCCTTTCTGATTGGTGTTTCTAGTTTCTTGGGATATATATCTTTTGTTGTTGTTGTTGAGGGAGACACAAAATTCCACTCATGTCTGATACCATGAAGTTCAGGGCAAAATATCAAGCACAGAGGTAATAACTATGATTTTCATAGCTGTATTTTTCCTTCATCGTTATGTACTAGTTCTTACTTATATTTTACCCGGATCTAATTTTTATTTTCATTTCTCACTATCATATTTTTTGTTGTTTTTCTTTTTTTTGTTGTTGTTGTTAATCTTCATTTTTTACCCTGTTGATTTTAGAGTGAGTGGAAGGGAAGAGGAGAGACAGAGATAAATCTCAATGTGAGAGAGACACATTGATTGGTCGCCTCCCGTATGTAACCCAACCGGGGCTAGAGATCCAGCCTGCAACCAAGGTAGGTGCCCCTGACCAGAATGGAACCTGAGACCCTTCAGTCTGCAGGCCAATTCTACCCAGTGGCCCAAACTGGCTAGAGCTGTGAGTGTGTTTTTGGCAGAACTACCTACCTTCAGTCTTTTGTGGAGTGAGGCAAGCAATGAGTGAATATTTAAAATTTTACCAATAAATGTCACAGAATTGTTTAGTTGCCACACAAACCTGCCACTCTCTCCACAGGTTTCATTTTGAGAAGGAGGAATATGTTGTGGTTACCATTTCTGGTCTGGAGTTAGACTGCCTGGATTTATGCACGGCTAACCTTTTTAAAGTTGTTATACTAGTATAACCTCCTTAGTTCTCAGGTTTCCTACATTTAAAATGAGAATAAAAAATTTAAGTACTTTGAGCACCTGCCGCATAAGTACTCAATGAATATTAACTTTGATCAGTTATTGCTGTACGCTTATTATGCTAAACAATAATGAATATATAAATTTTATAAAGGATCAGCCATAATTCTCTAAGCAACATGAAAGGGAACATGTTCATTTATTTATTCAGCAGACACGCACTGGATGCCAGTAAGTGATAGGTATTTTCCTAAGTGAACTTGTCTTCTAGTCTTAGAATAGTACCCAACACATAGTAGGTGCTCAGTAAGTCAGTGTTGAATAAATGGATACCAAATCTCTGGTATCGCAGAATTTATAATCTAGGTGGAGAAAATATGTATTGAGTGAATACTTAATGTAAAGTGCTGTCACATTGTATGAAGAAAAATAAGGAAACAGCAGACTGCTGGCTTGTGGGTAGAATGCACTTTTAGAAAGTGAGGTCGGAGGATGCATTGCTGAGGAAGGGATGTTGAATGAGAAGCCGGATGACCCAACTGCCTTTCAGGCAGCCTCAGAAACACAACTCAAGAGCGCTGAGGTGGGAATATGCTTGGCAGGTTAGGGGACTAGCAGGAGGCGATTGAGTTAGTAAATAGAGGGTTCTTTCCACTGGAGGATATCTACTAATGCCAGATGCTGTTATATAAATGTAAAATGAGCTCTGTTAGTACAGGAGCTCAAAGAAGGAGGGGGAAACTTACTAGGGTGGGAATGGTCAGTGAAAACCTTGCAAAGGAGGAAGGATTTAAACATGGGGAGCAGAGAGTCCCCTAGTGCGGTTCACAGTTGATCAGACAAGAACAGGGGTGGTATCTCCTGGGAATTTATCCGAAATGCAGTCTCAGCCCTCCCCTACCCACCTCCTGGGGTGCAACCGCAGACTCTGGGTGATTCTTGTGCACACCCACCTGAGAGGCCTTGATCCAACAATACTTCTGGGACGTGACTGGACATGCATGTCACTGGGAGTCAGCTAAACCGTAAATTCTCATTGGGCAGGTCTGGGGTGGAGTCTGAGAGTCTGTGTTTCTAATAAGTTCCCAGATGCAGCAGACACTATCCATCCATGAACTACACACAAGGGCTTGCCAACTTCCTGTAAAGACCACATAGTCAGTGTTTTAGGCTCTGCCTGCCATACAGGGTCTATTGCAGCATGAAAGGAGCCACAGCCAATACATAAATGATGAGCATGTTCCCGTAAATTCTCTTTCTGGACATTGAAATAAGAATTTCATAAAGTTATTAGGCATCTCAAAATATTCTCTTCTTTTGATTTTTTTCTGTAAAAAGTCATTCTTCGCTCACACGCCATAATTTGCTGACCCCCTGGCCCTAAATAATATTATTCAGGGCAGGACCATTCTTGGGGTGATTTTCTTGTCCCCCAGTAGTGTAATGAGTGCCTAACTATGGATAACAAGAATATTTTTTTCAAATAAGAAAAACTTCTTCAGGAAAAAGGTGTTTCCACTGTTAATAATCAGAAAATGTCAATTAATGATGAAAATAAATACATATTCTGTGCAACCAAGTAAAAGTCCTGGTTCAAGAAATCAGAGGAGGGTTTACCTGGATATGACAAAAGGTGAAAATGGTAGTTGGTTTCAAATACATGAAAGATTGTATTTGGAGAGGAAGGCTGCATAGTCTGCTTTCACAAAACTGGCATCAGTGAATCCTACTTCCAGGGAAGCAGATTCGACTCAACGTGAGAAAGAACTTTCTTAAGCAGCTGGAGCTGTGCAACCACAGAACTGCTTTTCCCAGCAGGCGGTTTCCCTGTCACTAGAGGTGGATGAGAGAGGCTGTGTCTGATGAACCTGATGGGAAAGGAAATTCTGTGTTGGATCTACAGCAAATTTCATGTCTCAGATTTTTCTCCACCATATTCTCTGTTACAATCTCTCCAGTAGTCCCTCCGTTAAGCTCCTGCATCCATGATTGTTCCTGAAGCCTCCTAGCTAATCTCTTCACCTCCGGTCTTCCCAACTCAATCTCATAGTCAGGAGTCAGAAAAGTGGTTTGACATCTCAGCTCTGATTATGTTGTTTCCCCGTTCCCAGGTCTTCAGTGGTTGCAGATTAACTCTTTGATCATTTTCTTATTCTGGCAATCAATTCCCGTCACAGCTTTATATTCCCCAGTTCTTGCTCACCCACTTACAATGGACCACTTGTTCGTCACAGAGCTGCCTGTCTACCCCACTTGGTTTTCTTTCTTGCACAGGCTGTTCCCACCAGCTGTTACACCCTTTCGCACTCCCCCTCCTGTTTTTCATCTGTCCAAATCCTACCCATCTTTCAAAGCTCATCTCAATTATTACCTCCTCCATGGAGATGGGTATTATTCACAAGCACACACACAATCCTTTATTCCCCTATAGCTGTGGTCGCAAACTGCAGCTCGCGAGCCACATGCGGCTCTTTGGCCCCTTGAGTGTGGCTCTTCCACAAAATACCATGGCCTGGGCGAGTCTATTTTGAAGAAGTGGCATTAGAAGAAGTTTAAGTTTAAAAAATTTGGCTCTCAAAAGAAATTTCAATCGAAGTACTGTTGTATTTGGCTCTGTTGACTAATGAGTTTGCCGACCACTGCCCCATAGCATTTGCACTAATCTCAGAGTAATTAACAGCCATTATTTTTCTGAGCTATTTTTTCGGTAACTTGTCATGATCTGGCTCTTCTTCATCTCAACAGTTTCACCTCTTACAGGTCCCCTTCCTTTCCTATTATGCTCTTTCTTTTCTGACCTCCATTGGTTCCTCAAATGCTCTCAGCTGATTTCTGAAGTTCCAGACCTCAACAGGGCTAATTCTTTTCAGCAATCAGCTCTTCATTCAAATTGATATCTCCTTTGACTCTACGAAGCATGTCAAGTTCATGACCAGTGGGCTGCAGGCCTCATTTATTTAAAGCCTATCCCTTGCTTATTTGCTCTTTTTACCATTGGTCTTTTTTTATTTTCTTAAGAGCATGTATTAATCTCTGATACTATCTTATTTATTTGTGCAGTAGCTTATGATCAGCTTTTCTGCAACCCTATTAGGAAGTATGGCCCATAAAGCAGATACTTTTTCTAATGTGTAGCTGGAGGAAAGTGCTGGGGACATGGTAGGTGCCGAATGAATGGGTGGTTAAATAAATTAACTGTTAGATTATATGTGCTTTAAGAGTAGATTTATTACATGTGCCTGCTTTCCTTTCCACTCAGTCAGCATTAGTTGAGAGTGGGCCAAGATAGCCAGTGGAATGTCATGAATAAGCTCAGGTGTATGGAATATTGCTATCAACATTCATTACCTATCTAAGCAATGCACGTCTGCGATGAGGAACAAAAGAACAACTGAGGTGAGAGATACTTCATAACTACTAAAAGCCTGCCTGTAAAGCAAGATACATAGCAGTGTGTAAAATAGGATATCTTTTATTTATTTATTTTTGGTAATGTACGCAATGACTAAAACTTCTGCTACATAGAAAAATATGGAAAGATACACGTCAGGTTACTTTGGCAAGAACATGGTATGAGAAAAAAAAAAAGAGACAAAGACAAATGTAACAGTTTTCTAAAAACCTAAAAAAGCAGAAATACTATTGAACAGATACATGGAAAAAAATAGTTTGTTTTTTTTCCGTAACATATGGATAAAGGTTAGGAGACATGAGGGCTGCAAGGTTAATATAAATCTAACGTCAGGAGTCAGGAGTATAGGTCCAGCAGAGAGACTGTGGGGTAGGCTTTAATTCTTCCAGTACTCATCTGATTTGATGTTTCCACCATAATATATCAGTGACACTTGGGCAGAAATTACACCGCTGGGCATCTGCCTCTGCTGAGCTTAAATGCCTTGGCAGGGAGAACAGTTCTCTTTTGTTCTGCGACTTCTGAAAAGTTACGATGAAAGTCATCGCAAGAGAATAAATAAAGACAGCCAGGAGGCCACAGTTTGAAGAGTCACTTTCCTGATTACTAGGGCAATTTTAAGTACAGGGAAGAAGTCCAAGAAAAGAAGGAAATACTGTCAGAATAAAAAACCCCAACACCACACTATGTTTAAAATACACTAGAGCCCTGGGTGGTGGGTGTGGCGCAGCTGTTAGAGCTCGGGCCCCAGCACCAAGGGGTCGAGAGTTTGATTTCTGGTCAAGGACACGTACCTGGGTTGCATGCTTGATTCCCGGCCCCGGTCGGTGCACTTGTAGGAGGCAACCAATTGATGTCTCTCTCAGATCAATATCTCATTCTCTGTCCACCCCTCTCTCCCCCCACCCCCATTCCTTCCACTCTCTCTAAAAAGCAATGGGAAAATATTCTCAGGTGAGGATTAACAAAATATAATAGAGACTTCTCCTTGTAGGTCTCCAATACAAGTCATCTGAAAGCATGGGTCACTGCCCAAATCCTGGGGACTCTCAAACTTGAGAAGCAAATGAAGTGTCCGGATCAGCTCCGATGGCACACACATCAGACACTGTCAGCAAATACCCAGTGGACAGCATTACGCCCGGACAACAAGGATGCCATCCACGTTACCTCTAATTGCCTACCAAGTGCTTTGAAAACCACCCACAGAAATATCACCCTGGCATTACAAAGAGTAGTCCTCATTATAGTCCTCTTAGGGAATTAAAGAAATAACACTGTGCACAGTAATTTACAGTTTTTCTTAGCATTATCAAACACCAAACACAAGCTTTGTTGAATCAAGGCAAGGTCAAGAAACAAAGGTAATGTAGACAGACTCTCAGGTATTTACATTTTCACTCTGCCTCCATGCAGTGCGTGGTTAAGAGTGGAGGCTGTGGGCTTGCGGTGCCCAGGTTTGAAACTGTGTGATCTTGGGCTAGTGGATCAACCCTCTAAAGTCCAGAAAGCTCACTATGAAATAAAGATGCATGATACCAGGAGACACATCAATGGATGGTTATTAGGAATTATATGGAAGAGTGGGTATAATCTTAGCATACGCTAAGTACATGATAAGCAATAGATGTCAGCTTACACTTTTCTCATTGTACACAGCAGCACTTAAGTACATCTTTGTTGAGCTGGCTGGATAGTTAATGACTTTGAGAAGAAATGAAATGTCAGTGCAGGGCAGTCTCATTTTATGTCCAAGGAATATTCCTGAAAAGGTCTCATAACTCAAAACTGCCATAATTCAACATTAATTTGCCATCGTAATGAATAGAGAGTAATTGGAGTGAATTCTAGAGGTGCTTAAATCTGTAATTACCATAGCTCAGGGCTTGGTTCCATGGCTCTGGCTTCAGCATTGTTTGTACCTTTTTTAACTTGTTTCGGAAGACAGTGTTTGCAAACTCAAAGTGTAGCTCAGATACGTTGCTTTTTATTTTGTCAGCATCATCTCCAGTCGTTTGCTGAATCGCCTCTCCTAAACCCATGGCATTGTGGGTCACGGTAGTTCTCTGACCTTCGCAGCTCTTATCACACCTAAATTCTTCCCAGGGCTACTACTTCCAGCTGGAAAATGAACAGTTTGAAAGCGCACATTTCCTATAGATTAATTAAGCATATTAAAAGTGAAAGTGAGAGTGAATGCTAAAATAATAGCATAGTAGTCAGTCAAATCACTCATAAGTTCTGTTACTTATAAATTACAGCTTGGTTCCCCTGATGTTGCAAAAGTACAGTCGGTATTTGTTTCTATCAGCCAAAGTGGCACCATCCACAATAAACAGTAGGAATGTATAACCCACTTGACCTACACTTTGTAAATTATGCAATAATTGACATTTTTAAAAAGTTGGTGGGATATTGATTTATTTCAGAATGTATGTACATGATATGATTTATTTAAAAGTATTTATTTTATTTCAGTATTTCTAAAAAGTGACCCAACTTGAATAGCTCCGCCAAGCCCAGATAGTACCACCACTACAGAAACCTGTTACCTAATTGTAGGCCAACGTGGTCTTCGCTGCCTGTAAATGGCTCTGGTCAAGTCCCCGACCTCAGTCAGTCCTGGCCAGAATGTTCCTGTGACAGCAACTGTTAGGCCTTCAATGTTTTCTAAAGTTCACATGTGTGTCTGTTGTTTTCGCTATGTTCACGATAGAGGTCTCACTGTACGAAATTCCCCAGCCTATTTTTTTAGCTCCTTCAGGAGGTTATGTAGTTGAAAAAATCTCTCTAGTTCTGCAGTGAGAAGCAGGTGAGCCAGAAGCTTCCTTTGGTGACTGAGTTCTATAGCTCTTCACACGAAAGGAGGGTGCACACATTCCTTTTAGGTGTTCTCTCCATCCTCTCTCAAGTACTGTCGACGGGAGACCTCTTCAAATGAGATTGCTTTGGTACCATAATTATTGCCTAAAAGTCTCCTAACATCTGCAGGCCGCCTGTCTCCGGAGAGTCATTGGATATAGTAATTTTAAAATGAGATGGAATTTTACCTAATTATATAGCTACATATTTTAGTAAACGTGCAATGCAATAGTGGGAAGCTGCTTGTTTGTGTAACAGCTGACAAAACCTCTGGAACCTTTTAAGTTTGTTGGTAAATTTATGTATTTAATTGTAGTGTCAACAGCTTAAAATTGGGCAAATGACAAATTTCAGTAAAGAGTGTGTTTCTCACTATTGTCCTTGTTTTTCTCCCATCTTACGTCTCTCTGAGTCCCCTGAAAGCCCAGATATTTCCTCTCTCTCTCTCTCTCTCTCTCTCTCTCTCTCTCTCTCTCCTCTCTCCTCTCTCCTCTCTCCTCTCTCCTCTCTCCTCTCTCCTCTCTCCTCTCTCCTCTCTCCTCTCTCTCTTAGGAACTAGCTGGCCATAAAACTCCATGCTTTGATTTTCTCGCTCCTCACTCAGTACACATTGTTCTACAATGTTCTTCCATCTGAACCTTCATTTCTAGTCGTGGACAATTGTTGGTAAAGCAATTATTTAGATAAAATAGCATTTCCCCAAAAATGTCCTCCAGAACCTAGTTCTAATGGATAATCTTCATGGGGGGAAAAAGTGCGTGGCGGGGGTATCTGCTTTCATCAGTATGGGACATGCCTTATACTCCTTTTTCTCTCTTGGATATTAAAAATTGGCATTCTTATATTAAAAGTTCTGAGCAATACAGGAGCTGCCTTAGCTTTACTTACCCTAATATTTCTCAGAATCTCAGCTTGCCGCCACCCCTCCCCACCCCTGTTTTTATTCTAAATGATTCCTTCAGAGACACTGAGATAAAATAATCCGTGCTGAGGCTCTGGCCAGCCTTCCCGAGGAAGATGGAATATGCAGGGTGGCACTTGCCTATAATGGGTAATTCATAACTGTCATTATCTTTAGTCCCAAATTAGCAATTATCAGATAAGCCCTTGAGTGAGAGTGTTTGTATCCACACGTATGTATTTATCTAAGACAGTGCTTCACAGTCTCTACACACAAGGGTTTCCCATTTTAATTGCCTGGTCAATGTTGAGCATTCTCTCAGTAGCTGTGACATTTCAAATGTTTGTCTTTATTTTTCACCTTTCATATTCTGTTATTTTATTTTCTTGTTATCTTAATTTTCTAAAGACTTCTTTGTGGTTCCGTGGCTGACTGCCAGCATTCTGAGAAGTGTGTGTTTTAAAATTATTTTTCAAAGACACAAATGTACATACACACACACACACACACACACACACACACACACACACACAGGAACGTCCCCGGTAAGAAAAGCCATCTCCAGCATTGGCGTTGTTTTACCTTGCAAGCACAAGTCGGAGGCCACAGGGACAGCCCTGTTTATTTCTCACGGGCCTGTCCTTTGGCTCACTCTCTGGGAAAATTCTCATTCCTTCACAGCAAAACATAGAACTTCCTCCCAGTGAATTAGAATACTTTGGCCCATGATATCACCCAGTGATTTCAGGAATCTGGGCTTGTTCACATCCGGGGCATGATGGCAGGAGGCCCCTCGTTAGAAGGGCTTTCAGAATCCACGCGGGTGATTTCGATTCCCAATGCCTCATTTGTCATCTTTGCCTGACTTGATTTCTTGTTGCTTCACTCTTGCAAAAACCTCCTTCCCCTTCACTCACACACACACACACACACACACACACACACACACACACCTGCACACATGCACACGCACACACATACACACAAATGCATACACTCAGACCAGTCAGGAAAGCACAGGCTCTGGGGGATAGGTGAGTGGGGAGGGAAAGGTCACCTTCACAACAGGTTTTCCAGGATTATTTAGATGTAATGAATAAAATTGCAAATTCTATTGAGGCTTTTAGAACTAATGAAAATTATCAATGTGTTACACAGCTGCATTTCAGTTTTGTTTGTCTGAGCCTGGAACAGAATAGATTTTATAAATAGAACTTAAATGTGACCACAGAGCATGCATACTAATCAGTTCATTTTAAGATATTGTTTTGCAATACTTTAAAGATGCACACATGCTGGGAAAAATTACTTGTCAGAGGAACAATGTGGAGCCATTTCTTACCAAAGTTGCTAATGGAACTACTTTTCCTTTTTTATTTTTTATTTTTTTTGAAAGCAGGAAGCATCTATCCTTATCTCTCTTTTAGGTAAATGGCAAAATGGGAAAGATTCTAAATCTTTCTCTAGAAAAGGAAAGCTTTATTCCAGGGAATTTCTCTCATATATAGAGGATTAATTATGGGAGAACGTCCATTAATTTGGGAAGGTTAAGATATAGGTAATCAAAATATATTGGTGCCCTAGCTGGTTTGGCTCAGTGGATAGAGCGTCGGCCTGAAGAATGAAGGGTCCTAGGTTTGATTCAGGTCAAGGGCACATGCCCGAGTTGCGGACTCAATCCTCAGTGCTGGGGCATGCAGGAGGCAGCCAATCAATGATTCTCTCTCATCATTGATGTTTCTATCTCTCTCTCCCTCTCCCTATCTCTCTGAAATCAATAAAAATATATTTAAAAAAAATGAAAACAAAATATATTGGTTAGTGCCTGCTCCCTTGTTCTATCGATTACACACTTCCTTGGCTCATGTAAATGAGGGGGTGCTTTTTTTGGCCTGGCTGGCTCTAAAGAGATTGGAAGCCTGTGGGATGGAGGGCTAAGTGGTTCCCCACTGGAAGTATTCTCTCCAGGCCACTGATTTTCTCTAAGGAGGCAATCCTATCTGAATAGTTCTGATATCTGGATAACTTCTCTCCATTTTGGCAGCAGGTTGCATGCCCCCTGAAGGATCCCATTTGTTTCACTTGTTTGAAGGTGGATATCCCAGGGATTTGATGTGGGAGGAAACACTGAACTCAGAGCTTCCCATGCAGGTGCAAGGCGGGCACTCTTTTAGAGGCTGAAAGGTGACTCAAAGGGAAGTGTCACTGCCCCAGTCATTAGCAGAAATGAATGTGACAGTGTTAAAACTCAAATGTATTTTAAAAGGCAAATGTGGCCTCTGTCAAGGTGTGTCTCCCTTGTTCCCCCACTGGGCCTCAGGAAGGGATTCTGGACTTCTGGACACCAACGGAAGGAATGAACCACAGAGAGTTTTAGGGAACCTGTTATATTGGTGTCCAGGGGGAAACGCAGAAATGACCCAGATGATTAAAATCCATGGGAAACAGCCATTTCATATTAGCCATTCTCCACCATCCTACCTCTCGGTAAATCTGTGGACAAGGAGAAGAAAATAGACTTGTGAATGCCAATTCCTCTCCAAATCAAAGCCACCAAAATCTATTGCATTTCCACTAAGCCCAAAGTACTATATTTTTTACCAAACTCTGCTGGACAAGCCATTGCACCATCCCAGGGGCAGCAGGTATCTGTGGCCTGGGGGTTCCAGCCAGCCCACAGCCTCCTTTTGTACGGCTTAGTAGCTAAGAATTTTTTTACTGTTATGAAGTGCTTTAGAAGGAGACAAAGACAAAGGAGAGAAGGGGGGGGGGAGGTGACAGAGACAGTACATGGCCCAAAAGCCTAAAATATTTATTATCTGGCCCCTGACAGAAGAAAAGTATGCTGCCCCTGCACTGAACAATATCCAATAATCAAGAAAATCGTCTGGCCTGGCCAGTGTTGTTCAGTGGTTAAGCATCGACCCATGAACCAAGAGGTTTCCATTTGATTCCCTATCAAGGGTACATGCTTAGGTTGCAGGTTCAATCCCCAGTAGGGGGTGTACAGGAGGCAACTGGCCAATGTTTCTCTTACATCCATGCTTCTCTTTTTCTCTTTCCCTTTCTCTCTCTCTCAAAATCAATGAAAGGATATTTAAAAATATTTTTTAAAAAAGAAAATAGTCTGGAAAATTGCATAGATCCTGAATGATTAAATGCTACCTGAAGAATTGAGAAAGGAGAAAATTTTAGTGTTTTCTTTCCAGAACTTGCAGACTTGGGATTGAAAGGAATCTTGGAGGTCCTTAAGCAAAGTTTTCCAAAATGCAGTTCCCATATGAGATAGTGCAAAATACTTGCAGCTGTACCTGGAAGAACAGGTTTCTATTTTAATATAACTAGCAGATCAAATACCTGATTTCCCAAATTTTATTGCTTGGGATAAAGTAAAATAGTAACTAAACAATTGTAAAAATGGTATGGATATGTTAGGGAGTATTAAGGTGTTTTGTGAATGAGTATAGTCTACAAAACACAGATTTCAGTCCAATATCTTCCCTTTCCATTTTACAATTGTGAGAAATAACTTACCATTATATTGACATCTTAAAACAAAACAAAAAACACTTTAATATACCTTCATGATAAAGCACTACATGCTCTCTATTTTAAATTTCAAATATTGTTAAAATATAGATTATATAGAAAATGAAAGTTTTCCAATAACCCCCTTGACAAAATTACCTACTGTTAATAATTTGGTTTATATATTTCTCCAGATCAAATTTCCTGGGTATGTATGTGTGTGTGTGTGTGTGTGTGTATATATATGTATGTATATATATATATATATATATATATATATATATATACACACACATATATATAAAGAGAGAGAGAGAACACAATTTTTTGGTTTCTCGTATTTCTGATCCATAATTATTATTATTATTGGTCCTTGAGTCATGTTTAGATTTTTAAGGGAAAATAAAAGGGGCTTTACTTAGAATATTGGTTGCAACCCAAGTAGGTGCATATTGGGAAGCGGGGAGCAAACTGGGAAGAATTTATCCATTAAATCCAGACACAGAAAAGGTTGGGAAGCTAAAGAGTGATAGCAAGTAGCTTATACAGTTCTTCCTGACATTCTTCATTTCTGCCTAGGCTGCGGGTTAACCTGGAAGGTTAATATAATAATATAATTGCTGACAGCTTGTGGGCCCCGGGTGATGATGCATCTTGCCGCCTTGTCCTCAAGAAGTCCCTGCTTCCCTTTAAGCTCTCCTCCCTTCCTTTTCATTCTAGCGATTCTCAAACTTCTTCAGTCACAAGCCATTTTCAAGGCGAAGGACATCAAGAGGCAACTTCCACTCCCACCCCAGGGTATTTTCCAATGGAAAATAAGCTTATTGGTGAACAGTTAATTCAAAGGGACAAAGTAAAAAAAAAACAAAAACAAAAAAAAACAATGAAGTTTTGCCAGGGATACAGGTAAATTGGGTATCATTTACTTGATTTCAAAAAGTGCAAACATATTTACAAATGCAATGCCCAGGAGTATGATCACATGCAGTAGTTACTAACTCTGTGTCCCATACACGTAAAGAAGCACTCCGTCTTACATACTTCACATGCTATTCCAGGGTCACGGAAGCATGGGTGGCACATCTCCATGGCAACACAGCTGCTTTAGCTTCGGAATACGAGCGCTTCATCTTTGAACATACATATTGTAAGTCTGGTTGTTAAAGAATTACAGGGGAAAAGCCCTGGAAATGTAGCCTGTAGACTTTAGGGTTAACCAGTCAACCATCAACAAATTACATCAATAATGATTAAACCAAGAGAAATCTGTAATTTTCAGAAAAGAACAACGGCAAGTGAAAAAGCGCAACCAAAGGAAGTCCGCTCTGATAATAGATGGCCCATTAGATGCCTTTCCTGGAAATTCCACCTACAGATAAGCATATCGACCTGTGTGTGTGTCCTTTGCAACATTGGCGAGTCCTGTGTGGCAGCCCAACTTAAAGATGGTCCCTTCCACAGATCGAGTTTCTCAGCCTGCTAATTTTAGCTAGCAGGTACCAAAATTGGGTAACCTTTAATTCATCCATTATGCAAATTAAAGTTCATGTTGTTACCCCTAACTGCTTGAAAGAATGTACAAATCTTGTACTGATTCCTAAAATCCAAGAAGTGAGAACCTTACAGAAATATGAAAAATTAAATGAATGGAATTGTTTTATCCCAGAAAAATTAGTACTTTTTTTCATACTTTGCCTTGGCCAGAAATCTTAAAAAAAAGATCACAGTATCAGTACCATTGAGCTAGTAAAAATATATGATTTCCCTTAAATCTCCTGTAGCATCAGTTCTGCTAGTAGCCAACCCATGTTTTATACGTGAAGACAAATATAATCCATAAGTATATTAATAAATGTGAGGGTAATTTTTAGAATCTCAGCACAAAGTGACAGTTGCTACAGATTTTTAGTCACTATCAATATGTTTCCCTGTTTTTACTGTATGACTATAATAGTTATTAATGTCACTATTTATAATGTTATTTTTTAGATTCTTGACTACTTTCCTGATATATTAGTTTTTAGCAAGAAAAAAAATGTTTCTAGCAATAATAGTAGACATGAATTCTGCTATCTCCTCACAGCTCTCTAGGTTCTGTAATAGATAATGGCATAATTACTTTCTGAGTTTAAAAAAGACATCTAACTGGAATGCCTACAGGTGTATGTACATTTTCTTGGTTTGGAACTTATTTTTTAGCATAATTTATTTAGTATGTTTTGTATGATGGTTCCAAACAAAACCAAGCATCCAGAGGAAATTATTTTTTCATATAGACTCATACCCAAGAGTTAACAATATTTTTTTCTGACCTAAACTCACTAAGGCAGTTTTTCCTTTCAAATATATCCCCACCATCCAACAGAAATATTTATTACTAGAGGTCCAGTGCACGAATTCATGCACCAGTGGGGTCCCTCTGCCTGGCCTGTAGAATCAAACTGAAACCCGGCTCTCCGACATCCCCTGAGGGGTCCCGGATTGCAAAAGGGCGCAAGCCAGACCAAGGGACCCCTCTGATGCATGATCGGGGCTGGGGAGGGACTTGGAAGGTTGGCCAGCCAGGAAGGGTCTGTGGGAGGGCTCCAGGGCGTGTCCGGCCCGTCTTGGTCAGTCCTGATCAGCAATCAGCCAGACCCTAGCAGTAAGCTAACCTACCGATTGGAGTGTATGCCCCCTGGTGGTCAGTGCACATCCTAGCGACTGGTCAACTGTCTGCCCCCTGGTGGTCAGTGAACATTATAGTGAGTGGTTGAGTGGCCTTATCATATCATTAGCATATTACACTTTGATTGCTTGAACAGACGACCAGACACTTAGCATATTAGCCTTTTTTATAGGATTGTTTGATTTCTGTGGTGGTTTTCTGTGAATTGAGACAAGGCAGAAGAAGGCAATCTTGAAAATATATTGAGTGGCCATTGTATATGAGGTATTGCTCTCCAGGGGTCCTCAAACTTTTCAAACAGGGGGCCAGTTCACTGTCTCTCAGACCGTTGGAGGGCCGGACTATAGTTAAAAAAAAAAAAACTATGAACAAATTCCTATGCACACTGTACATATCTTATTTTGAAGTAAAAAAAACCAAACGGCAAAAACACCCGCATGTGGCCCGCGGGCCGTAGTTTGAGGACGCCTGCTAGGCGCTGGGATGCAGCACTGAATAGGAATAGAAATCCCCACCTTCATGGAGCCTTTATTCTAGTGGCATTGCATGGCTGCATTACCACCCCACGATCGCTCATAAAGGAAGCCCGCAGGGTCTCTCATCACTAAGTTTAGAAGCTACAATGCATTACAACTTGGCCAGATTTTTTCTGGCGATTCAGTCTAAAATGGGCTAACGTGTGTATGTATATTAAACAGGAACTGTGCAGAGTACAAGAAGCCAGGAGACCCATGGATCAGAGACAGAGTTTATTATTCACAATAAGAGCAACAACCAGAGTGACATTATAACACGTGTCCCCTGAGACTCAGTCCCTCAGGTCATTGTAGTGCGGGCCGGATGGTTCCTGTACATGTAGGAGATACATTAGGAGAGAGGGGATTCTGATCTTGTGTAAGGAGACTCTAATCTTGTTTAAGGGTTGCTTGCAAATCTGCCCATTCTCCCTCTAAAGAGAGATCTCATTTTTATTACCGTGGAATGTCAGCAAATAGTCTTCAAGGTAACCTGTGTCATGCCTCTGAATCTTTTAGGAAAAATTCACTCTTTTGCCTTTCTTATTATCCAGGAATGCATATGCATATGTTCCATAGGGGATCTTTTCCTCTTTCTTTTCAGGGCTGCCTTCTTTTATCAGCATCCCTAAAAAGATGGGCCCGGAGTACATGGGATGTTGGTTATTGAGTAAGATTGTTACAGATTCATAGAGAAGTATCTCCCACCAATGTGGTACTCCAGATAGATTGTCAGCCCCTTGATAACAGGATGATGTTCTATTCCACATGCCTACAATAGTGTTGTGCATGTGATGGGTGCTCAATAAGTATTTGTTCAGTGTCTTTTAAAAGTGATAGCAATGATGTTGCTGTTACCCTATTGAAAGAAATTCATCACCAGGGGGACTTCAGGCAAAAACACTCCAAAGAAACCAGAGAATTAAAGAAGCCAAAGTCTACTAGCCACATTTTCTCAAAAATATGTCTGAGCAGAAAAAAATGTTATCTGTACATCAGCGGGACAGTGATCCCCAAAATTTTGGGGGTTTTCCCTTGTTGTTTTGTGTTTTAATTTTGTATTGTTGAACACTGCACCTCTAAAAATACTCAAGTTAAATACATTAATTAAATCTGAATAATTAGAACACATTAAATATTATGTCCCCCATTGGAGATGTGTAATGTATGTTGACATCTTCATAATTCTGAGAATATCTGCAATAAAATAATCAATAATTAGCAACAGTAAGAAAAAAATGAAACAAGTGACCTATTTAACTTCTTATTCACCTACCTTTGTCAATCATACCTTTTAAAATCCATTTCAAATTTATTAACACTTCATAGGGTATGTTTGCAACAGAATATATGCGGAGAACTACACCTACCCTTTAGGTTTCTTGTTACCTCCCCATCTTTCACATATTAGATTTCTAGTTTCACCTATAGGTCTTGGTTCTAAAATCTTGAACTAACCAGGAGCTCTCAGGCTAGGAAATACTTTCACTGTACTCTTGTACTTTATTGTGTGTAATAATACAAAAAGGCAAAAGGGGGCTAAAAGTGACTTTCATCACCATCATGGCTGGTGACCTGGCCAGGTATATGGTGTCAGAAGAAAATTACAGAACTTTGTCAGGGGCCCACATGCCAGGGTCAAGAGTGTCATTGCTCCTGTTCCTCATTGCCTGCCTCCAGTTCTCTGCTCATGCTGCTAAGATTTCTGTGCAGTCACACAGCATTGCAGTTGACAGTGGCTGGGCACAGCAAGACAAAAGTTTTTCCTTTAAAGACTTTATAAGATGAGGAAAACCCTTCATAGATGCCTTGAGAAGATATCCCATCGGTCTTGCCATCCAGAGAGATGGTACTTATGTTTAAAGAAATTGATAGCAAAGAGAGAGGGCCTGTGACAAAATCAGACCAATCATGTTATCCGGTAAAATCAGGACTGCCACCCTTGAAGATACGGGCTCCCTGAGGATAAGGCAGAATAACAGGATTCAGTTAGAAGAAGACAGAGAGAGGCTCCTTATTAGGGGGGTGGGTTGCTGCTTGAGGTTACATGGGTATATGAGTAGTGTCGTAGGATAGGCAGTTGGTGTTGGAGTGCTACGATTTTCAATTTAATTCACACACAAAACCCATTCCCAAACATGGAAGCTCTACTTCACAACCTAATATTTTATTTTATATTTACAAGGCAGGCCAAGTAAATTATTATTATTTTCAGAGGAGAAAGGAGAGGGAGAGAGGGTTAGAAACATCAATGATGAGAGAGAAGCATTAATCAGCTGCCTCCTGCACACCCCACTCTGGGAATTGAGCCTGCAACCCAGGCATGTACCCTGACCAGGAATCAAACCATTTAACTGGTGCATAGGACAATGCTCAACCACTGAGCCATGCCAGCCAGGCTTAAGTAAATATTTTTGTTGAAATTTGACAGGTGAGACAGCAGAGGCAACACCTCCAATCTTTACTCAAAATCCCATAACCAGCAGCTAGTACAGAATTACTAATAATCTAGATATTCCTAACTTCTACAACTATCCCTTCTGCCCTATTCCTAATGAAATTTTCCCTGAGAATTGAAACTGTGGTTCTCTCTGTTGGACAAGAGGTGAGGTAAATGGGTGGAGGTGGGATGGAGGCTTCCTTGTCTCTTTAACTAGAAATCACATTTATAAATAGTTTCCTGCACTTGCTCATGAAAATATCCAATGGTTTCCGCCAAGGAGCACAAGTTGACGGCAGCTTGTGTTAGCAGGTTGAATACCTGGAGCCACGCCAGCCCTTCCAGCTAGCAAGCCAGTGTGAAGTGAAAGGGACTCCACGTCGACAGCTCTGACAGAAGGTGCCACATACAAGTGACAGTTCAAAAATTAGCTACCAGATTATTAATCCAAAAGGAGTGTGCATAGTATAGCTTCCCCGTCTAGGTCTCTGTCTGAGCTCTCTCATCTGTTGATCCCGATCTCTGTGCTTCCCCTAGCTAGCTCCCTATCACAATACTAGAGACTCTGAAAGTCCTTGGCAGGAGAGATAGGGAAGACAGCCAGGCTGGCATTTGCTCTCTTGAAGTTTCTGGTGGGCCTCAACTATGTATGAGGCTTTCTGAATGGTTAACTCATGTATAGAATTCAGGCCCATCTATTCCTTGATTCCAGAGGGCTCATGTCTAAGAGAAAGGAAAGATTGGAATTAATAGGATCAGGGGGATAATCTTTCAGGATCCTTGACACAATCTTTTATTTTCTGATGTTAAAATAACACATGCTCATTAAACAAATTAGCATACAGAGTATACATTTGAATATGAACACTACATATTTCTACCTAACTCAAAGATAACACTATCAGTACTTTATTGAGTATTCTTTAATATTTTATTTTCTGTTTGCATAGTAACTTTTTTCCCCCCATTATGGTTCATATATACTGTTCTACAGCTTACTCTTTTTGTAATGGGCATACTTTCATGTCAATAATCTAGATTTTCTTTTTAATGGCTATATGGTATTCCACGGTGTGGGTATTTTATAACTTATTCATCCATACTTCTGCCAGTCACTATTTGTGTGATTTCCAGTTATTCACCAATCCAAGTATAACTGGGTAAACATCCCTCTAGACACATCTTGGCAGTCTTATCTGTGTGTGTGTTTGTTTTTTTTTTCTCTGCAGGTAAATTCTTTGAAAAGGAATCCCTGTGCCAAGGGCCTAAGATCCTTTTCAACACTGCTTAAGTGGCAGGGTCACCTGGGCAACCACTCAAACCAGATCTTGTCTTGGAGAATTCCCTCTGTATGTGATGGCCTGGAAATAGGCAAATCTCTAGAACTGTACCTCTCATGGGGCTTTTCACTTTGTATGCAACATGAAGGCCTAAAATGATTCCTTTCTGGTTCATTTCTATGGGTGATAATGTGTTCTCACACCAGGCACTTCCTTTCATTTCGAGCTCTAACAAGCACTTACAAAAGCAGCAATCTAGGGTTACCTGAAAACCTTGTTCTTGTTAACTTGGCTCAAAAAAACTAAGACCAGAGATAGAATTGGAAAGTAGTAGCTCAGATCTGGTTATATAAAGCTCCCTTTGGCCATATCAATTAACTTTTTTTTTTCCTTTGGTTTATCTGTTAAAACGTAGGGATACAATTTATTAAGCTTCAGTGCATGGACCCCTAGGCCTTGATAGGGCAGCCTCAGGCTCTGTCGCCCTCCCTTTACACAAATGCAAAGCAGTTTACTTTAGAGAAATGGTAAGTGAGCGGAATGCTTAATCGTAATAAACAAGTATCTTAATGCTCTGTGATTAACACCCAGTAATGACTAATGCCTGGACCTCCTTGTTTCTGTCAAAAATCCATTTTATCAGACATGGAAATGGCCTAAATTAGCTGTGAAAAAGACCTCTTACAGCACAAGATATTCAAGTCTGTGACCCTTCCAAGCTGGAGCAGCAATTAGGCGAGCTGTCTGTTCTATTCAGACCCCCCAAAAATAAAGTATTCAATGCCATCAGCACAAAGCACAGTTGTTTGAAACTCAAGATACTCTCATTTCAATATTGACTCATATACACTCCCCCCAACCTTTTACCCCCAAATTGCTCTTATTACCCTCCAACCATCTAGTGTTTCCCAAAGACTTCTCAGGACCACCTGTAGAACAATTGTCTGCTTGTGAAATTGCAGAAGGTTTCTGGGTCCTGGGTCCTGCCAGAAAGAAAGGATGCTTGGAAATAAGCTTTTTTTTTTTTTTTTGAATGAGTGCCCCCCCCAGGTAATTTTGATACACACTAATATTTGAGGAGCTCTGCTGTGACAGACCAGGCATCTGAAACCGTCCCATGTTTAGGAAGCGCCTGGCCTCTAGTTAAAATGGAACTCATTCAGAAGATCTGAGCGGGGCCTGAGTGTCTGCATTTTTGACACAATCTCAGATGTTGCTGATGATGCTGGTCCATGGACCACACTTTGAGTAGTGAGACCGTCCTATGGGACACTTAGGGGGCAAGGCTCTGTCATGCATCTTTACAGCCCCAGAATGGATATAGGGCTTGAGTCTATATAAACTGGTGCATAGGACAGTGCATGTTTCTTTGACTGAACAAATAAATGAATGCCAAATCAGCAAAGGCGAGAGCCCTGTAAATGTGATCTAGTCTGTAGCTAATATGGAAAAAATTGCAGCACAGACAGTGTGATATATATGTTTTTGTTCCTTTAATATAGGGCCTAGGGGTGGTTAGTCACCCTAATCAAGTGTACACATTCCACACAAAATGCCACACTCCAGAGGCAACTAGTACAGGAGCAACTGTCTTTATCTATGAACAACACTGAGGTTTTGTTAAATAACAACAACAAAAAGTAGAAAGATATTGTCAGGAAATCTGTGATGTTCAAGACATCTTCATTGATAAAATATTATAGCAGTCTTCCCTGATCTTGCAGGAAATTAAGAATTCAGAGAAAACAATCGACACTATTTCCAGCTAACTAGGCTACTGATTAGTTAAGTCTTCTAACTCTGTGGTTAGCCAAATCCTGCTGAAAGCACCTGCCGTAATGATAGAGTTGATGCAAAGCACTCTTGGAGCACCTAAATGGGTGAGGCCTGGCATTCAGTTATGTGATTGTTCTGGGCCTGCATGTTAATGAATACCTACATGCAGAACTGAATTCACCCTGACACTAATTTTCACTGTAACCTGTTATTGAATGTGTAAGAAAGAGGTTTACAGCTCCCATCTAACTCTAACAATGGTGTATGACCAAATTGGCTCAGGTCTGCAGGCTACAGGACCACTGTCATTTTTATAGTTGATCAGTCCACACGCATTTAAAATAATTTACGTGACTCATAATATTGGCAATGTTAATTGAAATATACATCCATGTAATGCTCTTTCTCTCCTAGCAAATCCTCCACACCGAAAAGTAAATGATTTGGCAGAGACTGAAAGTTTACATTTTAGAATGTCTCTTCTCAGGACATTTCACACCAGGGCAGGCAGAAACAAAAAGGACCAAGAGTGGGCTCTAGTTATATGTCCTGCTAGGGTTGGAGATTTACTGTGGGACCAGCAACCCTGACCCTCATTGTCTCTCCCAGAGAAGAAAGGCAATAGAGCAGGGAATTTATGCAGCTGGGTGAGCTTGGCTCCAACTAGTCCTGCCATCTGCATCCAATGGACAAACAGTAAATGTATTTTTTAATGAAAACTTGTGTCTGGGGAAGTGTATATTGGGAATCTCTCAAGCTGCAGTAGCAATGTATTCAAAGCAAAAGAATAGTAGTATTAACAACAATGATGATGATGGTAACTTGAATACGGAAATATAAGGTAAAGTTTTATTGAATATCAGATGTCTACTTTTCTGATTGAACCATGAGCAATACATGAGTTGATATTTGGGATAGTGTATACAAAGGTTAGAAAATGTGGAATCAATTTTAATTAGGTTTTAAGGGACAAAGGTCATATTCTCTAAAATATTAGGAAGTGTTTGCCTTGTGAGATGGTACAAAGCATTTTCAATAACTGTTGAAGACACAGAAGTCTGGTTTAAGCAGAGCCTGAAAGAGAGGTCCCCCAGAGGGTTTTTCCTTTTCTCTGGAGATTCAGAAGATTTGTGGGCAGAACAGGGTGGAGATTGGGGGATTTTTAAGGTTCACAGAACAAGTTGTATGAATGCTCTTCCAAAATTTACTCAATTACGGAGTTTAAACGAGAAGGGGTGGATACTGTGTTTTGATCATCAAAGTGTAAGTTAAACTTTGGTCCTACTCAAAGTTGTATTAAACATTTGTTCTATGAAAAGGATTCTGGGCTTGAAAGACCAGGAAGGAGACTCGCTGCTGGTTACTTTTGCTCCGCTGAAAGGCCTTTTCATTTCTCAAGTAAATCCTGGCCTTGTAGAGTTAGGCCATTCTTTCTGAGTTAGTCAGCCCAGGGAGGTCAGTAGTGGTACCATCTGTATATAAAGGAGCATAGAACGGCTTTAAAGGGGCTGGCAAACTTTCTGTAAATGGCCAGGTAGTATGTATTTTAGTCATTGTGGACATCTGATCTGTGTCATGATACTCAAGTGTACCATGGGACCACAAAGGCAGCCACAGCCTGGGTAGGAATGAGTATGAAGATACACATGAGTGTCACTGGGTAGCAAGATATTTTTTATTTACAAAAGCAGGTGGAGGGCTAGGCTTTACTCTCCCCACCCCCAATGTCCACCCACTCTGTGTCAGTGGAATGTAGTAAGTCTTTGCCTTGTCTATTTCCGGTGGGTAAAAGAAACATCTTTCATAGTAGACTTTTCCCTATTGATTCTTTGTTAAAAATCAAACCAGCATTTCTTTAGTGACAGGTTATGTGGACTGCACTGTAAAACTACTAGTTACTAGGGAGTCAGGGGGCAGTTTAGATAGGAAGAAAGGAAAATGAATAACATCAAGTTTCCCTCCTCTCTCCCCACAATGTAGTTTACATCTTGCCAAGGAACACAGGCATGTGGAACATAGGACGAGTCAAGGAGCAGAAGTAGATTTGGTACATACTGATAAGCAGCCAGGTACCCCAGTGGTATATGGGTGGTAAAGAGTTCTCCCCATGCCCAGAGTTGACTGGAGTGATTATGTATCCATTTATAAGATTCAGTCCACTTATTTAGGAAGGCAGTATTAATAAGGCTTTGCCTGACTGATATATCACTTCTTTTCAAATTTTAATGTCACTAAGAATTATCACCAGGGCCTCTCAACCTAGTTTCACTATACTACAGTCTCTACTCTTGAGTTGATGGAGCCTTGGGCTAGAAATTCACTGGCATTGTGTGGACTATTTTTTTTATTATTATTATTTATATGTTCACTTTTTAAATTATATTATTACTCATCACAACTATTTGGAAAGATAGGTAGCAGATAAGATTCACATATTTTAATTACAAGGAAATCACTCACCCTCATAGGAGTACCTGGACACTTGATTGCATGACCTCAAGAAAAGCTTGATGAATTAATTGTTACTACCTTACCTGATTAGGAGCAAGATTAATTTATTCAAAAATGTTTATTTAACAAAAAGGTTGTGCATAATAACAGGAAAAACATCATAGGAAATATTATACAGGTAAACACAGACCCTGTACTGAAAAGGCTTGCATTTTTACTGATGAGACATATATTCATGAAAAGCCTTTGGACAATGTTCAATGATTTGTCAAGAAGAATTTTCTTTAGGATTTCCTCAAAATCTTGTTAAAAAAATATAACCTTTGCACCCTATTAGAATAGTTTATCACACTGAATTTTAATTGTCTGCTATTTGTTTTCATCTCTCCCCAAATTACAAAAACTAAAAAAGCGAGAAAGCAGAGGTTAACCATTGCCTCTGATGACTATGCATATTAATCATGAAATATGTATTTGTTGATTGGACATGCATGAATACATAATCATATGCTTTCTATCTATGCTATATAGTACATTTGCTTTATTTGTAAAGTATGTTACCTAAGTATACATAATTTATTTAGTATATTTATATAGTTTATGCCTTATGTATAAGATCAGACTCATTAGGATATTGTGTTCTATTCCATTTTGGAAAAAATAATTTATCAGTGTGGACATCTTTGCTTCCACAGATAAACTAATGCTTCTCTACCCTTAGTGTGCAAATGGACGCCATCAAAGCTTGAAAACTAACGGTGAATACCAAATATTTTGCATAGCCACACTTTATATCTATAAACACCAATTTATTCCTCCTACAGAGAAGACATATTCTATTATAGTAAGAGCTTTCCATAAATTATTTAATTTTTATCCTCACAACAACCTTATGAGATAGGAAATGGTTATTTCCAGCATTTTATAAATGAGAAAACTAAAGTAAGTTAGCTGTGGTCACAAAGTTATGCAATAGGGAAAGCGAAATATAAATCTAGAGAACAAACTCCAGAATCTAGTCTTTAATCCCCTAAGGCACAATACTGGGGTCTGCAAACTAAGTGCCCCTCCCAAGCCAAGTTGCCTATTTTGTAAATATATAGTTCTGTTGGAACAGAGCCACACCCATTTCTTGAAGTGTGATCTGTGGCTGCTTTAGAGCTATCACAGCAAAGCTAAATAGCTGTCATAGCCCAGCCAGTGTGGCTCAGTGGTTGAGTGTTGCCCTATGGACCAGGAGGCCACTGTTCGATTCCAGGTCGGGGAACATACGCAGATTGCGGGCTCGATCCCCAGTGTGGGGTGTGCAGGAGGCAGCCAATCAATGATTCTCTGTCATCATTGATGTTTCTATCTCTGTCTCCCTCTCCCTTCTTCTCTGAAATCAATAAAAATATATTTAAAAATAAATAAATAGCTGTCATAGAGCCTCTGTGTCCCTCTTAAAATAGTTACTATCTGATTCTTTACAGGAAAAAAATTGTCAATCCTATAGTGTATTAAATATATCAGTCAACTTTATGAATTAAATGAACAGTTGTCCTATAATTTTGAAATGTATTATATATATTTATAATGAATAGTTGTCCACCCCAATTTTTCTTTCACATTTCTAATTAGCATATAGACCCCAATTCATCATCATTTGCTATATTTTCTATCATGTGGATGAATGGTTTAGCAGACGATGTTAGAGCCATCTTGCATTAGCTCTTGCTAGACATTCTAAACATTCAGAACTTGGTTCAGGGGTGCATTGGAAATGTATGCATATTAGATTACCATTTGAAAATGTGCTCTTCTTAAACAGAGTGCAAAATATTTACAGCTTGAAATTTCATATGGATGCATACAAGTCCTTTGGTTGATCTCCAATGAAGATTTGGTGGTATTCTTTTGGGGTAATAACTTCAAATTATATTTATTTTTAATTATATTTTCGTACTGAGCTCTATTTTAGAAACTACAGAAAAACATACATTGTAAAATTGCTCATAAATTGTAGGGAGTTGTGCAGCATATTTTTCTAACTCATTTTAAGGAGGGGTTTTTTAACATTATTGTGAATCATAATTATGTCATTATATGTTATAAATATATTACATGTATTTACACTACATAATTAGATCTAATTCTAATTATGTAGATTCATGGTAATCAGCTAAAATTTGCTTTAAAAAACCAAGATAATTCCTCTAACAGATGCTACCTTAATAGAATATTAAGTTTGAGAAAACCTCATGAAAATAGGAAAATTAATAAGTAATGATTAAACTTCTAACATACAAGCAGGATAAGATTCCATGTCACCACTTCTTTAGACCTTTATTATAAGAAGTGTTTTTTCTGAGATACCCTCACAAATTTGGTCAGTCGTGTTTTGGGAAAATTATCTCTTAAACGGAAAGAGAAAGCAATCCAATAAAAAGACCTCAAAGTTTTCAGGATTTATTTTGACTATAACACAGATACTCTCTTTTCAAAGCTCCTTATATATAAAAACGTGTCTTTTAAAAAATTGTTCTAGTAACAAAGAGGTAAATAAAAACACTATTTCCCCCTGGATCTTGCTCTCTAGATGTTAAATCTGGCATCATTGCTGTAAATTGCTAGTTGTAGTCTTTGATTGACATGTTTACCCAGATAATGTAACAGTTTTTGTGAAAGAAATCTACTTAGTGTCTGGATGACATGAAACATGTTTCTCCTGTAAGGAAAAGCCCCGAAGTGTTCTTTCAAATGGGAGCCTTTTCTTTCCCAGCCTTTCCAGCTGATAACAAATGGTGTGGTTTGTTTTACTCCCTCATTTACCCAAAATTAGGAGTTCAGTTGCCGTGTGCATCTCAATAGACTTTTAAGTTCCCCTTGGTGGCTCTGTCCTTGACTTTCTTTCAGAATAACATTCTGCTCTGAGTTGTAGAGGAGCCCATTCCGCACAAGATGTTTGACCAAGGAATCCATGTGGCTGTCTTGCGTGTGCTCTGTCTTTTCTAGTGGGTTTCCCTTCCAAATACCCAAGCAACTTGCCGGTGCGCTTTGAATAAAGGAAATCATGCGTTATTTCTAATATTTCTTTTTCACTAGGTGTGAAGGACACTTTTTTTTTTCCCCCCTTTCTCAGTAAAGTACATTCTTTCTTCTGAAACTGCCTTAGATGTCCAATTAACATGAGGAAGATATAGGCTGTTTCCAAAGCGTCTTATACTTGTGCAGGTGACCTTGATTTTGACATGAACCGAAGCCCTGACCTTGTGAAATAGCAAGTGGTCGGAAGCAAAAGATCCTCTTCTCAGAGAAGTTGTCAGAGTGGGCAGAAAAACGGCCTCCTAGAAAACTTGTGAACTTGAGGCTCAAGAATTGGTCTGTGCCAAACTCCTTTACAGCCAATTAACCCGCAACTGATAAACCCAGGACTTGTCTTAACTGGTCAGTCACACTTCCCTGTGAACCTTTGTGGCCATCGCCTAGAGAAGCCCTCCCTTGCCTCTGGTTTGGGAGACCATCAGCACAAGGGGCTCTTCTTGCCCTTTTATATCCGAATATAAGTCAGTTCCCAAGGCTTTAATCTCTGAGTTAATGGCCCCTTGAAAATCTCAATTGATTAGGCCTAGTCTCTGCACTGGAACAGGTTTTTTCCAGGCTTGGGGGCAGTAAAACTCAAGTTCATTCTCACTTTTTTCTCGGTCTGTTTTATACTAAGAGGGAAATTAAATCTACCCTAATACAAAGAAATCAAGTCAGCCACGTTTTACACCACTATCTACAGCGGACCCTTGGTGGTTAAAGATTTACCATGTGTGGTTTCAGTTACTCATATGTTAGTGCTATTTTGTGCCTAGATACACCTTTGATTGAGCCGGGTTACCAAAGAGTCATTCCATTGAGCAAGGAACCCAGAACCCTCAATTGGGAAGAGCTTATTAATGGATTTTCATTGTGTGGACAGCAGCTGAGGAGAAGTGAACAAAACTTTTACTTTTTATGAACACTGGCTACTAGCCTACCAACTCCTAATCTTAGCCACTGAATTGGGAAGGTTTAAGAAAAAGGGTGGTTTGTAAGTAGGAAATCATTTTGTGAATCATCATTATAATGCATTCAGTTTTGATTTAAAGAAGTTATCACACCATTTATATGGCAATTTTTTAGTCCAAAAGAAGCACAAAGCATTCCTAAAGACTGAAACCATACCACTTTCTTAGGAAACTGGCTTCATATTTGATCTTCACAACTCAAAAAGTAAGAGAAATACAGAAGAACACTAGAGAAGAATTACATAGATTAGAGAAGAAAATGTGTTCCTAGGAAGTCAATACTTTGTGTGACTACATATATTTTTTAAATAAGAGAGTGGCTTTTTTTGTTTGTTTGTTTGGTTTTGTTTGGTTGGTTGGGATTTTTTTTTACACTAGAGACCAGATCACTAGACCATCCATTTTCATATGAAAGACTATGTTTTTTATTTGATAGCATATCCACAGAGCCTGAAATATTGCCTAGGGAAAAGGAGAAACTTCCTTAATACTTAGAAGTGATTTTTATTTTCTTCCATTTTTTTTTCTTTTATGTATTCATTTATGCAGCACAAAACATCATACCATAGTCTCATCACGTGCTTAAAATAATCCAGAGAGCAAGTCAGTTAAAATGACTAGGAAGGAACGGGCCAATGTGTGAAATATGTGCGATTACTGCCCTTGCCTTGTCCAAGGCAGATGTCCTAAATGTATCACAGCCCTATTTCCTGCTGGGCCTGGACGCAAACCAGGGCTCCCATCAGCCACTACCCATCAGCCCAAGATGGCAACTATTTCCAAACCATTTGCCGCTGTTGAACTGGACCACGTTTCCCTGAAGCCTTACACAGAAGGTAGCATGGTATAGTCATGAGACTGTCTCACCTTTCTGACGACCACTGTGATTGTTTTCTGCGTCTTATTCCATATAGGCAATTAGTCTCATAAGAGGAAAATGCTGACTTAGCTGCAGGTGTATTATGGATAGACTCTATGTGAATAGCAGCTTCTCAGCCTTCAGAGCTGTGGTGCAAATTTCATTGTTCTGTTTCTGCACTATTGCGGGAAAATGGAAATTTTTCAGAGAATGATTTGCGATGCATCATCATCAAGAGAACTACAGCATTGCCTTCTATCAGCAGCAATTTTACCTACTAAGGGAATTTTTTTTTTTTTTTTTTGGTAATCCTCACCCGAGGATATTTTTCCATTGATTTTTAGAGAAAGAGGAAGAGAGGGGGTGAGACAGAGAGAGAAACATCGATGTGAGAGAGACACAGCTATTGGTTGCCTCCTGCATGCACCCCGACCAGGGCTGGGGAACCTGCAACCAAAGTACGTGCCCTTGCCGGAATCAATCCCAGGTTCCTTCAGGCCCCGGGCCAATGCTCTATCCAGAGCCAAACCTGCTAGGCCCTACTCAGGGACATTTGACAGTGCCTAGGGACATATTTGGTTTCTACAAGTGGGGGCGGGGGAGCAGTACTACTGGCCCCCCTGGGTAGAGCCCAGGGGTGCCGCTAAATAGCCTCCAATACCCAAGAGAGCCCCTCTGCAACAAAGAATTACCCAGACCCCAAATTCTAAAAAGGTTAGTCATGTTGAAGTTGACGAATTCTGTCCTAAACTATTAAAAACATGTAGTTCTAGCATACATATTGAAAGAGATAATTTTGTAACGGAAACCTTTATGCTACTGATATTTAAAGTTTCCCTTAAAAATTAAAATGAACACTGGCTACTAGACTAACATCTCCTAGTCCTAGCCATTGAATTGGGAAGGTTTAATAAAAGGGGTGGTTTGTAAGTAGAAAATCGTTTTGTGAATCATTATTATAATGTATTCCGTTTTGATTTAAAGGAATTATCACACCGTTTATACAGCAATTTTTAGCCTTAAAGAAGCACAGAAGTTGCCAGTCAGTGTGGCTCAGTGGTTGGGCATTGACCTATGAATCAGGAGGTCATGGTTCCATTCCAGGTCAGGGTACATGCCCTAGCTGCCAGCTCAATCCCCAGTAGGGGGCATGCAGGAGGCAGCTGATCAATGATTCTCTCTCATCATTGATGTTTCTATCTCTCCTTCCTCCTTCCTATTTGAAATAAAATAAACACACACACACACACACACACACACACACACACACATATATATTAAAAAAACAAAGTAATGGCGTAAAGATTTCAAGTGTAGTCATATTTGTGTCTAAAAACTACCTTTGGGTCCACTGTCACCGATTTGATAAATAAGGTATTCCCCAAAGACACACATTCCGTGGGATGCCTAGAGACTACAATTGAAACTCGCTGTTGTATTTCTTTTTCATCATCAGTGAATGACCAAAGTGTGAGTTCTTCAATGCTTCACACTATATTGAATCACACACTGAGAAACTGCTCTTGTAATACAAGATGGATTTCAAGGGCTCTCCATGTTGTAAGTGTTAAGTTTCGTCTAGCAAGATGCTTTTCTACCCTACGAAAACTCGGTGCTGTCAAACAGACCGGTTGCTCAGTTATGGAATGTTCCCGTGACTTCGTTTCCCTAATGAAGTGGCGGGAGTGAGAAAATTCCTTCTCACGCCCTCCCTCAAACAAAGCTTTACTATCTGAGGATTAAATCCTCTATCCTTCCTCCTTCCATTATCAGCCAAAGATAGAGAAATGTCTTTTAGACCAAAAGATTCTCAAGGCACAGTGGCTGAGAACATTTCATAATAACTCAAATATATAAGCCTTAATAAGCCAATTTCCCATTCAGTTTAATCTATTTTCAGCAGATCAAAATAATTAAAAATGCTAACAGTTATGGTAATTTTTAATACACTGCGCGAGAAGCAATTTAGATAGCACCTTCCCCACGAATCTATATTTGTATAAATGCTGATCAAGAATATTTGTTCAATTTTATACAAATCAAACATGAATAATTTCTTCCATATTACTCCCTCCATTGTTGTGTTTTCCCTCTATCTAGTTATCCATTTGCTGCTGGCATGCTGCTCTAGGAAGATTTGATTAAAATCAATAAGTTATTGGGAAGATGGCAATTAGCAGTCTTTCACCTATAATAGCACTGTCTGTTAAGCTTCCTTTGTGTTAATCACAATATTTTAGCAAGACTCTCCTATCTAGCCATGCAATTTAATTAAATGGAAGGTTTAAAAAAAAAAAAAACATACTTAATTTGGGACACTGGAAATCTACTTCTCTGTTTTTCACTGTTTTGATAGGAACACCCAGCATTTCTGCAACACATCAGAAATCTTCACCTCCTTTGAGAATTTCCCAATTTTCAGATCTCAGAAATATCTACACAGAAGTTTATGCTGCATAAACCTCAAGTTGGTTCAATGTTGTATAAAGAGATACCGGTGAGCATCAATGTATAGATTTGTTTAACTATTTCAAAGAGAGTTGACAGTTTGTTTGTAATAGATAATTGACATGGAGGAATTCTCCACTTTGGCGGTGTGATATTGACTAGTAAAGGCCTGGACTAAAGATGGAACCTTGACTAATGCCCCTCAACAGCAAGTCATAATTGTCAAGGTCACTAATTTCACATTTGTTACCATTTGCTTCTTTGTTCTGAAGACTCCTTAGTTCATTTTGGTCACTCTTTCTTCAGAGAAAACACACATATGCACATACATATACACAATATATACACACAACTAATGTGCTTGTGATTTGTGTTTATTAGCAGGGTCACTTTTATCCAATATTTTTACATAGTGACAATTGCTATGAAAACACAGGTGCTTAAGCTAGTAAGTGAATGTTGTTCATGTTAGTCCTATAACAAAAATCCTAGCTCATAAATTGAATACTCTTCTCTATTTATAGATGTAATACCCCAAAAAGGCATTAAAATGGGGACATTCAAATAAATAGTGACCATTTAGAAACATTTTAAAAATTTTTTAGAGCATTACCTATTGAGTTTTTAACCTCTACACCAGGAAGATTTCAGATACTTTTTTTTTTCACCTAATAAGTTTAAATGACTATTTTTAATAATAATGGGTCTCTTATTAGACTCAAAAGAAAGTCAGAGGATTTTTTTCTCGCTAAAATCTGAAATTCTTACTGAAAAATCATTTTGGAGGTGATGTTGACATTTAAGTAACATTTATTATAACATAAAGATTCTTCAAACAGATTTTGGGCTAAGAATACCAGGGCAGATAAAATTTTCATTCAATTTGCATTTTTGTCTTGAGCACTAGCATTGTTACAGGATAAGAGAGAGGCCTCTCTCCCCTGGTTGCTAATGGGAATGGAGTTCCTGGGGTACTGCTGGAATAAGAGTTTCTGGAGCCCCCCCCCATGGGAGGATGACATGTAGTTGAAAGCTTTATTTTCATGGAATTAAACCCCTTGGTTCCCAAAGTCCCATTTGCAACAGTACAGTCATCAGGCTAGCTTAGCTTGTGTTTCCGCACTACAGTTCATCAGTCCATGGCATGCGGCATCCACAGGGCTGTGGGCCATAGAGGCAAATGCAAGGAAGCAGGAGCAAAGGGGCCTCACAAGCCTAGAGTGAAGTGCAGCAAGAGCCAAGAGCACAAGAAAGCAAACTCCTTTGTTTAGGGGAATATGTATCCCCCAATTTTAACAGGCTTGCATACGCTCCGCCAATTCTGGCCTATGATCTCTGACCCCAGGTTTCACTGACAGCAAGCATCTTTTCTACTGTCTCATCCTCCCTCCCCCAGCTTTACTGGCCATGCATCTATCTTTCCTTTGTGGTTCCTGAAGAGTGCAAAGTTGCAGCTTCCTGGTGAAGCTGCCCAAATGACATGTCTGTTATACCTGACCTTCCCCCTTTGCTCCCTTTCTGTCATTAATAACTAGCTAATTACAATGGTATCAAGATTGCTCTTACATTTGCAAACAACAGCAACAGCAACAGATCAGCTAGGAATCCTGAGTCCTGTCTCTGGGGATTCTGATAAAGCATCTAATAGGTGAGGCTAAAGGATGTTTCTTCATTTTAATGGATGTATTTGTTGATTCAGATGTAAATGGTCTGAAGTTCACAACTTGAGAAATACTGGCCTAGGAAGGAAGAGACTCCATGCTGTCTATAAAAATTTCACCCATGTTGAAGTTAGCCACCATGTTATAGCTACTGAATCAGATGTGATCCAAATATTTGCTCAGTGGGACCTGTGATGCTAGAAGCCTAAGGTGACCAGACGTCCCGCTTTTGGCGGGACAGTCCCAATTTTTAACAATTTGTCCCGCGTCCCGCGGCGTTTTAAAAAGGTCCCGATTTTTGGAAAGAATGCAGGACAAGCTAGGGAACGGCAGGAGAACGGGAAGGGAATATACGGTTTTCGGTGGCCATGTGGCTATTTAGCCAGGATATGAGTTTTATATTATTTTTGTTAATTTTATAATGTTAAACTTTAATAATAACAAATAATTGTTGAGAACTGATTATCGAGAACTGCTTATCAAAGTTCGCATTGTTGATCAGTTGTTAGAATTCGAATTAAGTCCATTGTTTGGACTTAATGAACAATGGCATTTTTTGGGATTGGCAACGACGAAAACATTTTGTAACTGTCTCTCAGACGATACACATTGTACTGCGTGCTAGTAAGCTAGTTAAACAAGTGATGTCATTACAAATCAGCTATTCAGATAATTTAGGTAAGTAATTTATTTATTTCATAAATACATAAATTTTCTTGAATTTAGCAGACAGTACTCGTATTATTTACATTTTATAGTGGCTGCAAAAAGTCTAGCACCGGCCTTGAAAGTGACACTTAAGACTTACGCTACGGCAAATTCAGAGGAAAAATAATACAAGTTAGTATTGTTATTATTTAGAAAGAAATATAGGATTAAAATAATTTTTAAAATATAGTTACTTTATAACAATCAAATTAATTTAATTTATAAACTAACAATAAAATATGTTCATGTAATTATGTACCTACTTACTGTGTTTTTAAGCAATATGTATATAATTTATAATATAATTTTAAATTATTTTTTTTAGATTTTTAACATAATGAGTAAGAAAAGAGGATGCAAATTCAACGATGACCTAAGAAGTGAATTTCCTTTTATTAAAAAAAACAAAAGCGATTACAATATAGACCAAATTTTTAATCAAGAAACCCCCCCCTACCCCTCCCCTCCCCTGGGCCAAAACTGGTTTGGCTCAGTGGATAGAGTGTTGGCCTGCGGACTAAAGGGTCCCAGGTTCTATTCCGGTCAAGGGCATGTACCTTGGTTGCTGGCACATCCCCAGTAGGGGGTGTGCAAGAGGCAGCTGATCTATGTTTCTCTCTCATCAATGTTTCTAACTCTCTATCCCTCTCTCTTCCTCTCTGTAAAAAAAATCAATAAAATATATTTTTAAAAAAAGAAAAGAAAGAAATCCGCCCCCACCCCCCACCCCCGGTCAATGGTGTCCCGCTTTACCAATGTTAAAATCTGGTCACCTTACAGAAGCCTCACTAGAAATGGTGTAGGTTTTGTGTAGTTCCTCAAAGTTCTTGAACACTTTGTAAAATATTTATAATGAGAGCCTGGTTTTTGGAAGTTCAAGATGTTACCAGATCCCCAGTTAGCTTTGGGGCAGGCTCGTTGGGCAGTTTGTCCAGAGCACCTCTCTGTAAGACATTGCTTCCAGTATGGTATGACAGAGGAAACTATTTTTCAGAACTCTTCTCTAGTTGAAAGGATTAACAAGATTAACTGCTTGGAGCTGAGGGTGGCAGTAAGTGAGATTCCCGCAATGCTTGAGTAGCTTCAATTCCATTCCAAGAAAGGAGAAGTCTGGTTAACTGAAGGGAATGTATTTTGTTGAGTGGGTGATGAGAGTTGGGAGGGACAGAACTGAGTCTCTTGGGACAACAGAGATAATTTTATACTTGTTACGTGCCTTTCAACAGAGCAGAAGTCATTTCCAAAATGCTTCAAATTCCTTAAGGAGCAGCAGTACACATTGATCATTGTTATTCATTCCTTAAATATATTTTTACCATCTCTGAAATGTTGGTGAATTTAAAAATATTTAAAATACTTTTTTTTTTCCTCTCAAGGATTTAAAGTCTGTTTGAAAAGCATGCAAACAAGAGCACACCCTGGCAAGAGTGTTCTTTTAACGATACAGAGTACAGTGGGAACCTAGAGAAAGCCAAAGCTTGTTGTGCCTGAGGGCATCTGAGAAAGCTTCAGAGGATAACATGTGAACTGACAAGACAATAGAAGCCTAACAAGGGAAGACTTCATGTTCTGAGCTGTAGGAACAGCACACACAAAGGCAAGGGTATACCATAAACAGAATGTTCAGTAAGTGACTAAATTGTTCTAAGAGTAGAAGAGAATGTGAGGGAGGAGCGGAGCCGCTGAGCAGTGGCGGAACTAAATCCTGATCTTCATGCTCAGACATTGAGATTCTTACATAGGGGACTTAGACGAGACCATTAATCTGCATTTGAACACGTATTTCAGGTGAACTTCATTGAAATTGAAATATATTCTTGCTTGGTGCTTGGAGACAAAAACTGTTTTGAGCTGGATGTGTGCATGGTCATAATAGCATGTAAGTTCTTTCTAAAATAAGAGTAGAAAATAGAGGTGGCAAGACTAGAGAGAGAGAAGTTAAGAATCTAACAGACGGTCAAACTTCAGAGGGAAGGCAGGGGAGGAGGAGGGAGAGGTGATCAACCAAAGGACTTGTATGCCTGCATATAAGCATAACCAATGGACACAGACACGAGGAGAGTGAGGGCTGGTGCTGGTGGGTAGGGGTGGCTGGGGAGAGGTCAATGGGGGAAAAAGGAGACCTATGTAATACTTTAAACAATAAAGAATTTTTAAAAAAGAAAGAACTGAAAAAAATCTAGACAAAAGGTGGTATGCTTCTCAACGAGGCTCTTAGTATGCACGATTGGAAGAAAGGGGTGAAGAAGGAAGTAGATTGCAGAGGAAAAAAAGTATTATAAATAGCTTGGCAACTACTGCTGTGTGAGGAGTGAGAAGTAAAGAGGCTAAGGTGACATTTAGGTTGGCAGCTGTGTCAATTATTCTGATAAAGAGGAGAAGCCATTTCTTTTTGATTTTCAGTATAGTTTTGGAAAAGGGTGAGATACTGTCTAGAATAAAGCAGTCTTAAAATTGATCAGACCTTTATTAGCATTAAACAAATACTTAGTACCAGTAACTTCTAAATATTAAATTCTAATTGAACAAGTGGATTATCCTCTGCTTTCATTCTGTCTGCAAGAGTCACTGAGCAAGGAAAGGTACTAGATAAGGGGTAGCTGGGGAAGATTGTGCAGATTGTATGTGTTGTGTTTTTGTTTGTTTGTTTGTTTTGTTTTGTTTTTGTTTTATCATGGAAGCAAATAATTGTAGAGACCAACACATTTGTGGATTGAGTGTCAGGTTCTCCACCTGGGGACAAAGCAGGGTTCAGTAGCCCAAGAGCAGTTTTCCAAATAATAGTTGATATTTCTGGAAACAAAAACACTGAAGCCAGGAGGCATTTACAAAAGAGATAAGATGGGAACCAAGGGGCCTGGATGGAATAGAACACATTGTCTGCTCTTTAAGCCTTTAGAAGATCTCTGCTTAGACAGTGTTCTATCACTATGAATTTGCATTCATAGCACTTTTTATAAATGGTGTGACTTAACTGCGAGGTAATATCTTGAAAATATGCCCCTCCCTATCTACATTGCAAAGTCCCTCGCTATCTAAATTATCTTACTTATGGCTGTATCAGTCAGGGTTCCATCAGAGACGCAGGACCACTGGAAGATATGTCCATGTAATATTAAGGGATTTGCTCTTGGGATTTGAAATGTGGAATTTGGGCATTGGTGAGGCAGTTTCTTCATGGATTGTGCTGAAGCTTACAGCCCACGAGCAGGCAGATAAGAACATGGATGGACAGTGGGGGAGATGCAGAGTAGACTGGAACCCACAAGCATAAGCTGGATCCCCACAGGGATGGGCTGAAACCAGGTCATCTTTTGTTTCCTCTGGTGGTGGTGTTGTGGATGTCCTGCAGGACCCAGGGCCCATCCTGATAGCGTTAAACACATATTCCCAGCCCAGGAGTCAAAGAAGTTTAAGGAGGATGGAGGGGAGGGGGAAGCATGACAAGTCCAGCCACTGACTCATATCCTCAAGGCAAGACAGTGGATCACCAACAACGTGTGTGAAATATATGGGCTCTTGCTTCACTTCCACCCTCCAAATCTCCCACAAGAAATGTCTCTTGAGGCCCAAGGTAACTGGAAATATATAGGACAGGGAATTCTGGGAAATGTAGTTCAGCCTAGCTAAGCTGATACATTTCAAAGCCCACCACAATAGCTATATCTTTAGCACCTTCAGAGTGCCTAGCACAGAGTAGACACTAAATTAACATTTACCAAATGGAAAAATAAATGCATTAATGACCTACAGAAGGGGAAGGGCTTATCAAATGCTAACGTGAGTTCAAAGAGCAAGGATAAAATAAGTCTTTAAGCATTGTTTATTGAGTTGCAGAATGAAGTCTAATGTAAGGTGAGAAAACGTGCAACTCTTATCTCTCTCACTCTCGTGTGCGTGCGCGCACACACACACACACACGTGCACTCATGCACATACTTTTTTTCCTCTTTGAAATGTATAAAGTGTAGGTAATGAAATAGTTAAAACAGCATTGCCCTAGTTTCCAGGCTATAAACTCATCTCTGTAATAACAACTACAAAGCCTTTACAGTAATGGCACATGAGTAGAAATTTGTGAAATGAAATTTTTGGCAGTTCATTAGTAAATTTGGGTTTTGCCTCAGCCTTAGGGAACAGAAGGGATCCCAGAAGGCACAGCAATCAGCAGATGAACTAACCCTCCCCTCAGTAATGTGAAATGCTATTTTAAAAGAATTAAACAATGAGAAATAATGCCCGGAAAATGAAATAATAGCTCATTAAAAATAATCTTTTTTGAGTTATGTGGGATGGGAAAAAATACAGTCTAATCACCGGTGTGATTTAAATAACTAATGTCATAGTTTCAAAGGATTTTTATTGTATATTCCCCAAAAGTCCTTTCTCACAGGTTAGCAAAATTCTTCAAGGTCTATATTTTGTTGGAATTCATTTTGCATTCCTGGAACTTATCAGAGTGCCAACATATCTTAATGCCCAATAATATTTGTTGGAAGAACAAATGAGAGAATGAATGAGGAACATCTAATAGGAGACATGACAAATACTTACTCCACAAGTTTACCTTGACTTAAGAAGAGGCAGAAGTTGGTTCATGACACAAACTTGAGTTGCAGGCTGAACACTTAGAACACTAGGTAACAGGTTCTTCTTCCGGTGACAGACTGGTCTGGGGTGTTGGTTCCTCCCCCTGAAGTCAACCCTAAAGAAACTCTAGATGCTGAGGGAAAGCATGAATTTTAGGAATGAAAAATGAAAACCCAGGAGACCCCTGAGGAGTCTGATATCTGCCTCGGCTGTTTGAGACTTTGGGGTGGGTGATGTTTAAAGAAAGGAGCAGAGGCCAAAAAGAGGCAGGCATAAGGCATAGGTTGTATGATCCTATTAAGCTTTGCTCCTGCACTTTTACTGCAGGGATTGGCTGCAATACCCTAGGCCTCCAGTGTCAGATAAGAGCAGGGATAAGATCAAGGCTGTGTGTCAAAGCCATATATCGGTGTGACTGGATAAAGGCCTGCAGGCTAGACAGACATGCTCAGGTGTTCACATCTCCATCTCTCCAACCCCCAGCAATAAAGGATGAGGACCCTCAGCCCTGCCTCCCCTTAGTGCCACTGCTTTCTAAGTGTCTAAAGGTGAAATAATGAGAAGTATTGCCTGGTGGATGGGGGAAAAGTGGGAGTGCTTAGCAGTCTTTCTCTTGTTTCTGGAGATTTTCCCGTTATATTCACCTGGAGGTTTACCAACCTAGCCCTTCAGCTCTCCCTGTCACAGAATCCACAGAGGACAGCAGGCACTCCATGCCATGAATGCACAGGCAGAATAACTAGGCACGCAAGGAGGGCAGCTGCTGGCAAAGAAAGGTCACGGGGTACAACATACATCATCTGATGTAGAGTAATTGGAACATGGAAAAATGTTTATAATAGCATAATAAATAAACTTAAATATAAAGGATGATCCCAGAGGGAAGGCAGGGATGGGTGAGAGGGAGGGAAGAGATCAACCAATGTACTTGTATGCATATATGCAGAACCCATGGGCACAGATAATAGGGTGTTGAAGGCCTAGGGCTAGGGACAGGGCAGACTAGAAAGGGTCAGTGGGGTAAAAAGGAGGACATATATAATACTTTCAAAGATAAATATTTAAAATAAAATGATGTTCGCAATATGAAGAAAGAACAAGAAATTATTTTTAAAAAGTCAAGTGGAAAAACAGTTACAGTAATTATTAGAAATAAACTCTTCTTCTCCCAAGAGGAGACATTCATCTGAGCTCCATTTACTAAGGGGTCCGTGGGCCTGCCCCTCTACCCGGAAGAGATATAATTACAGACAATTTCTACACAGAGCCCTTTTTCCATATTCAAAATGCCTGGCACAAACCATATTTTGTTGATAAATTTGCATTCACTTTTGTTCCAATAAAAGAGCTCAATAAGGGATGGATTCAATTCTGCCCCTTGCAAAACAGACTCATGCTGCGGGTCCATGGCCCTCTCAGAGGGAAGGAGAGTGGATGGGGAATCCTCTTCCCACCTTTTCCTCTTGTTGACTCTTGGCTTCATAAGATGTCCCCTTGTCCTTCAGCTGCACCAGCTAAGGATGGAGAAGTTATCTTGAGCTCCGATGTATTGTAGGGGAAGGGCCACAAAGATACATCTAGCAAAATAGCAAACACCTGTTCTACAGGTTACAGCAAGCTACGATTGCCAAGCTTACCAAAATAACGTGCAGAATGTTGAGTTAAATTTGAATAAGTACGCACTAACATATTTAGTGTATGTCCCATACGATATTTGATACTTGTATGAAAACATGTTTGTAGTTCACATGAAATTTAAGTGTATCTGGGAGTCCTGGATTTTACCTGCTAACCCTAAATCAAACAGGAGATATAAACACATTACAGCCGGTGGTTGGTTGCCCTTTGAAGGTGAAAAGAGGGTGAGAGAATGCAGATAAAATGGTAAACTAAGAATAAACACAAAAAGGACATTGCCTAGATCCATGGTCGGCAAACTGCGGCTCTTTGGCCCCTTGAGTGTGGCTCTTCCACAAAATACCACGGCCTGGGCGAGTCTATTTTGAAGAAGTGGCGTTAGAAGAAGTTTAAGTTTAAAAAATTTGGCTCACAAAAGAAATTTCAATCGTTGTACTGTTGATATTTGGCTCTGTTGACTAATGAGCTTGCCGACCACTGGCCTAGATTAAAGGTGATAAAGTGCCACATTCTGAGGATAGTTAGTGAAGTCTAAGAATAAGAGGGGGGAAAGTGGGACAATAACTCTTGGCATATAACTTTTGGAGAAAAAAAAAAAAGAATCTTCTTCCACAATTTATAGGAGCTTTATTATAAAGAGAGAAATGGAGATTATGGTGTGGAACTGACTTGTGAGATTCCCTAGTACTTTGGGTTTTAGAATTAATTAACTATTTTTAGCTAAGCAAAATAGCCATTTTCATTCTTTCTGAAATGTTTATTTTTAGTGAATAAAAATATTAAATGAATCTGAGTGTGCAGTGCATTAGAATGTAATTCAGGGTTATAGTGTGATAACAGCATTTGAAGATACCACACATACAGGTAAAATGCATATACACAACTAGAGGCCCAGTGCACGAAATTCGTGCACGGAGGGGGGTTGTCCCTCAGCCCAGCCTGTACCCTCTCCAATCTCGGACCCCTCAAAGGATGTCCGACTGCCCATTTAGGCCCGATCCCTGGGCCTAAACGGGCAGTCAGACATCCCTCTCATAATCCAGGACTGCTGGCTCCCAACTGCTTGCCTGCCTGCCTTCCTGATTGCCCCTAACTGCTTCTGCCTGCCAGCCTGATCACCCTCTAATCACTCCCATGCCAGCCTGTTTGCCCCCAACTTCCCTCCTCTGCTGGCCTGGTCACCCCTAACTGCCCTCTCCTGCAGGGTTGATCACCTCCAACTGCCCTTCCTTGCAGGCCTGATCCCTCTCAACTGCCCTCCCTTGCAAGCCTGGTCCCTCTCAACTGCTCTCCCTTGCAGGCAGGGTGCCTCCCAACTGCCCTCTCCTGCTGGCCATCTTGTGGTGGCCATCTTGTGTCCACATGGGGGCAGGATCTTTGACCACATGGGGGCAGCTATATTGTGTGTTGCAGTGATGATCAATCTGCATAGTTCTCTTTTATTAGATAGGATAGAGGCCTGGTACAGGGGTGGGGGCCAGCTGGTTTGCCCTGAAGGGTGTCCCTGATCAAGGTGGGGTTCCCTTGGGGCATGGGGCGGCCTGAGCGAGGGGTCTGTGGTGGTTTGCAGGTGGGCCACACCCCCTGGGACGCAAGCGGAGACCCTGGTATCTGGAATTTATTTTCCTTCTACAACTGAAACTTTGTAGCCTGGAGCAGAGCCAAGCCTGGGGCTCCCTCCGAGGCCCGAATCCATTTGTGTTGGAGTTATAATTGAAACTTTGTTGCCTTAAGCAGGTGGGCCCGGCCAGGGTGTGCAGAAAGCTTTGCTTCCCCTGTTGCCGGCGGCAACCCTGGCCTGCTCTCTCAAGCTCCATTCTGCTGCCATTTGTTTGAATTTGTTTACCTTCTATAACTGAAACTTTGTAGCTTGAGTGGAGGCTTAGGCCTGCAACGGCTGGCAGAAAGCTTGGCTTCCTCTGTTACCTAGGGAACCTTGCTCTCTGTGGCTGTAGCCATCTTGGTTTGGGTTAATTTGCATACTCGCTCTGATTGGATGGTGGGCGTGGCTTGTGGGCGTGGCTGTGTGTCAGAGGTATGGTCAATTTGCATATTTGTCTATTATTATATAGGACTAGCTTTCCCGTTGCAGGAAAAATCCTGCAATAGGATTTCCTGCTGCACTCTACCCCGCCTCCGTTCCTCCCTTGTAGTCCGCCTCACCTTCTCCTCCAGCCCGCGCGCATTTCCCTTCGCCCCCGGCCCCGCCTCCGCCCCCGCCCCGCCCTTGTCACCCGGCTCACCTTCTCCTCCAGCCTGCCCGAGTTTCGCTTCGGCCCCAGCCCCGCCTCTGCCCCGCCCTTGTCACCCGGCTCACCTTCTCCTCCAGCGCCCGCGTTTCCCTTCGGCCCTGGCCCCGCCTCCACCCCGCCCTTGTCACCCGGCTCACCTTCTCCTCCAGCCTGCCCGCGTTTCCCTTCGGCCCCGGCCCCGCCTCCGCCCCGCCCTTGTCACCCGCCCTGCCTTCTCCTCCAGCCCGCCCCCATTTCCCTTCGGCCCCGGCCCAGCCTCCGCCCCGCCCGTGTCACCCGGCTCACCTTCTCCTCCAGCGCCCGCGTTTCCCTTCGCCCCCGGCCCCGCCTCCTCCTCCGCCCCGCCCTTGTCACCCGCCCCGCCTTCTCCTCCAGCCCGCCCGCGTTTCCCTTCGCCCCCGGCCCCCCCCCCGCCCCCCCCCTTCTCCCCCCCCCCCCCCCCCCCCCCGCTTGCTTGCTTGTTTCTTCGAAGCTTTACTCCCTTCTGCAGCTCTTGGCTTCTTTGGATGCTGTCTTGATATGCAAATTAGCCACCATCTTTGTTGGGGTAATTTGCATACTCGTCCTGATTGGCTGGTGGGCGTGGCTTAGGTGTAGCGAAGGTGCGGTCAATTTGCATATTTGTCTATTATTAGATTAGATAATTACTTGAGCAGCAAAGAGCCTTAGATCCCAACATGCTCTGGTCTTCTCCTGCCCTCAGTCAGGATGGACAGGACTCTGGTATCATGAAGCCCTTAACCTATCATACGCCTCTGCATCTTAGCAGCAAAGCCATCCTATGATCTCATCAGTCCTCAGACAAACAAACTGTGTCCTCAGGGACACTGTGGCAATCAAAACGCTGGTGTTAGTACCTTGCCGATCTGAAGCAGTGTACAGATCAACATGCTGCGTTTACGAGCTCTTCCAAGCAGCCAGATCAAACGAGAGCTCGCTCCTGGGGACGTCCAGGTGAGCAGATTGCAGAATTCCACTCCGATTCTTTTCATAATTAAAACCATACCTGGGTGTGGAGATGCTCTTCTCATTGACAGCAACTGGAGAGGTTGGCATCAGATGGAAAGGAGAGAACAGTCTATAGACCGAAGAACGCAGTGCCTCTAAATCTCTCACACACACGCACAGGGAGCACCCATGTCCTTCCCTTAGTGATGCCCGTCATTCTTTATCTTCCTAACTGTTCTTCACTCTCTCTCCATTTGTCCTCCCAAGTCAGAGCAGCCAAGATGGGCGCATCATTCTTTCTTGCTTTAGGATGTGGTTCTGTAGGTTTCTCACGGTTCATCTGTATTTTCCACTTCTCATACAGTCGGGCTTTATAACTGAAGAGTCTGTCTTTGGTTTATATTCCTGAATTTATCACTAAGCAGCTGACACAAACTAGCAGTATATTTCTAAGAACAAAGATATTTGAAACAATTTCATATTTTCCTAACAAACAATTAAATGGCCCTCTGCGATTTGGCTTATATCACTCAACTTTCAGAGCGGTAGTGTGGGGTCTGAAGCTATACTCTGTGCTTTGGAATGCAAGCTCGGTGAATGGCTGTGTAAATATGTCAAATTGCAACTTCTCTAAGCCTGCATGTTCTAATCTAACCAAATGCAATCTTTATTTCTTAATGCAAATAAAGGAATGGCCATGGCCATTTCTTCTTATTACTTTTCCATTAACGTTCCTTAAAGAAAAAGCAAAGCCCCAAATTAACATCTAGCAGAATATATTTAAATCCATATCACTGAATTAACACGTGGTCTTGGGTAGTTAATTTTGTATATATAGATGATATATGTAATGTATCTATTTAATAAAAGCCTAAGCGACCGTTATGGTCGCTATGATGCACACTGACCACCAGTGGGCAGACACTCAATGCAGGAGCTGCCCCCTGGTGGTCAGTGCGCTCCCACAGGGGGAGCGCCGTTCAGCCAGAAGCTGGGCTCATGGCTGGCAAGCACAGAAGTGGTGGCAGGAGCCTCTCCCACCTCCACAGCAGCGCTAAGGAACAGCGAGCAGAGTTTTAGTCTTTTCTTTGTACTTTTCTCGTCCAGTTTTTCATAGTAAATGTACACTATTTTTAAGTAAGAAAAATTGGATGCTTGTTATAGATGATGCAGAAACAAACTTAAAATGAGGACATGCTAAAGTCGTCAGGTATTCTTTGTTCTCAGTCAAGCATAGTCTGTTTGATTCAGCAAATGCTACCTGAGCACAGGGCTACCACCTTGAGAAACCAGTAATGGTATTTTTGCTACAATTCTGCAAACTTCCAGTCAGGTCCAACAACTGGCATGGCAGGACCTGTGCTCTAAGTGGAGCTTTCTACTCTAAGACCCATGTCCTTTTTCTCCTCTTCACTGCTTCCCTGGATCAAAGATGGGGTCATGCAGGGCAGCTCAGATCTGCAGGTAGGATCATCTTGGGGAGAACTAGAAATTTATTAATGTTGGTCTTAGACAACACTATAAAGTAAGATGTATATGAGGGTTACTTTAATTTTAACAGACATCATCCAGAGGGGTATAGCTCACTTGTTGAAATTTGAAGATGCCCATAGTTTGAGAGGGCAGAAAAATTATCACCCAAAAACTGGGCAGCTACACAAAATAGAGGTTAAATATTCTTCTTAGAAAAACAGAAATATGACCTATTTTTGTTCAAACTGAGGCAGATAAAGGGAAATATATTTTTACTAGAGGCCCGGTGCATGGATTCGTGCCCTGGTGGGGTACCATGGCCTGGCCTGTGGGGATTGGGCCAAAACTAGCTCTCTGACATCCCCTGAGGGGTCCCGGATTGCAAGAGGATGCAGGCTAGGCCAAGGGACCCCACTGGTACAAGATCAGGGCTGGGGAGGGACCGCAGGAGGGCTCCAGGGCGTGTCCAGCCCATCTCGCCCAGTCCCGCTCAGCTAGACCCCAGCAGCAGGCTAACCTACCGGTTGGAGCAGTGGTTCTCAACCTTTCTAATGCCACAACCCTTTAATACAGTTCCTCATGTTGTGGTGATGCCCAACCATAAAATTGCTACTTCATAACTGTAATTTTGCTACTGTTATGAATTGTAATGTAAATATCTGTGTTTTCTGACGGTCTTAGGCGACCCTGCTAGCGGTTCTCAAGCTGTGGGTTGCAACCTAAGATCATAGGAAAACACAGATATTTACATTACAATTCATTAACAGTAGCAAAATTACAGTTATAAAGTAGCAACAAAAATAATTCTATGGTTGGGGGTCACCACAACATGAAGAACTGTATTAAAGGGTCACGGAATTAGAAAGGTTGAGAACCACTGGGTTGGAGCATCTGCCCATGGTAGTCAGTGCCCATCATAGCAACTGTTGAACGGTCGAACGAACGGTTGGACACTTAGCAGATTAGGCTTTTATTATATAGGATTATATAGGATAACATAAACCTTAGAAAATAAATAAAGTGATCTCTGGTAGATCTTCACCATCTCCTTTGGTAGCCCATGCTTGCTTTGACAACATATACTCTTACACAGTTCTCACATTATGCTCAAAATCGATAAATTTTATCCTTATCCTTCTTGAGACCATGTGGAAAAACCATGAGATACATAAGGTTCTTTGAGGGACTAGGATCCCAGAATATCATTCCCTTCCTATTTAGGAAGCTAATGGCATGATTTGTCCCTGTTCAGTACAATACTCTACATTTGAGTCCAACTTTATAAATTTCAAAAGCCTTCATATCCTCATCTCATTTAATCCTAACAACATCCTCTGATGCAGTTTGGGCAGGAACTTAAAAGACGCAACTCAGTGTTTACATGACTTGCCTAAGGACACACAGCACGTCTATGGTGGAGCTTGCAATAGAATTGAAATCTTCTGATCCTTGGCCCAGTTTGCTTTCCACTAAACCTCCCTGTTGATTTTGCAAAAGGGGATAAACACAGAACCAGATGACAGACAACTAGATTTGTAAGGACATTTCACTTTGTTGCAAGTTAAAATGTTGGGGTTGTTTTGGATCCCATATTGAATCCAGCATAAGTAAAGCAGGAACTGAAATAAGCTAGGGCACATTTAACCCTGATGTTATGTGTCAAAATACCATTTGGATATGTCTATTTGAATCTACATTCCAGGATTTTTCACAACAAAGAATAAATAAATACATGCATTCTTGAGCACAGTGCTTCATGAATTTGGGAGTTTTATTTTTTTGAGATTTTTTTTTTGTACCCTGATTACCATTCCAAGCTTATCTTTTGATCTGCCAAGATTAAATGCTATTTTTTAAAGAATTGCTTTTGAAGTTGCCACTGTATTTTGGCTTTCATATGTTGTTCTATTCACCATTTTCTTGTTTTTCCTACTATATATTACATTTCAGGGTCTTTAAAAAAAACACCTTTTCATTTGCAAAATTCCACTTACAGATTTTTAATAAAAAGGGGTGTGGTCAGACTTATTTGTTATTGTGGATTGAGTCGAAATCCATTAGTAAATTAAAGTGAAATGACTTCTTTCACAAAGAAAGAAATTTATAAATCAAGAAACCCCAGGTTACCATAGCAATCTGTGGCATCTAAAAATGAGAAACAGAGGCCTATATTCTACTTTCTAGAAAACACTTCATTAGAGACAAGATATATGTCTTCAGGGTGGCATATGACAATATGAGTAGATCATTACTTAATAAAAATACTTCCATTTTCCCCCCAATTAAAAATAATGCGAGGTAAATTGGAATGAATTTTATCAAAAGTGTGTATAATACTTCTTTCTCTGGCACTGTTTGATATTTATTCAATAACAGGAATGGGGGAGGATTGCGGACTTAGCTGACTGTACTTATTGAAAATACCCTAGCTTTTTAAAAAATGTTACGTGGGATACTGGGCAAAAGAAATGAAATTGGAAAGAGGAAGATTTAAAAAAAGAAGAAAGAGGAGAATCAAAGGGGAAGGGAGTCAGTTCTGAGGTGCACTCTCCGTTGTAACTGACACAAATTGTGTGTGTGTGTGTGTGTGTGTGTGCATCTTTGCATGGTTTCTGGTCTTTTGGCTCATCAAAGATATGCCAAATAGACCTGCTGCAGTGGACATCTGTTGTTTTTGCCTGCCCAACATCCATTCCTCCTCCTTTTGGTAACAGCATTTCGATTTTCCTTTGAAAAAAGACAATTTGCCCAACATGTACAATCTTTGGGTAATGTTCATTCAAGGTGTCTTGCCGTCTGCTAGCCAGAGGGTAGGCACCTGACCCCGCTAGGCCATCAGACTCTCCCTCGGGCATCTGACTCTTTCATGAATGATATATGGGCAGGAAGTGGTTGGCAGTGATCCATCTCAACAGTAAGCACCATGAAGAGATTCCTGTTTGCTTCTTGCTATTTTGATGCTCAGAGCCTCCCAGTTGCCATCTTTTCAGAGGTCTGGTTGCTCAGGTTTTCTTTGCATTATGATTTTTTTTAATTAGCTTAAGTTAACCAGACATACTTTCTGTAACTTGTCACCAAACCCAACTGACCTTTATGCCAAATGGGGCAAGAAACACATCAGAGAGTTAGATTATAAATGGTTCTGTTTTGTGATTATCACTTGGGAAGCACATTCTTGCATTATTTTTAATAATCTGAACATGAACATGTTTTAGGGTTTGATTCTGTACTTTTCACCAGGATCTTCATCCTCAAGGGAACTTCGGGTATACTAGTTAACTGATTCACTTTCAGATTCAGGAGGCAGGGGAGGAAGAAGCCTGGTGGATTTTACAAGCCTATAGTCCGGCTGGATATTCCAGTGAAGCAGCAAACGGGAAAAGAGAACACAGGCCAGTGAACCAGACACTAATACGCCCATTGGTAGGACTTGGTGAGCCAAAGACAACACTAGACTTTAGCCACAGAATGATACTGCAGAGCATGAAGAATCCCAGAGGAGAGGTCAGACCACTCAGTCACCCAAGTAGCTTCTGTAAATAGAACAATTCATAAAGGTTGTTCCAAAAGAGCTTAGAGGAAAGTAGTAATCCGTTTCTGGGAAGGACATTAGAGCCAGGGCTGTTGCCGTGGTTTGGATCTTCAGTGCCATACTCTAGCACTTCTAACACCACAGCCTCACCTTCTAAACTTGAGCTTTATTTTTGCTTGGTGGCCTGCATCTCCCAGTTACCCTTTCTTTAAAGGTGTGGCTCAAAGTTACTGAGAAAAATACATTTGTTCCTTTCACAACAAAAAAGAACAAGTACAATTAAATGCTCTGTGTGGGGGGAGCCTCCGTCCCAGTCTCAACCTACCTCCTAGGCATCCAGCTCTTCTTCTATTTGGCCTGTTTTAAGCTCTAAGTAGAGTCCATCCTTGGTTAACCTCCCTGGTGATTGGCTTCTGCTTCCTCTGTTCTCCAATAGAACTGGTTCTAGTTATAACATCATTTTTGGGTGGCACAGCTGTCCTCCTCAGTAGACTGTGTGGTTCCCAAGTTTAGGACTCAGTTTATTCACCATGACATTCCTGGAGCCCTGCACAGTGCCTGGCACAGGGCAGCACCCGGGAGTGTCGGTGAATGATGACCTAATGAAGTCTTTATTAGAAATCCAATCGACCTCTACCTTGCAAGTACATTTTTAGAAAACAAAGCTCCTGTTGCTGGATGTCCTCCCCTTCCCTTGATTTCAATTATTTACATCAGGATTATTTAATCATGTGGCAGATAATTAAGGAATGCATTATTTATGTTAAAGAAATTAACCTGACATCTCTGTCCCCTTGGCTGCAGAGCCTGATTTCCGTCATCTCATAAGGAGCTCTGACACCTTTTGGGCCCAAGCACAGCATCACATGATTGCATGTTCTGCCTGGTCCTCCCACAAGTCTGCCTCTCGGCACTGTGGTCCTTTCTCCATCCTGTAGTCATTACACCTCCATGTTTAGTCCTGAAAGCTGCATGGCCATCGGCAGCCTCTGAACTTGTCTGGGCCTCAGTTTCCTCACCTCTTAATGGCTCACAGAGTAGTGGAAGGGATTTAATGAGGTATTGCCTTGGACCTTTTAGGAAATGAAATGCCAGCTTAAGCAATTTTATGCTCTGAAAATGCGTTAGTATCCTATTATATGTCTGTAGGAGGCATCTATATTTACCAGCAATAAATTGGAGCTACAAATCTATGGAATGCTAGAACTGGAAGCATTTTATCATACTAATCTACTCCAACTTCTCTTTCTACAAATGAGAAAATGGGTTCAGAGTGCATAAGTCATCTTCCCAAGATTTACTCAAGTGTTAATAGTAATGATGAACATTTATTAATAATAACTAACATTTAATGAGCCACGGTCTGCACCAGGCACCATGCTAAGGGCTTAACATACTTTAGTCCCTTTAATGATCACAACAATACCTTGGAAAAGTATTACTACCCTCATTTGAATGATGAGGAAATGGAGGTAGAATTTATGGAATATGCTCAAGAACTTGGAGGTGTAGTAAGTGGCAGTGTTCTGGCTCAAGCCCTGGCTCATATTAGATCCAAGTTCTTGCTCATTATGCTCCATTACTTCCCACATCCATAACCAATTGTGAGTAGGGTCCAGAGGAGGCACTGGAATCCTGAACCCTTGCTTCCAAGCCAGTGAAACTTTGTGAAACTGTCGCTTAGCCTGTGAAATTTCCAGCTGCCTACCTTCCAGGTGTACAGCTCATCTCAGAGAGGAGGCCTTTCGGTTGCAGAAACAGCCACCCTAGATCCCTATGACCCTTTGATAGAGCTTTATGGCTGGGCTCTCCCTGCATCTATTTAGACACCCTCTTGATGTTAGCATTTGTGACTGTGAAGCTTTAACATTGGTAAAGGTAGTCTCTCTCTCTTACCACCAAGTGGTAAGTGCTCTCTGAAATATCTGTTGAATTTTCCCACCTTAAGGGATGCATCTGAGCACAATGATTAATAACAAAATCTATAGACATAGCTATTTCCTGTTATTTAGGTAGGCGCTTGCTTGTGTGGTATATGACACTTGGTTTTCTGTCAGACCCCAAATGGAGCTCTTTGATTGCAGATGTTGAATATCACTGTTGATTCTAACTCAGCAGTGGTCCATTTTCCATGTTTATGTGGAAGCAATGGAAGGCTTCAGGGAATTTATGTCGCATGCCAGCACTTTAGTTTACATGAGGGAAAGTGCTGTGCCCATATTTGCTGCGTGGACTCTGTGTTTTGTCAAATCTGCAATGATGGTCCAACATGCCGTGTTGCTCTGAAGACAGTGTTTTCCCCAGAGAAGCAGTCCTGTGTCTGATTGACAGGGCAGGTGACCACAAGGTCAAGGTTGCTTAGTGGTATGGGCCATCTGTTACCTTGGCAAGTATTTAACTGGAGGGCATTAATGTGTTTCTAATTTCCCACTTGATCTGAAGGAGGCTAAAAAAAAAAAAGACACCGTTGCCATTGGGAGCTGCAAAGGAGTCCACCTCCTGGCTGACTTCTTGCTGGGAGTGGCATGGGCTGTGCCCAACTCTCCTTTATAGGCCCCCCTCCCCCTTCCCAAGTCATTGAGAGGGCAACACGTTTTGTCATGCTGCTCACAGAGAACAGCAAAAAGTAGCTCTCATCAGCGGCATTTTAATAAACAGTTTTAAATCACTCCAGAAGGTCTTGATTATTACAAACCTTTCTGTAGTAAAAGAGCCAACTCTTCAGTTTTGCTAGAAAGCAATGAAATCTCAATATCTGTTTGAAAGTTCATTTCTCCTTGCCCCATTTGGCTGAGAAATCTGTGCTGAAACAGGGTTTTGATTAAGCGCCTCACATGCAAGGAGATATTTACCTATTGTTAAGCCTGCTGTATGGGGGAGAACAGACCCGGGAGCTCTGGAGCTTTGGAGGTAAATGAACAAGTCACTTCCTTGTGCCTTCATCTATACAAAGCCCTCAACAAGGAAAGCATTTCAGAGAAAGATTGGCTATAAAATGTCCTCAGAGCCAACATGAAAGCACAGGTGAGCCATAGTGAGTAACAGGAAACAATCTTTTAACATTATAATGAGTGCATTAGTGTTCGCTGCTATCTGTTGATCTACTGAGTTTAGCCAGCTCTTCCCTTTCAACTAAAAGGGAAGGACTAAAAGCAGATGGAGAAGAAACTCTTAAGCAGACTATAAGTGAATCAAGAAAAATAGCATATTTTCAGACATGCGCTTCAAAAAAGAATAGTCACCCAGAGATCAGAGGATTTACTAAGAAGACTGTTATTGCCAAAGTTTAGTTTTGGATTGGGAACCTTAGCTCCCTAAGAAATGTTAGATTAGCAGAGGACCAACATGTGTAACTTAAACTTTGAGGAGATAATAAAACACTTAAAATATTATTAAGATAATTCCAGATCTCTCTTTCCTCAAGATTTTTATCTCTACCAAAATCATGGCTGAAGACACTCAAGTAAATGTATAGACCTTAAAACTAGCAATATCTCTGCAAGGAAATCAAGCCAAGTCCAAAAGATAGACTCTCTAGATTTTCTTATCTCAGAGAAATGAAGGAATTTGGGGGGTTCTGATGGGATTTAGAGTAGGACAGTTTAGCTGTTTTGGAAATTATGATAACACTGCTTTGTTTTTTATTAATAAAAAAAATTCTAGAAATTACTGCTTTCTTTTTTTTTCTTTTCTTTTTTTTACTGCTTTCTTTATATTCCTCCAATATATTCATATCTTTTTCTAAGACAATTATTCAAAGAATATCCTCTAGGTGTTTTTGTTGTTGTTGTTGTTATAATAAGAATTTAAAAACTGAATACCATAAAAAGATAGCATTCACTGTACATGACCATATAAGAAAAAAGGCACGTGGACATATTATCAGCTAAAACTTCCATCTGAGGAAAAATACACATATTAGACTAGTGTTTACTGAGTATAGAGAAATTATAAAACACTGTTATAGACCAGATGAAAAGTAACTGAGAAAGAAGGAAAGAGAACTGTCAAGAGTTAAAAAAAAAAAAAAAGTTATTTTGCCATCCCAATAAATTTGCCTAACAGAGCAGATTAGTTGGCAATTATTTATTTAGTTTTTCTGATAATTTTTATTTTTGTCTTTTTTTTTCCTTTTTTTTATCCTTCATTCATGAAAGATATTTTCACTGGTATCAAAATCTGGGTTGACAGTATTTTTTTTTTATACTTTAAAAATGCTATTTCTGGCTCCCATGGTTTCTGAAAAGAAATTTGCAGAAACTATTCAAATCATTATTTCTCTATAGGTAACATGTTGTTTTTCAAGGTTTATCTTTTTCTTCCATTTATAGCAGTTTGTTTTGGGGGTGTGGAATCTTTGGACTTTTTTTCTGTTTGGAATTTGCTGAGCTTCTTGAATCTACAGATTTATGCCTTTCATTAAAGTTGAGCCAGTATTTCTTCAGTTTACTTTTTTAATACTGTACTCTTCTTTTGCCTCTCTTGGAGACAGTAATAAACATTGTTACTGTCCCACAGGTTCCTGAGACTCTGTTCATTTTTTTTTATCTTTTTGGTATTCAGATTAAATAATTTATATTGTTCTGTCTTTAGATTCACTATTTTATTTATTATCCACTATTGAGCCCATTCAGTGAGATTTTAATTATTATATTTTTCTGTTCATTAGTAAACCAATTAATTCTTCTTTTTATCATATTTTGCTTTGAGGAGACTTTCTATTTTTTCATTTGCTTCAAGTGTATTTGCAATGTTGAATAATTTTTATGATTTACGTTCTTTATCAAATTCCAACAGTTCTGTCATCTGGACATCAGTGTCTTTCCCCATACAAGTTGAGGGTTTCCTGGTTCTTTGAATATCTGGTAATTTTGGGTTCATTTGTGGATATTTTGAGTATTATGTTATATGACTTTGAGTCTTGTCAAATCCTAAGGAGAATGTCTTTTTGTTTGAGCATGTCAGGTTCAAGTTATAAGTTACAATGTGCCATCTTTGGGCTATTGCCTCAATGTCACTTCAGTATTCAAATCCTTTGTAGTAGTATTCAGATTTTTTCCACCTGTGTGCCTCACTGGCCAGTCTGGGAACTAGGTCATGGTTTATTTGTTAGTTTGGCTTTCAAATTATTTATTGTGCTTACTAGAATTAGATCTCTGCATGCATGAGTCAACAGTTCATAAATAAGTTTATGGGATTACTGTCCCAAACTTCTCCACAATCACCACACTATTTTCACTTTCCCTGAAGTGCCCTTTGCCGTTCTTCATCCAGAATTTTGGGGCTTTGGTAACCCAGAACCCAACTCTTCTGTGTACTACTTTGACTATTCTGCATCCAGGGCCAAGAGGGTAGAGATAAAAAGAAAGAAAAGAAAAAACAGCACACCAAAACCTACAATGTTCTCCCCACCCTTTAGGAACCACAGCTCCACCACATAGAGAGGAAGGTCTTCCTCCCTCTGGAATGCAGCTCCTGCAGGCTCCCATTTCTTTTTCAGCTGATGCTAGCCCAGGATCGCCTGGGGACCAGTGTGTGAGAAAGTGGAGAAAATAAGGGAAGGAGAAAAATGGGGATTTACGCTCCTTCTCTTAGTGCTGGGAGTTCTTCTCCCACTCTTTCAGCCAGAATGAGAGGAGCTCTCTCTGTCTGTGCCACTTGCGGGTTTCTGATAACATAGCGAGCAGGCTCAGAGAAAGAAGGAAAAGTTGGGAAGCTCATTGCCAGTTCAATGGTGCTATGAATTCTTGCCTCCTTCCCCAGTCTGCTTGTTGCTATTTATATTTCAGAGTCCTCAAATAGTTGCTTTGTGCGTTCTCTGTAGATTCTATAGCTGAGCACAGTGTGAGGACAGTGGGGCGTGAGCATACTCCATCTTTTCTGATACTGAAACCAGTTTGCTTGACGTTGAAGTGTCAGTAATAATATGGCCAGTCCCATGTAAGCTTTTAAAATACAAAAGGAAGATTTGGAATTTATAATGTTAGTGCCACTATTCCAGCTTTAGTATTACTACCAAAATGCAAGTATAGCTATGCATTAGTGAATTTTAACAATTACCCAATTTTTTGAATGCTGTCCATTGAGTGAGTAGTAATCACAAAAGATCATCTTTTCTTCAAGCCCAGAAATTGTCCTAAGTGAAACTTCATAGCTACAGCAGTATTTTCAGTAGAGAACTATACCATAAAACTGATTATGGCTCATCCTTTTTGTGTATCATTACTTTTACAAAAAGTTCTAATATACTATCCATCTTGTTAAATATAAAGGGGAAGGAAGGGCATAGAGAAATATTCTATTCATCAAGATAGAGGCTCAGAATATCAATTTGTGCAAAAACAAACAAACAAAAAACCGCACAAACAAACCAATCATTCTGTAAAACTTTTCTACATTTTTGAAATCTATACAAATAATGGCATGTCAAGTAACTCTATCCCAGGGAATACAGAGTACCTTTAAGCCGCTAGGGACAATGATCCGTTTTAATTGGTGCTTTCGGTGAGAGTTCTTCTTAAGAAGAAACTGAAGCAAAGGATTTTGGCTCTCCAGAATATAAGGTGCTACTGGCAGCCTTCTTATCTTTTCCTCAGTGGAAAGGCAGATACAACTGGAAACATGTTCCCTTGTAATATTGCTTGCCTCTAGTGGCACCTGTTGGTTCTTCTTTCAAATTTCTATAAGGTACCTTGTCTTTTTCTAAGCCACCAAATGATAAGTGATTTCTTATTAAAGTTTTGTCTGAAAACTCTGTTATATCTCTTATGATGGTAAACTATTGAAGACTAGGGGGGTTGAAAGGATGAAATCCCATGGGAGGATTTTAGGATTGTAGTTGTCAGGAGAGAAAATTTCTGAATTAAAAGCAATCCCGTTCCTCTAGAATTAAACCATGTGTGTAAATGTGCATTTATAACCTTGTATCCATCCTATGCCTGTTTATTGTCTTTGAAACACATTGTCTTTAACCCTATTGTTCATAGAGCTGGAAAGAGACAATGCTATACAGAATCACCACACAGGAGAAAAATTTAACCATTTGGTAATGTGTTGGGGGCAGCAGTTCCTTTAATAAACTGTAACTATGGGTGTTCTTCCCCCCCTCCCCAACCCCCCAGTGTCTTGATAACAATACTCTATGTTCAAAAGGGATGTAGAGTCTCTAAAACAATGTCTTCTTAGGTGCAGAATCAGATAAATAATACTTGATAGTATGGATCCTTGCATTCAGAGATTTTCTATTTCTCAGTTTCCATGTGACACCCCCCTCCCCCGCAAAAAAAAACAACAACACAAAAACACGTCATGTTACCCATGAAGTAGTAGTACCAATAGCTGAAATTCATCAGGCACTTCTCTGTGCCAAGCATTGTATTAAACCCTTTTTATTCATTAGTTATTTACACATTTACCACACAACTTATGTGGGAAGATACTGTTTTTATTCATCATTATGGACTAACGTGCTGAGAGGTGAGGTTAATTACTCAGGATAATTTAGGTAGCAAGTGGCAGAGCTGGCATTGAAACCTTGACGTGTCCAACATCAAGGCCAATGTCTTATCCATTCTTTTTGAAATAAATAGGAAACAGCTGTTGCTCCTAACCTTTTCCTTCACTTTTTATTTTTTCTACTTCTCTCTCTCTCCACTTTGGCAGTCTCAGTAGACAGCCTTTATGACTGACCAAAGCCACTCTAAGTGTTTTAGAAATCCCCAGGCATTTCTTCTAGGACACCTAAAACAGGTTTTGCAGCAATGACATGGCATCTGGGTTTTATCCTTCCTTCGTGTTTCCATGGAGCTACCAGAGGTTCCCACTGACCTCACTGCAGGGCCATCTCTTACAGCCCTTGTTGGGTCCTGTCATTGACTCCCAGAAGTTCCATTGTTCTAATCTAATGCATCACTGTACGTGTACTGAAGTCAGATCCTCAGAGAGATCAGCACCGGCTCTTTCCCTTTCCTGCTATGGTCTAACTGTTCCAGCTGTTGTTTGACTCCCTGTTCTTCCATCTCTTCACGAGTCCATATTCTCATCTTGCATGTCTCTTCAAAAATCTTTGATCTCCTCATCTAAGTCATAGCTATATTCTTCCTATTCATGTTCATTTCTATCAGTTCACCAGTCATGATTTGCAAATGTGTATATATTTGTTACTTAGCTTAGTTGTCTTTTCATTCACTGGATGGCCAATTCCATGAAAATTGATCATTTTCTATTAACTCTTGAGTGTTCCGAAATGATCAGCATTGTGCCTGGCATCTGGTAAGGACTGATAAACACTTGTTGAAGATGTAAGTAAACTTAAAGCTGGGTTTGAGCCCCTTAAACTAGGTGTGGAATTTATTATAATAAGCATATAATGGTAGCTGCATATACACCAAGGTATAGGAAGAAAATGTTAGAAATTATGTTTATGTTATTTATAGGAATATAGAGGATGGATAATTGAATCACATTTTTTATAGAAATTAACATGAAATATTCCTGGGGAAGCATGGGAAATCCTTAAAATGGGGTGGTGACAGAGGCCCCCTTACTCCTTTGTCTTCATTGAACAGATTGAGACACGTTGCAATTTACATATGCATTGTTAAATGAATTTGCAGAATATATTACCAAGTTTTAACTAAACTAAGATGGACAAACAGCTTAAATAGATTCTTGCAAAGAAACTGTAGATTGGAGATACTGATAATAGAAGTATAAGTGAACAATTGAAAAATGAAAGAATTATCACTTGTAGTGCTAGAATGAAGTCTTCAGAAACACGAAACCAGGTAAAAAATACAACAAATAATGCTTATATAATCACATTTGACTGATGGCAAAGTTGGTGTCCACAAATTTAATGTATCAAGAAGGATATCTGATGTAAGGGGTATATACTCTTGTCAAGGATCAGTTTTACCGTAAGATTGTGTCATGCCTTAAGATATTAGCTAGAATGGAGTCATCACAATTAACGAGACATTTAACAAGGAACCATCCAGAACTTGAAGGCAAACCCTAAAGTTGCTTCAGGGATATTTAAAGGGCATATAATGCTCATTTCAATACCTTACAAATTTATTACACTGAATAATTAATGTCTAGAATCTATTTTGAGGTTTCTTACTAGCAAAAAAATAAAAACCACATACTTGTTCTTCCTGCTGCTGCAAAAATAGCTGAAATAATATACAAAAATAACATAGAGTATAAACTAAGATACTTATATTTGTCAATAAATATTGTAAAATGATGCATAATGAATCAGTAAATATTTAAAGAAACAATCATCATTTTTAACTATGAAATGAGGAACTTATCTATGCTGTTTAGTAAATGTACAGCTACTATAATTTATCCTGATTTGTGGTATTTGCTAAATTTCTATTCAACAGTGTATTGCATAATAACTTTTTTCTGAGTCACTAAGGAAAGATGCTCCTAAGAAGTTATTTTCTACTGTTGCGAGGCTTCTCTAATTCTAACTATGTTTTAGGGAAAAGAGTGAGGTTAGAACAGTAAGTGTAATTATTGGTGATATAGCTTCATTGGCTGGAATAAAAACAATAGATCCCAGGGTTGAATCTATGGAAAAGACTCCAGAAATGAAATTTATTCACCACCTTATCGAAGTGTAAACTGGAAATGCTTATATGAATACACATTACCAGCAATGTGGCTGATTTTATAGAAACAAGACTATTAAAATATAGAAGTGTCTTTATACAGTATATAACAAAATGGAGATTGATTACAAAGACTTCTGTCCCTCAGAGATTCTCAGTTTTTTTCTTCTCTTGGCAAATATCTTAAAAATGTTATTGAATTCAAAGATGAGTTATGTGTTAGTGTGCTCTAGAAGATATATTTTTTTAAAAAGCCCACTTAAGCAGTCTCTTTGGTGATATATTCACAGTGGGTATGAAAGAAGTATATATTTTAAAAATATCATGCTCCAGGAATACATTTGCAAATACAATGTTTGATAAAGTTTACACTGAAAGGCAATTTTTTTTGCTGAAAACAATGTGTATCACACTTAAAAACAGCAACAACTCATTTCAGAGCACTTAAAAATTTGGCAATGGCACTTTCGTGCCTATTTTAAAATACTTTAAATAATATTTACAGGAAGGAACAACAAGTACAATAGATATTGGATGAGTCAGTCCACATTATATGCCTTCATTTTCCTAATATTCATATGTAACCATTTCCTCATTCTTAAACTTCCAATCAAACACAAAAGCAATAAAATGTCTATTTGTCAAAATACTGCTACTGTCTGCAATATCTGTGGCAATAATAATAGCTGTTATGAATATATTTTAGAAAGAACATCTTTTGGGTCATTAATAAATTAAATACTATAATGCTACACTTTATACTTACCTCATCCTTTTAAATATGATCTTTCATGTGGTTCATATTGTATATTAATTGGCAGAGCATTAAATACATATAATGTGTGCTTGCCAGTTATTTCCACTCTCTGAACCCCAGTATCCTTCTCTGTACAATGGAGATAAACCACAAACTTCAGACTACTCCCATGAGCAGTATGTGATGTAAAACAGGGTGCAGTGATTGTACCCAGTAAGAGAGCAACACAATTTAATTTTTTGTAGGCAACATTATAGGTTGTCATCAAATATGTGGGGAGGTGGCAACATAGTTATCCCAAGTAGATAATTTATCTGTATACCTGTGAAAGAATGATAACACCCATGGGTTTGATTATAACAGCATTGCTTATAATTGTATCAGAAATGGAAACTGGGACTTAGTTGAAAAGAGTGTACAATTAAATCATATTATTTTTATTCAAGTAGTCAGTATATGAAATGAAAACCAATGTACTAACATGGATATATCTCAACAAAATTTTGAGGGTTTTTTTTTTTTTTCTGGAAGCCAATTTCAGCGTGTCATAATTGCAAGAGTCATGAAAAGGTTGATGGAACTTGGGGATTCAACAAGGGCTGAGTCACATATGTTATCACCTGTTGGAATGGCTAAAGGCATTTCCCCCAAACCTGAATAGGATGATTGCTGCCAGACAGCTCAGGGCATCTTAATCTACATGTTATTGCCTCCTACTGGCCAAACACCTGAACAGCTGTAGGCTATTCCCCAATCTGACAATGCTTCTGTATGAAACCCTATCCTTTGAAGTATATTTGCCTTAGGACAAATTGTGTTAATAAAAAGCAAGGGTCCTGAGACAAGGAGAACTTAGTTCCTTCAGCTAGGCTCCTCTGACCCCCAATGCCTTTCAAAATTATCTTTCATCTCTGGACTCCTACTTAATCTACGCACAGCCTTTCTCCAGGTTGCTGAACTCTTCTTAATGCTGGAACAAGAAAACAAGAATCCTGGCATTTTTTAAATAGCAAGTTGTGTGTGTGTGTGTGTGTGTGTGTGTGTGTGTGTGTGTTTTAAAGCAAGTTGTGCAATATAACAACAGATGCAAAGTTTGGAACATAAAAACAATTTTTTTTTCAAATAGGTGCACAGAGAAGGAAGGCATGGAGTATGCGTGGGAAGGACATGCACCCAGTTCCTCTCAGTGTGCGGGAAAGGAGTGCACATGGGAGGGAAAAACGAGCGCTTCAACAGCATTTGCTAAGGCTTTATTCCTTAAGCTTAATGACAGGAACATGAACGTCCATTATATTTCTTTTGACTTTTCTATTGTCATATTTTTTACTATCAAAAGAGTCAAAGAAAAATATTTGTCTGTACAAAAGTAGTGAATTACCAACTATTTGAAGCTGCTGCCAGGAAGGAAGGAAGGAAGGAAGGAAGGAAGGAAGGAAGGAAGGAAGGAAGGAAGGAAGGGCAGGAGGGAGGGAGAGAAATTTTGAATAAAAATAATTTGATATTTTCCTTCATCAAGCATCTTAAAAAACATATTTTTAAATAAAAAGACATGTTGAATAAGCAAGCCAAAAAAGAAAAAAAAATGGTGGGGGGTGGGGGCACATCTGGTAATGGGCTGGTATTTAATAATTATGCCACTTTTGACACGGGGACAATGTTTTAACATCTTCACCATCCAGAAAACACTCCTTGTGTGAAGTCTGAGCGAGCAAAGGAAGTGCATCATTGGTCTCTATACCTTTCTTCCTTGTATTTTAATAAGAAATGGTATCATTGTAGGCAGACAACGTGATGGCATGTTTCTCTGATATTTTCACAGTTCATAGCAGGGCGCCTGTACTCTGCAGCTACATGACACGCAGGAAAGATTCCCCCCTTTCACATCAGAGCCTCAGAAACAAGCTCCACAGCACCAGGCACAAAGACTATCAATAAACATCCCATCTTTTCATTTTTTCCTTTGTTATTTAATAGAGAAAAGGCAGAGCCTGGATTTTTAACTGTCAAACTGTAAACATTTCAGAAATGATTTCTCTTCTCCTGGGTCTTTGATAACCAAGAGCTCTCCTACCTCCGGCCTCACTGCTGGACCCCAGTGGGTGGGCTGGGAGCCTCACTGGAAATGCCACTGAGAACTTTTCAGTCCCCCGCCTTCCACGGATCAGACTGCAGGAGACTTGGGAGAGTATCTGTGGCTCTTTCTGGCATCTGTGTGTGCTCCCTCCCTGGCTGTACCCAACCACATTCCCTCCAAGTCTTTCCTATCAGTGGGAGGGGCTTGCTGACTTACCTGGCGGAATGCAGGCCACCCATGTTAGCACACCAGCAATGCAGCCAGGTTGCTAGGGAGCTGTCCTCCGAGCATCCCTTGATCTATTTTTAAATTTCCACACTTGTTTCCTCTCTGAAAAGCAGCAAAGAACGATACCAATTGGCTTTCTCTTCTCTTAAGAAACAAAGTCACCAACAAGGTTAAGACTTATTGTGAAGTTAAAAAGCATTTGCTAATTAAGCTTCAGAATGTTATGGTATTTGTACCCATCTAGTTTCTGCGTAATTAATTTCCAGATAAGCTTGCATCTCAGAAGAGGTAGAAACGGTGTCTATAAGGAGTGGAGGTGACATTTGCTGGTACTTTTTTTAATTTTTTTAAACCCATTATGAAACTCTTGAACCACTCTTCTCGCAAGCATTTAACAATAGCCCATTGTGAGGCGCACAGAATCCCCCACCATGGGGAATAAATGAGAAATTTGGAGGGCTATTGAACAGTGAGTGTTTGCAGCTGATACACATAGAAGTATTTAGCACAGGTGTTTCAGTAACTGTGAAATGCTGAGGAAATTTGGTGTTCTGTGACACTTAGATTCACTGTCTTGTAGGGGATGAAGTCTTATGGTAACTTGCAAAATATCTGTAATATAAATAAAAGAAGAAGGAGAACAGAATTAGCTTTTCACAGAACTCCAGAAATTGTTCCTTGTATGGAAAAGTCTTCCTTTTTGGCCATTGGTAACTAGCAGTTTTCTTGGTATTTTTTTCCAAGTGAAAACGAATCCAATTTCAAATGTTGCTAGTGAATTTTTAAAACGATGTGTTATATGAATGCAGGTGTGGAGAAATCTGGTAAATAACAAGTGTGCTAGTCTCCATGTGTCAGGATAATTTTTTCTGAGCCTTTAAGGAAAGATATTTTTCTCCTCCATGGCTGCTTTCAAACCCAATATCAGCCGATCAACGTTGTTTGGAGCTGATCATCTTTCAAATTACAAAACTAGAACTAAGTTTCACTTTCTAGAATCCATAGAACATACCAATGCCACTATTTGGGAAGGCATCAGCTTGGATGCTGCAGTTTCTCAGTATATCAATGTGAGCTTTAGGAACACAGATGATGTACTCTGTGGGAACTGTTATTCTATATAAAATTTCCAAGAAGCTCTTGGTCTTCCTTTTATAACATTCATCTAATGTGTTTTACCAGATGAGACATTGTTAAAGAACCCATGCATTCATCAGAGAGTTTATATGGAAACCACCAGAATTACAGTGGAATTCCTTCATTTAAGACCCACGGTTTTAATTTATAATAATATCTATTGACATCTTTCTGGGGGGAGGGAATTATTTTTCTAAACTCTTCATTGCCTTTCATTTTCACACACACACACACACACACACACACACACACACACACACACAAACTTTAAAAGAAATACTATTACTATCCCCACTTTTTGAGCTGAAATTACTTCACTTCCCTGCGAGGAAGCAATCTGTGCTAAGTCATTCAGACCCAGGTCAGCCAGATCCTATAAACGTAGCGACAGAACCTATACACTTAGCTACTATCCTGTGCAATCCCCCTTCTATGGACATGCAGTGCAAGTAACTGATGTTAACTTTAATTTTTGAAATGGCTTTTTGGCTAACCAACCCAAGGACTTGACTAATCTGGATTCCTGAAAGGTTGTACATAGGATATGCTACTCTTAAGAAATTAGCCAGGGAGAGGCTCGTTGGCCTTGGGCATCAGCAAAATATGGGTGTTAATCCTGGTCACTCTACTGACCAATTTAACTTTGATAAGTCAATTCAGTTTCCCCATCTACAAACTGGTAATACTATGACCTCCCTCACAGGGTGGTAATGAGGAATAAATGAGATGCTGTACATAAAACTCTTGGCATGTAGCAACATTCAATAAGTAGTAGCTAAAAATGAACACTTTCATTGTCAAAGTGTAATGTGGAGACTGTAATCACAGACTACCTTAGTACTTTAGGGCTCAGGCTTATCATTCCAAGTTGAAGGATAATGCTGAGCCCCAGAGCCCACTTCCTTGTTTCCAGCAACATATGCTCTAGTCTAGGTAGCTCTAGTCTTAGAGGGAAGAAACCAGGCGGGCAGAACATGTGACCAATGTCACCTGCTGGGCACAGCATGAAGCCCTCCTTTGTCCATCTCTTCAGTGTTTTGGTGGGTAATGATATTCTTGGAGAGAGAAGAATTGTTCCTTGTTGCCATTTGGGGTTTTTCGTGACTCAGACATCCTTTGATATCAAAAAGTGAGACCGCTGGCAAGAAATTGGTTCTTGTTTTTTTAGGATATTAGGTCATGGCTTGGAAGTCAGTGACTGACATTCCAAGATCTCCTACTGATGACTTTGTGGAAGAGGAACACAGAAAAACATTGTGCCTCCCCAGGGAAATGTGACCTCCTTGCACTGTTTTTTGGTATCATACCTTACGTGGAATGGGGCAAAGACTCCCATGTTACTGCTGCAGCAGTAAATTAAGAAGGTACCAAAAGAATCTCCGAGAGTCACTCGTGTTCTTTCATTTACTGAGTCCACTACCTGCTCAACACAAAATACTCAATGTGCTGTGCTGGTTACTGTGTACCAAATACTGCTAGATACTAAGGATATAGACACCATGTGACTCCCCCTGGCTCAGTTGCATGAAGAAAGCAGGCAGGTAAACAGGAAAATGAGTGCCCTCATTGTTCTCTAATAATACCGTGGTCAGCAAAAGTAGGTCTGCAGTTGTGAGTATACAAAACAGCTTATTCTGGTATTATTACTTATTTGTTTTTATATCATTTTCCATACGGACAACTGTAAACCTGCTTGCACCCATCCCTGTATTGGTAAGGGAGGTAGAAGGGGCTGGGGTGGATTTTGTCAGGACTTGGCCATTATTTACCCCTTTCCTTTGGCTAGAAATGAATATAGGCATGAGGTACAAGAAAGTCATCAACTTCATTACAGTAAAGCAGGGTTGGAGGATGTGAGTAGAATTGGGGCTACCGTGGGTGTCTGCCAGCCCCTGTGACGCGCTGGCCAGCCAAGTGAACTAACTATCCCCCTGGTCTCGGACAGAGGAGCCAGACTCCTGCAGTCCCCTGGCTGGGCAGAGCTCCCTCCGTGGCTCACCACGTGGGGAAGAGCCTCGAGGAGGAAAGTGAATGTGCAATAGCACTTTTCCTCTTCCTCAAAGTTGTCACTCTGCCTCGCAGCAACATAAGTGAGAAGTGGGGTTGGAAAGGAGGAGGAGCACTTTCCCTCACCCAAGAAGCCAAAAGAAGTTGTGTTTTGGCACAAGAAGAAAATATGTTTAGAGGGAAGAAATCTGTTCCCCTTACAATCATGTTTTAAGCCCAATCATGAAGGGCAACGAGGAGCCCGCAGAAGAAGACGGGAAAAGCATTTCAGACAGACGACACAGCCTGTGCAGAAACAGAGATGAAAGGGCCTAGCGTGAGATCCAGGTGAATAAAGGGAAGGAAATACACTTACTTTTGGATTTATGTTTACGGCTCCCAATGTGCTTGACTATCAATATTTCCTTTTGATCTTTACAATAATGCTGATGGATAAAATTGTGAGAGCAATCACTATTCTGCTTTTATATGGCATCTGTGATTGAATGAGCTAAGTCACATAAACACTTCAGTATCTAGACTCCTATTGGTAAATATTAGCCATTAATACTGTTACCTACTGTAGTTATGTTTATTATTGTTACTGTTATTCTTATTATTGCTATTGTTACTAGCTAGATCCCATAGCTAGTAGGTGGTGTAACTAGTAAGTGCCATTGTTAGTGACATAGCTCGTATGCGGTATAGTTAGTACATCCTACATTTAGTAAGTGGCAGAACTGGTGACTCAGCGACATGGTGTCTAGTAGATGTCGGGGACTTCATAAGCACGCTTGAGCAGAATGAAGGGTCTGTGATTTTGCCCTATTCTATTAACAAGGTAATCTCATTGGCTCATGGGTGTTGGCACAAAACACTGTTGACTCAGAAGAAAATAATACTCATGGCACAGCAGGAAGGATGGGCTTCATGTTCCCATTGGTTCTCCTCAAACCCAAGTCCCACGGTGACATGTGGAATGGCCCAGATGGATGCCACCCACACAGTGGCCTGGAATCACAACAGAAAAATCCAAAATATAGACAACCCCCAATTGTATAAGGAGTTGAACCTTCCAACATTTGCCTGGAGGAAAATGTTATGTCTGTTATCCTGGTCAGGAAATAAATCTGTCCTCTGTCCCGGAGAAAGACAATATCTCTATCTTCTAATGCTATTTGCTACACAGTCACCCTTGAAAATAATAGTCCATCACAGCAGTTGATATAAAGCATGGAGAAACAAAGACTTGTCTCTCAACAAGCATGTCGACAAAAGTCATATTACTTTTTCAAGCCACTGGATTATTCTAACAGCAGAGAACTAACATAGAAAGCTAAACTGATGCAAATGACACAGGGATCATGGGTAAGCTATGTAAGAACGTTTTATTCACCTGAAACCTCCTTACCATTCTTCTTTTACGGTCCTGGCGGAAGAGAAGGTAATTTCCCTGGGGAGACATTCAGGAAAGTCTCAGGTCCCTCAGAGGAGGTGATGCTCAGAAACCCATAGGAACCAGAGACTTCCCAGCACTTGGAAGGAAGCATCATCCTTTTGAGCATTACGTGCTCCAGAAAGTGAGGATGGGGGACTATTTATTACAAAATGGAGACATGGTCCAAGAAAAAAATCACTAGCTTTAGAAGAGGCAAAAATGAGATAGTACAATCATTTGGGATGGAAGCATAGATTCAAGCACTGAATTTTCTCCTTTCCCCCCTAAGATGCCTAGGTATAAATTTTAATAAATTCTTCAATTTTTAGAAATACATGTTCTTGGGCAAGCCTCTAGAGTTTTTCATTCAGTGAAATTTAAGGAATCCCTATTTTGGAAAATCTCCCCTTGTGATTAGAGGGACCTGGAACTGCTCTTTTTGGACACATTTTAATATGTGGCTTCATATGTGAGTAAGACAAATTATTTGAAAATAACTGTTATATCAGTGTATAGTTTAAGATTATCTTTTTTTTTAAAAAAAGCCCTTCCAAACAATGTAAGGATAATTAAATAGTAATCTTTTAAATCCTATCTGATATTTGGCATTAAGATGTGTTATTTCATTAAGTATCTGCTCTTGGAAACTCTAATTCTTCCTCTTTTTATTTTTTTTTAAGATTTTAAAAATTGAATTTAGAAAAAGAAGAATGAAGAAAGAGAGAGAGAGAGAGAGAGAGAGAAAGAGCAGAGCAAAACATACATCAGCTGCCTCCTGCATGCCTTCTACCAAGGATCAAGCCCAAAAAAACCTGGGCATATGTCCTGACTGGGAATCCAATCAGCAACCTTTCCGTGCATGGGATGACACTCAACCAACTGAACCACACCAGCCAGGGCTCTACTGATTCCTCTTATAACAAAATAGGTTATCATAGTAAAGGAGCTGTTCTAGATAGTATTCACAGTTCTGTTTTTTAGCTTGAGAAATATTAAACCTCCCTAAATATACTCCAAAAGGGAAATTCATATTGGCTTTGCTCATTTGTGGTGCCATTCTAACACACACCTTCATAATTCACCTTGTGTCTGTTGATTCCACCATCTAATCCCTAATTAAAAATAGGTGCCACGTCAGCACAATCACATGCTAATGTGACATTCTGTTTCTCGTGACACCATCAAACAATGCCACGTCTCCTCATAACTCTCTTCCACCATTCAGTTTTTTTCAAGGAACAGGTCTATCAGTCAGGGGCCATGACATTGTCTTCATGTTTTCCAAACTCGCAGATCCAATCAACCATGGTGGTTCCTAGACAATAGATTCTCCATAGGCACTTCCAAGTGCACATTGAACTACATAGAGGAATTTTCATTCTTCCCCAAATATAAACATACATGTAGAATGGATAGGCAGAGCCATATATGGTCCCAAGAAGAGAGCTCATAGACACATTTTAGGACATTATGAAAGGAAACTGGATTTTTTTTGTGTGTGTGGTTCACTGGTATTGTTTATGACATGCTTTGTTAGAAAATTTCTGTCTCATTTGCTGCAGATGTTTTGAAATGTTCAAATTGGTTGTGCTAACTAGGGTTTATAGAGAAAAAAATAGTGACAATAGTTATGCTCTCTAGGTTGGAATGGGACTGAAATTTTTGGAAGAAGTAATAGTCTACTCTGTTTTATATTAGAATGTCATTCATTCAAAACATAATTGAATGCCTCTTTGGGCAACATAGTAATTGGCAACTAAGAAATATGCAAAAAAATCTCATTATTTCATATTGCATTTGTAATTTAAACACCTCTTTGGTGCTTGTCTTATTTTGTAAAGATAAAATATTACATTTCAGAAGATGGCTACAATATATAGAAATAATCTAATCCAACCTCTCATTTTATAGCCAAGAAAACTGAGTCTCAAAGTGGTTAATTACTTATCCACTGTTTCAGGAGCTGAGATATCTAGACCTCATCCAAAACTCTATGATAAGTGAAAGGCAGGAATGGACAGGGATGGAAATATAGGAGCTATCTTCTACCACAGTGGTCTTCAGACTATGTCCATGGAGTAAAGTGGGTGGGCTTGAGATTTCTCATCCAGCCCATCAACTGGTAAAAATATATTCCAATTAGGTTTTTATATTGGTCTTTCTTGTAGGATGTCTTTGAACAAAATGCCTCTGCTGCTCAAAAAATAACTTTAAGCTCTGACTGGTTTGGCTCATTGGATAGAGCGTCAGCCTGTGGACTGAAAGGTCCCAGGTTCAATTCTGGTCAAGGGCATGTACCTTGGTTGTGGGCACATCCCCAGTAGGAGGTGTGCAGGAGGCAGCTGATCGATGTTTCTCTCTCACCAATGTTTCTAACCCTCTATCTCCCTTCCTCTCTGTAAAAAAATCAATAAAGTATATTTTAAAAATAACTTTAAAATAACTGTTCTTCATGAACTTTATTTGATGAAGTTTTTCAGGTTTAATCCTGGAGCTGAAACTATACTGTGATCACACTTATGCATTTTTTTCTGACTCTTACATCATTTTATCTAGAACTTATTTTCGTTACTTAATAAATACAGGTTTTTAATAATTAGTTTTTCTGTAAGGCTCAGTATGTTTTAAAAGGTCAGTTTTAAATCTTACCTATAACTTCAGCTAAGTCAAAGTATGCCAATTTTGAATTGTTCTTTCATACCACATTACATTGAATACATTGGAGAGAATTCTGGGACCAGTGATATGATATCTTGGAATAAGCTTTTGTCATCTAGGAAGAAAATATAGTTGTATACCTAGTTTAAGCACTTATTACAAGTAACTCTTTCATATAGTACTGTGAAAAATCATTTTATATCCTACCACATACCCTCAGTACAACAGCTACTACCTCAGGAAGACACAGGATCAAAGAGAAAACTCTTCATAGGAATTCTATATATTCTTTTGCGAATTTCTGAAATGTTTGCTTGGTGATGGAGTTGTTTTTTTTTAAATGAATCACCTCTAGAGTCAGTGTTTTTTAACCAGCTTTTGTTTTTAACTTGATGTTTTAGAAGTCCTGTTTAGTGTCTCTAAAAACACATTTAGATGACTAATCCCTCATTGTCACTTAGAATGTTTCCAACTTTAAAATTTATAATAAACATCCATAGACCTTTCTCTGAGTCTCTCCTTCCAGTAAATCTCTAGGAGTTGAGTTTTTGAGTGAAAGGGTGATCCAGACTTTGGGTAAAAAAAATCATCAAATTGCCCATGAGAAATTTTACATTCTCAGAAGCGGATGAAGAGAATAGAGGAGCCTAAATATAGGTTTCTACTACAACCTTTCTTTGCGACAACCCTTTGGTTTAGTTTTTCTATATTTCTTTTGCTGCAAAGAATGCAGCCAGCCTCCATTTACTGAGAGGAAGGAAAGTTGTATCATCGAAAACATGAACTTAGCTTTGTGTTTCAAAGCCCAAGAATTCCAAATGGATTCTACCGTTGGCCACATACACTCCTGCATCCCTAATCACCTGTGTGTTACACTAGGTGCTCTGCCTTGCTCACTGTCTCTCCCATCTATTCCTACAAACCATCACTTTAGGAAGTACTAAAAAATATATCACAAACATTTAGAAGGGAGTGGGGGAACTCATTGATTTTCTGAAAGCAATTTGTTAATTAACATCAAAGGAATGAAATCTGACTTGCATAGCCTAGTGAGTGGCATTTTTCCATAGTCCTGGTTGCTATGGTGATGAAGGAAACTCATTTGTTCTGGGTCACTCCTAAATTTGTGCATGAAAGCATAAGAGATTATTCCTGTCTAATCAAGCTATATGGAAAAGTTGAAGGGGCGGTGCTGTGTTTTATAGCCATCAACCCTCAACAGAAAAAAAAACAACACACAATAGCTGAGAAAAGGGGATTATAGCTTCCTCTTAAAAACAGAGCTGAGAATTTCTAACTGAACCAAAGCCTCTTCCAACAGAATATTACCCCCCTCCACACCCGCTACAATGATATGAGGAATGTGGAATCACGTTCCTTAAAGAGAATTAGAGTACATATTGAAAAACTCTACAACCGGACTTCGCATAATGAATAAGGAGTAGGGTGTGCATTCATTAAACAATTTTACTTTTGAACTTAAATTCTACAGTGTGTCAAATGCCTCACTAGCTCTGCATTGCCAGGAAGCCAAGTTCTGTTACAATTAACATAATTGGGGAAGCTGGAAGCAAGAAGGAATAGCTCACCTCTCTTTTACCAGATGTCCTGGCCCCTGTGGCATATAGATTTAAGCGTCTCTTACACATTCCCTAGCCTGCCCAACATTTCAGTTACTCCTTAAGCAGATGGTGGTTTTGTATGTCATTACTGAACTTCTGTTTTAGCCCAAACATTGTTTTTCTAAAAGATTGTGGCTTCGCCCTAACCGGTTTGGCTCAGTGGATAGAGCGTCGGCCAGAGGACTGAATGGTCCCAGGTTCAATTCCGGTCAAGGGCATATACTTTAGTTGCAAGCACATCTCCAGTAGGGAGTGTGCAGGAGGCAGCTGAATTGATGTTTCTCTATCATTGATGTTTCTACCTCTCTATCCTTTTCCCTCTCCCTTCCTCTCTGTAAAAAAATCAATAAAACACATTAAAAAAAAAACAAACACAAAAAGATTGTGGCTTCACTATATTTTGATTTTTATTTATACAAAGGTGTTTTGTTTTTGTTTTTTTCATGAAACATATAGATGTTAATTCAAATCTTTATTCTGCCATTTGTTAACTGTGTGATTTGGAAAAAATCTCTTAACATTTTGATAGTTCAGCCTTCTTATCAATAGAATGAGTATAATAAGGTTTAACCTACACAGGATTATTTACATTAGTCACCTATTGCAGCATAACAAATTATGCCCTACATTTAGCAGCTTAAAACAGCAAACAGTTATTATCTCACACAGTGTCTGAGGGTCAGGAATCCAGAGTGGTTTGGCTGGGTGATTCTGGCTTAGCATCTCTCAGGGGATTGCAATCAGATATCAATCACAGCTATAGTCGTCTGGAGAAGCCATCGAGGCTGGAGATCTTGCTTCATGGCTCACCCACGTCGTTGTTGGAACACTCCCCTTCCATGCCTGCATTTGGCTTGAGGCCACTGTTCCTTGTCATGTGGTCCTCTTCATAGCAGAAGGCTTCCCCCAGAATGAGTGATCCGAGGAGGAAAAGAGTGAGATCATAAGAACAAGGAAAAGCACCAAAGACAGTGTTTTATAACCTAATCTTGCTATTATTTATTAGCCACAAGTTACTGATACCCACGGTGCCCAAAAAGCCCACACTCGGGGAAAAGAAACTTAAGCTCCACTTCTTGGAGAGATGAATAGCAAAGAAATTGTGGATATATTTGTAAAACCACCAAGTCTTCCCTAATCCACAATTTATGTTCATCTCACATACAAAATATACCCACCTCCCCTACTCAAGGCCACCAAAAATGTCATCCCACTGCAGCCTTGGCTTAAACTCTGGAATCTCATCTAAACTGAGGCCAGGTATGGGTAGAACTCTTAGGGTTTAGTTCCTTCATTATGGCCTCTTGGGTTCGTTTTTTCTCTCCTTATGAAACTAAAGGCATGTATTTCCTGCCCCAACACACACAGTGTATATACAAACATATAATGATGGGATGGGCTTAATATAATCACTCTAGGCATTCCTGATCTAAACAGGTGAAAATAGGCACAAAAATGTCAGTGGTCCATACCTATTGTGAAATTCAGCTGGGCACGTGTTGGCTATTCACTAATAAGTTCTCAAGGTCTGGGAACAATTCTCCATGGCTCCACCACCTCATCTCTTGGTTCTCCTTCCTATTTCTCTTCTCATGACATGTAGAAAATATTTTCTCAGCCTGCTTTCTGCCAGGAGAATTTTGGAAGTCCAAGGAGCCTCTTTTCATTCTGTGTTCTCTCTCTCTCTCTCTCTCTCTCTCTCTCTCTCTCTCTCTCTCTCTCTCTCTCAT